>NC_134358.1:576188023-576488023 GCF_048569485.1 Anomaloglossus baeobatrachus
TGGACAGGCCGGAGGTGTGTGACAGTGTGACGCCCTGGACTAGCCAGGTAGTCACAGTTAGGCCCTTGCACTACACCCATCCCCAAATAAGGTGACACCAGCCAAACTACTAAACCCTAGTCACCTCCCTCTGGGTTTGATGTCCACACCAGGGGGGCGGAGCCAGGCAGTTGGCCATGCCATCCGAGGAGTTCACATGCCCAGAGGCAGGAAAAAACAGTTAGATTGAGTTTGGAGGTTGAGGAGTAGAGTTCAAGTGCAGAACTGTGTCAAGGTCTGCTACAGTCTAACACCGGGTGCTGGGTAGGAGCCCAGTCACCTGTGGCTAGGAGGCAGACGGTGGTGGCTGTCTGCAGGAGCCGGGAAGACAGCCTAGTGGAACCGTAGGTAGCCGGGACAGGGTAGTGGCCCGCCGGTACCGAACCGGGGAACCAACTGGAAACCAGAGCACAAGTGGGGGTACTCAGACCCTGAAACACGGTCCAGAATCTACCGTACCCCGTTAATTAACTGATTGAGGTGTGGATTTTAGGTCCTTTCCCACCCAAAGTCCCGAAAGAAGGCAACAGCCCACCGATTCCGGATAACGGCCACCGCCAAGGGCCAAGAGATCCAACGGGCCAGCGCCTGCGGGCAAACGGGCTCTCCCGACATACACGCCGGGGAGCGGGACTCCCGTCGCTGAAGCGCGGCTGTCCATTTCTACAAAAAGGTGCAGGAGAAAGGCGGACACCATCAACCCGTTTGGGGACCGAAGCAGCCGGCTGCAGGCATCGACCATCCTCCGTTTGGTTTACCAGAGACTCCCATGTTTTTGTCAGAGTACCACCGTGCGCTCGGGCCGCGCACCGCCAAGCACCACCACACCATAACCATCGAGTCCCGGGGCCATCACCCCTGCCCACGGAGGGGTTAACATCCCAAGCTGCACCAACATCTCCCCCGGGGCACCCCGTAACCAGCAGCAGTGGTGCCTACATTCACCACAACCCATGGGTGGCGTCACGAACTCTAATCTAAAAACCCGCTTTCAACACGCCAGCCCCCTTGCAGAGCGACGTGACTCCCGGTCCAGAGGCGCTCGAGCCACCGACACACGAGCCCGGATCCGAGCGGCTCGGCTGCGGCCGAGCGCAGGGCAGTACACATCGACTCTTCTGGTGTCACGAACAGGATTGAACCAGTCCACTTACCGGTGGAAGTGCGCCTTGAAGTCAGCTGTGATCCGTTGCAAAAATCGCGAAATCCGCCATCTTGCCGCCATATTGTGGCGCGAAAATTCCCGCCTAAGTCGTCTTCCCCGCAGAAAGGGCACAAAAGCGAAGCCCGGCCCCCTGGGAACAGAGAGTGTCGTAGAGCGCGCAGCTGAAAAAGAAGCCGTGCAGAAGGTGTGCTGTGAAAAGACCAAGGGGGGACGGAGAGATGTCCGCGCCCAACGTGGATGGTGGCGAAGCGCCGGCTGCGAGAGCAGCGGCACCCGATGATGGGAACGTGGCGGCCCTCGCTACGGTCGTACGAGCCGATGAGGCCGCGGGTCCGGCGGTCGCCCAGGTAATGACGATCTCCTTGCCCTACGTGCCCGGTGCTACCTGGCTACCCCAGTACGATGGGAAGCCTGACGCTTTGCAGGTATTCCGGAAAAAGATATGCACGATCCTTGATCTCTATGCCATGACCGGGAGACAGCGTGCGACGGTAGTGCTTGGGCAGCTGACCGGCGTGGCCGAGCAGGAGGTGGAAACCTGGGCAGACGCGGACCTGGCCTCAGTGGCCACCATCTTTGAGAAACTCCAGGCTGCCTTTGAAACCCGCACAGAGGCGGAATTGCAAATGCAGTTTTATCAATGTCGGCAGCGGACAGTGGACAGTATAAGAGACTATGCTTTACGCTTGCAGATAGCTCTCCGTACCCTGAAGCGAGTAAACCCCCTCAACGAGGCCGACAGCAACAAGATGTTAGTGGAGTAGTTCTTGCAAGGACTGGGGTCTGCTGAGGACCGCAAGCAGCTGCGGTTATGGACTTTGGAGCATGCCAACTTTAGACTTTGCAGTGCTGAAGGCCCCGATTACCGGCGCTACTGAGGCGGCCCCCTAGCCGGTCGACACTGCCCCCGTCTCGGTAGCGCCCCCTCTCTTGGCTCTGCCGGCCCCGGCTGCACCCGTCGGGACGATGGAGGAGCTAACCTCGGAAGTCAGACGCATGAACGAAGACATCACCCGGATCCTCGCCGCACTCCAGCTACCAACGAGAGTCAAGCCCTTGGAGAAGATCCAGCTCGCCGACAGCCCGGAGGACGTCCCTTGGATGCAGCGGAGAAGGAACAACGACCCACAGTACGGACCGCCTGTCTGCTACAAGTGCAACAAGACGGGCCACTACTCTAGGCGATGCCCGTTAAACGAGCAACCCCTGAGGCCAAGGGCCAATCCTCAGGAGTAGACCCTTGTGGCCCAATGGATTGGCAGGGCCGGTACGTTGGAGGCCGCCCCATCATCTCCCTGGCAGTGGATGGAGTCCCGACCATGGCCCTGCTTGACACTGGATCACAGGTAACCACCTTGCCTTATTCGTTGTATCAGCGGTATTGGGATGATAGTGAATTGGCCCCTCCAGATGATAGCCTGACTATCATTGCGGCCAATAGGCTTCCTATGGTCCAAGTGGGGTTCAAGGAGGTGACCCTAACTGTGGGGTGAACGGAGCTGAGGCGTCAAGGGATGATTGTGGTGCTTAATGATTCCAGTGACCGTAACCCGTCCTCGGGACCAATGTGATTGAGAATTGTATGGGGGAAGTGCTGAGCTTGCTGCAGCAATTGTCCGCCACGGCGGGAGGGGGCCAGCAGAGAGCATTGCAGCGTGAGATCCGGGCCCTTCTGCAGCAGCAGCAAGTGAGCGTGACAGGCGGAGAGATTGGTGGCATGCGGGTAATGGATGCGGCGCCTTTGGTGGTGTCACCGCGGAGTGAGATGATGATCTGGTGCAGGGCAGTAATAGGTCCCCAAGGACAGGATTACCAAGCAGTGGTGGAGCCCTTGCCGTCGGAGCATTGGCCCACAGTCATGGCAGCTAGGGGAGTGATTGATGTCAAGAAGGGGAGAGTGCCTGTGCGAGTGATGAATTGCGGAGAAGAAGAGGTTAGGCTCCCCCGCTACGCCACCATAGCCAAGTTGTTCACGGTAGATGCACACGATATCCACAACACCACCCCCACGACCACTACACTCTACCCCGGTAGTGATCCTCAACCCGCATACAAGGAGGAGTTGTGCCGGGAGCTACATGTTGGCACTGAGGCCACGCCCACACATCACAAGGAAGGGGTATACAGAGTAGTGCAGGAGTACGGGCAGGTCTTCAGCAAGCATCCACTAGATTTCGGGAGGATAAAAGGGGTTCAACACCATATCCCCATGGGTGCCCATCCACCCAATAAGGAAAGGTACAGGCCCATTCCCCGTGCACACTACCAGTGCACCAAAGACATGTTGAGGAACATGAAGGAGGCAGGTGTAATCCGGGATAGTTGCAGTCCCTGGGCGGCTCCCTTGGTGCTGGTAAGAAAGAAGGACGGCACCATGAGGATATGTGTGGACTGCCGGAAGATTAATCAGATAACACATAAAGACGCTTACCCTCTCCCACGCATTGAAGAGTCGCTGGCTGCATTAAGAACTGCTGATTATTTCTCTACCCTTGACCTTTCTGGTGGCTACTGGCAGGTGGCGGTTGCCCCGGAGGACCGCGAAAAGACTGCGTTTGCTACCCCCATAGGACTCTGCAAGTTCAACAGTATGCCGTTCGGGCTGTGCAATGCCCCAGGGACCTTCCAGAGGCTGAAGGAGTGTTGTCTGGGGCACCTGAACTTCGAGACCGTTCTCCTGTACTTGGACGATGTGATTGTGTATTCTAAGACATACGAGGTCCACCTGCAGCACCTGGCGGAGGTGTTTGCGGCCCTCGCCAAGTATGGGATGAAGCTGAAACTCTCGAAGTGCCATCTGTTGAAGCCCAAAGTGCAGTACCTCGGACACGTGGTGGGTGCGGATGACGTAGCCCCGGATCCTGAAAAGATCACTGTTATTCAGAGCTGGCCGCAGCCAACCTCGGTGAAGGAGGTGAGGCAGTTCCTGGGCCAGGTGGGTTATTACCGCCGCTTCACCAAAGAGTATACGAAGATGGCTGCGCCGATGCAGGACCTCCTCGTGGGACAGACCAGGAAAGGCAGATCTCAGCGACCCCCGTTCGTCTGGGACGCCAAGCACGAGGAGTTCTTCCAACAGTTGAAGTCGGCCCTCACAGGGGAAGAAATCTTAGCCTATCCTGACTATGGCCTCCCCTGCGTCCTCTACACCGATGCCAGCAATGAAGGCCTGGGTGCAGACTTGTCCCAGGTCCAAGGCGGAAAAGAGAAGGTGATCGCCTATGCAAGCAGGAAGTTCCGGCCCACTGAGAGGAACCGCGAGAATTACAGCTCCTTCAAGCTCGAGTTCTTGGCCCTTGTGTGGGCGATAACAGAAAGGTTTAAACATTACCTCGCGGCGGTGAAGTTCACGGCCTATACGGATAATAACCCGTTGACCCACCTGGATACGGGCAAACTGGGCGCCCTGGAGCAGCGGTGGATGGCCCAGCTGTCCAACTACAACTTCACCATCAAATACAGGGCTGGCCGCAAGAATACCAACGCGAATGTGCTGTTTTTGATGCCACATTTACCCGACGAGGAGATGGAGGAAAACTATTTGGAAGAGATTGAGTTGCCCGCGTTCCACCGGCTACATGGTGAGAAGCCTCACACTAACCTACAGCAAGCGAGCCTGGATCCGCTGCCCGGCCAGGGGTGGCAGGATACCCAAGACCAGGATCCTACAGTCCGGCTGGTCAAAACACTGTTGGCCCAGGGTTCGTCCAGGGTGAGTCCCACAGCCCCCTCTGAAGCCCAGCGGTTGTGGAGGAAGACAGACCGCCTGTACCTACACCAAGGGAAGCTGTATAGGGGATCAATCAACCCAAAGACCCATGAGAAGGTTCGCCAACTGGTGGTGCCCCAGGCATGTGTACCTAAGGTCCTGCAGGCCTACCATGATGATGCAGGGCACTTCGGATGGAAGAAACTGGAGATGCTGCTAAGGGAGCGGTTT
Organism: Anomaloglossus baeobatrachus; assembly: GCF_048569485.1. NCBI lineage: Eukaryota > Metazoa > Chordata > Amphibia > Anura > Aromobatidae > Anomaloglossus > Anomaloglossus baeobatrachus. Next base: position 576,193,168 of record NC_134358.1, read on the forward strand.
TACTGGAGTGGGATGCGGGAGTCCGTGGAAGCCTGGTGCCGAGAGTGTGGTCCCTGTACTTTAAGAAGACGGGACGAAGCCAGCCAGAAAGCCCCGCTACAGCCGATTGTCACCCACCAACCGCTGGAATTGGTCGCCCTGGACCATGTTAAGCTTGCGCCCAGCCGGAGTGAGTATACCTATGCCCTGACCATCGTGGACCATTACTCCAGGTTATGGAGGTTGTTCCCGTTAAGGATTTGACGGGTCGTACTGCAGCCAGAGCCTTTCAGGCCTACTTCTGCCGACCGCATGGCTATCCAGAGAAGGTGCTCACAGACCAAGGCCCGGCCTTCGAAGAAGAGGTGTTCCAGGAGTTCTGCCAACTGTACGGGTGCAAGAAGATCCGGACCACGCCCTACCATACCCAAACTAATGGGATGTGCGAGAAAATGAACCATCTGGTCCTTAATCTCCTTAAAACCCTGCCCCTGGAAGAGCGGAACTTGTGGCCTGAGAAGCTGCCCAACTTGGTGGACATGTACAACAACATCTCCTGCAGTTCTAGCAAGTGTACACCGGCATACCTGATGAGAGCCCGACCGGGACGGCTGCCTGTAGATGTCAAAATGGACATAGAGGTGCCTGAAACCCTTCCCCCTACTGCCAACTGGGATGCCAAGCGACAGATGCAGTACCGGCAGATCCAAGAGTATGTAGAAAGAAACCTATGTCAAAGCCGGGAGAAACAACAGCAGCGCTTCAACAACCGGGCTCCGGCAACCCCGTTCGAACCTGGAGATATGGTACTGAAGCGCAAGAGGAGAACGCACAAGCTCGACGATCAATGGGAGAGGGCCCCATATGTCATCCAGCCCACCGGGTGGGAGAACGATAAAACCTACCTAATCAGTCGCGACCAGGGGAAGACCACGGCCACCGTTTCCAGGGACCACCTGAAGAGATGCCCAGATCCTCTGAAGCCGGTGGAGGAGGTTCCTGTTCCCATGCCGAGCGTGGAGAAGAAGAACGAGGTGATCCGTATAGTAATGGGAGACTTTCCAGCTGACTGGCCTATGCAGAATGGTGCGGTGATCGTTCCCGTGATAATGTTCCCATAATCTGTGGAAGAAATGGAGTCGGAAATGCCCACCAGCGAGCCAGCGCCCAGGGATGCACCTACACCACGCCCCCGTAGGTCTCTACCTGCCATAGCTGATGCCCCTGATGCCCGGGAAGAAGGACCAGTCGTTCCCTCTCCCCCGTTGCCCCCACCTGAGAGTATGGGGCCCCGAAGGTCCACACACCCTAACCTAGGTCAGCCCCCACTTAGGTACAGGGAAACCATCCAGCCGTTTGGTTTACCAGAGACTCTGTCATTGACTGCCTGAGTGAGTACACCACTGCCCTCCGGCACCACGCCGCGCTGTCCCTGCAACCCTGCATCCCCGCCAGCCAGCCTCCCCGTACCACCACCGGGCCCCGGGATCACCAACCCCTACCCACGGAGGGGACAACATCCTAGCTACTCCCTACCATCGCTCCCGGGATCCCCGTCACCAGCAGCGGTGGTGCCCATTATCACCACGACCCGTGGGTGGCATCACGAACTATCTCCCTAAACAAACCCCCCCCCTTTTTCACTCGTGGACGAGGAGCGCTGCTCAAGTCCACGGGTCCGGTCCACCGCTCGAGCCACCGTGCAGCCACAGAAGCCCCGGACCCGAGCGTGGCGAGCGCGTCCCCTCCGCCCGCGACAACTTGGCATCGCGAACAGGATAGAACCTATCTACCTACCGGTATAAGTGCGCCTTGCAGTCCCCGCCGGCGGCATCCGGCCAAAAAAATTTGAAGTTCCGCCATCTTTGGCGCGAAGATTTCCCGCTCGAGCGTCTTCCCCGAGCAGGGAAGGCGCGAAAGTGAAGCCCCGCCCCCAAAGAGGAATTGCCAGAAAGAACCAAGGGGGGACGGAGAGAAGATGTCCGTGCCTGGCGGAGGAGCGCTGGCTGCAGGAGCGGCGGTGCTTAACGACCACATGTAATTAGTGCTACAGAGTGCAGGGACGCCAGGACTCTGCCGGAACACGTTCCTGGATCCAGCAGCAAGATCTGCCAGGAGCTCCAGGCCAAGGTCCACTCCATGATGGTGGAGTGGACGTCGGAGAAGAAGGGCCTGGTCGCAACCGTGCGGGCATCTGGAGTGGAGGTGGTCTCAGAGAAGCGGGTAAGCGACCCACGCCCCTATGTCCCCGAGGGAACGGCCGCTGTGTCTGAGGGGCCGGTCCTGCTGCCATCCACTACGCCACTTTCCTCACTGCCCACGCCCGCGGTCATCGCCCCGACCGACCCGTTACCCCTGTCACCGGTAGCGGAGCCCGCAGCGTCTGTGGGAGAAGGCCCGGACCCTACCCTTGTCACCGCCCTGGCACCCGTCCCGGCTTCCATCCTGGCCGCAACGGAGGTGATCCTTGACCAGACGCCAGCACCGCAAGTCACGCTGACTGCTCCCAGACACCCAGCCTCAGCCGGGGCACAGCGGGGACGCAGCTGCCAAGCGGCAGAGCAGGCCACGTCACAGCGGGGTCTCTTATTACTGAAGGTGCCGGTCGTAGCCGGCACGGAGTGACTCCAGCTGGGCCCGTCCCCTACACAGGCTGATCCAGAGCAAGCCACTGATCGGTGGGGCCCAGGGCAGTGTGAGAGGCCGGTCGTGGCCGGCGCTGTGGGCACCCAGGTGGTCCTGGCCCCTGGGCAGGAGAGCGGATGTGCATGCCCGCGTTTATTCTGAAGAGAGTTGAATCGGTAGCGGTTCCCGGCTACCTTGCTGTCGGTCCCCATGGGGACCCTGTTGATGTTCCAGTTGGCCCTCAAGATTAAAGAGTCCGGTCGGAGGAGCAGTCGTACCCGCACCGCCGGCGGCTGAAAATGGAGTCCTGTGGGACAGTGTCACCCCTGAGTGAGGGTGGCATTGGGGGCTCGTGCTGTCCAGTGGTGGACTGTGGGAAAGCTGCAGGAGGAAGCTGTACCGGAGTCAGGTGTTGTGGATAGCCCCTGAGACCCAAGAGGACAGTCCCCGTTGGGACCCTACAGTAAGTCCCCGTTGGGACCCTACAGTTGCTTTGTTTTGTGGCAGACCGTTGGCTGTTGAAGCGCCCGTCCCAGTTGGGACTGATGTTGTCCCCTTTTGCCACCTTTAATCCCCGAAGGCCCGCTCCCACATGAGAAATCATGAACAAGGCCGAGAACTTGCAGGCCAACCACGAACTTGTGGTCTTGTAAATAATTTGCTGGGCCGTGTTCCATTGCTGCCTCCAGAGAGGCAGATTGGAGGAAGGACCCGCAGCAGAGTAGGCTGGGGTCCGGCCACCACCTGGACTGGTGGCCATCCTCCGGGGGTCAGGGGCCCCCCTTGACGTGGGGTCCCCTGAAGTGACAGCGGGGTGCGAGACACCGTGCCCGTTCCCGCTTGGGCGACCTGGAACAGAGTTCCTGTTTCTGGACTGGGGAAGAGGGGTGCTGCCCGTTTCTTAGGGGCAGCATCAAGGTTTAGGTTACTTGGGTGGGGAAGCGGATGAACATGAACCCGTCCGTCATTATTAAAAATGTTTATTAATGTTTGCAACGTTAAAGTGCCATGCCTCCCGTAAGGGAAGAACTACAAATATGCTTGTATTAAATGTTTTATATGTTAATTTATCTTTTCAGAAAAAAATAAAACCGGTGATGGACGGGCAGCCCGCGGATGGTCTGCATTTCACCAAGGGGGAATGTGACGCCCTGGACTAGCCAGGTAGTCACAGACATAACAACATACACACCCCTTCCCTGGACAGTTCACACCAGTCAAACAAAAACCCTTGTTGCCTCCCTCCAGGGTCTGATGTCCACACCAGGTGGGGCGGAGCCAGGTGGTTGGCCCCACCCACCGAGGAGTTCACAGGTCTGAAGGCGGGAAAAGTGACAGAGTTTGAAGGTGAAAGTGAGAGGTCAGAAACTGTCGGTGTCTGGGTAGGGGCCCAGACACAAACAACAAGGTTGGCAGACGGTGGTGGCCGTCTGCAGGAGTTAATGGACCTCTGCAGAACCGTAGGACCGGGGTCGGGCGGTGGCCCGCCGGTACCGAACCGGGGAGTGGAGTGAAGCTAAGCACACAGGCAGGGCCATCGGACCCCGACATGGCTTGAAGCCACCGACAACAGTCAAATCCGAGTGTGACCGGAACCCCAGGGGTTTCCTAACAACCAAGACCCGACAGAAGGCAACAGTCCACACCGTGAGGATACACAGCCACCGCCATAGGCTAGAGATCCAAGGGCCAGAGCCTGCGGGCAAAACTGTCTCCTCCGGCACCTATACTCCGGGGAGCGGACTACCGGTGGGCAACCACAGGAGTCAGAACATTCTAACCAGGTGCAGGGAACGACAGCCACCATCAGCCGTTCGGGGAGAGCACAAACACTGCAGCCGGCTGCGGGACCCGTCCATCCAGCCGTTTCGGTTACCAGAGACTCTGTCATTGACTGCCTGAGTGAGTACACCACTGCCATCCGGCACCGCGCCGCGCTGCCCCTGCAACCCTGCATCACCGCCAGCCAGCCTCCCCGTACCACCACCGGGCCCCGGGATCACCAACACCTACCCACGGAGGGGACAACATCCTAGCTGCTCCCTACCATCGCTCCCGGGATCCCTGTCACCAGCAGCGGTGGTGCCCCTTATCACCACGACCCGTGGGTGGCGTCACGAACTATCTCCCTAAACAAACCACCCCCTTTTCACTCGTGGACGAGGAGCGCTGCTCGAGTCCCCGGGTCCGGTCCACCGCTCGAGCCACCGTGCAGCCACAGAAGCCCCGGACCCGAGCGTGGCGAGCGCGTCCGCTCCGCCCACGACACTTCCTTTTGTTTACATACATTTATCCCCTTCCCAAATAGGACTGTCTGAGACCTGTTAGGCACATGGTAAGCTCTGACAACAGCAGCGGTAACGACTGATGTCAAACCTGACTCAGATTTGATTGCAGACAATCCGTGGTTTGTGACACGCACACTTTGTGAGAGTTACACCCTTGTATTTGTAAAGTTAGGTGCGGGAAATACCCCAAAAACAACAGCGGCAGCCGGCGGAAGTGTTGGGGTGCATGTACCTGAAATTTGACAGATATAGCAGGCGTGCAGACAATCGGCACTGTTTGTGACATGCACTTTGTGAGGCAGTGATAGCAGCTTTTCTTCTTCCAGGAACATTGGTGGCCGCAGCTTCTGTAGAAATGCAGAAAGTGGGTAAGGAAGATTGCCGGCTGCCCTATAGTCACCGGGACCAGTCCATCATGCGCCTCTCCGCGCTTTCCCCTATCAATTACAGCTCTGCATTATTCTGTCGTTCACACGCTGCCTAATCTTATTCCCGGCTGCAGTTTACGGCACATTACTGACTGCAGAATTTATCCAGTGTTTATAAGTTTCTTTTCCTATCTTTATGGTGGAGCCATGAGCTGTGACGTCCTCTCACTTTCCAGATTCACCCGACATGGCTGCTGCATTTCCTGCCTCGGCTTTTATAAGGGCTATGCTAGCCCCTCCTGATTTTCTGTGCTTCACCAGGTCACGTAATAACTGCAGGGGGATAGGGGGAAGCCCACCCAATATCATGTCAGCCTTGTATGGTTGATCAGTTTTCTGCAATGGGTGAAGAATGGGTGACTCATGCAAAGAAAAGTGCTCAAATTTCACACAAATCCAAATAGCAAGAAATCAATGTATTCACTGGATATAGATGATAGATAGATACATGTCATGATGTGACTGTAGGAAAGCGAGGGACAGGGGCTGTCCCTAACACTAGTGGTCCCTGGGCTATCTCTAACCTCAGGGTTACTGCTAATGGTGGAGATGCCTGAGTCCCATTACTGGCTATGCTCCTGATCAGATCTAATCTGATTTCCCCCACCAAACAGGGAAAGAAGGGGCAGGAGTGAGCTGGAAACACAGATAAAGACAGACAGGGAAGAAACAAAACTCTGAAAAACTGCAAACACACAGGAACAAACAACGAGAGACTCAGGAGAAAAGCAAGAGCAGGAAGGTATCAACAAAAAAACAACAAGGGTTAACATCACAACCGCACACAACAACAACAAGTATAACCAACACCAGATAGTCTGGATCATAACTCCTCACCAGACCAGCTAAGATAAAGTATAGCTGGCATTAATGGAAGTGTCCAGATAGCATATATAGGAGGGGAGCGAGCGTGACTGGCCAATCCACCACATGTGATCAAAGGAGACTAAGAAGCAGACAACAGAGATTAACTCTGGCTAACCTGACTAAGAACTTCCAATCAGTTGGTCTATTACAGACCTCAGAGACGTTATCAGGCGGAGTGTCAGAATCTGAAGTCTGAACAGAACCCGACACCGCCATGACAGGCGGCGAGGATTGTAGAAACCTCCGTGTGACAATAGATGGAGAGATGATAGACAGATGGTAGAAGTCCTTATGTGGGACTGTTCTTGTCGCTGTGTTATTATTAATGATTGATACATTTGTGGCATCATAAATATGAACCGTCTGTAAGGCTCTGTGCACACGCTGAGTATTTGGTTGCAGACGTTTCTGCACCATTTCTGCATCTCGTGCGGTTTTGCTGCAGTTTTTATGTGTTTTTGCAGCTTTTTACCGGTGTTTTTTTTTATTGCTTTCAATGGTGAAAAATGCAGGGATGAACGCTGAAAGAATTGATTTTCTGCACCAAATCTGCAGGAGATAATCCTCACCACGTGCAATATACCTGAGGCTTGTCATGGACTTTTCTGGCAGAAGGATTATGCACGTCTGTGACAAAACTACACTAAAAAAAGCATAAAAGCTCGTGTGAGAATCGCGTCTCCTCAGCGGGCACCGCCGGCCGCTCTCCGGACAGGAGCTGCATAGGAGTACATGGCGGTGACCCGCTCTCCGGACAGGAGCTGCGTAGGAGTACATGGCGGTGACCCGCTCTCCGGACAGGAGCTGCGTAGGAGTACATGGCAGTGACCCGCTCTCCGGACAGGGGCGTGCAGCTGCATAGGAGTGCATGGCGGTGACCCGCTCTCCGGACAGGGGCGTGCAGCTGCATAGGAGTACATGGCAGTGACCCGCTCTCCGGACAGGGGCGTGCAGCTGCATAAGAGTGCATGGCGGTGACCCGCTCTCCGGACAGGAGCGTGCAGCTGCATAAGAGTACATGGCGGTGACCCGCTCTCCGGACAGGGGCGTGCAGCTGCATAGGAGTACATGGCGGTGACCCACTCTCCAGACCGGAACGTGCATTTGCATAGGAGTACATGGCGGTGACCCGCTCTCCGGACAGGGGCGTGCAGCTGCATAGGAGTGCATGGCGGTGACCCGCTCTCCGGACAGGAGCGTGCAGCTGCATAAGAGTACATGGCGGTGACCCGCTCTCCGGACAGGGGCGTGCAGCTGCATAGGAGTACATGGCGGTGACCCACTCTCCAGACCGGAAAGTGCAGCTGCATAGGAGTACATGGCGGTGACCCGCTCTCCGGACAGGAGCGTGCAGCTGCGTAGGAGTACATGGCGGTGACCCGCTCTCCGGACAAGGGCGTGCAGCTGCATAGGAGTACATGGCGGTGACCCGCTCTCCGGTGAGTAATACGCCGGTGTGACTCCGTCCTTACACTATTTCAGAAACTGCTGTGTGAATACTGACATGAAAAATTCAATAGCTATATGTAAGAGTGAATATGTGAAAAATGGAATCTGCATTACTGCCATGAAGATATGAATCAAGAGAAATTTAGCTACTGAATTGATCAATGCAATAGAGCCCCAACACTACGCCAAAGTATTTCTCTGCGTTGGGGTCCCTAGCTTGTGTGTGTCCTCTCATGCAGGTAAAAAACTTACCGTGTATGGGAAGCTGAGACCCAGGCTATATATACGTATTATGTGGATTGGCAATAGGTGTGAGTGGGTTCACAAACGAAAAACTACTAACAAATAAGGAATAACGTTTGGAACACCATTCTAAGTCTGAACTGGGTGCAAAAACCTAAAAAACCAGTTCAGACATAGAATGGAGTTCCAAACGTTATTCCTTATTTGTTAGTTGTTTTTCGTTTGTGAACCCACTCACACCTATTGCCAATCCATATCATACGCATAATAGCCTGGGTCTCAGCCTCCCATACACGGTAAGTTTTGTAACTGCATGAGAGGACACACACAAGCTAGGGACCCCAACGTAGAGAAATACTTTGGCGTAGTGTTGGGGCTCTATTGCATTGATCAATTCAGTAGCTAAATTTCTCTTGATTCATATGTTCATGGCAGTAATGCAGGTTCCATTTTTCACATATTCACTCTTACATATAGCTATTGGATTTTTCATGTCAGTATTCACACAGCAGTTTCTGCTATTACATGTATTCCCCTTGCATAGTCACTGGTGTGCATGCCTTATCTCCCCATAGTGATGTTTTTTTAGGTTTTTTGCACCCAGTTCAGACTTAGAATGGAGTTCCAAACGTTATTCCTTATTTCTTACACTATTTCATTCCGTCTGCAGCCATGACGCCTCTGACATTTCGGCCCGTACACACTCGGGGCGATTCTGCTGCGGCCGGGTGCGGGGTCCGTGCAGTGAATGTTATGTCAGGCTGCGTTTCTGGTGGTCTCCCATGTAGCTGTGGTGCAGCCCCCTCCCCCGGGATCCATTATCCGTTTCTCATATATTGCAGCTTAATTCTGCCGCACAATGAAGGTGTCGCATGAAGGTGTTTTATTAAGGAGCTGATTGAGCCGTGCGCCTATAAATCCTGCGCACACCTCCCATAGACGGCGCGCGGCCCTGACCTCAGAGGCTCATAAACCAGACCCCGGAGCACCGTCGTGTTACCTGCCCGCGTGTCCGCACAGGGCCAACACCCGATGACTCGCGCAGCGGCAGGACAGAGTTCAGGAATACTCTTTATGTCTTACATTTTGATCTTTGCATTCGGTGACCGAGGAGATTCCGGATTTTCTAATTTGGGGGTTTTCTTGCGATCCCTTACCCAGGCTACACAGAGCAGGATCAGCTCCTGAACCCGCTGCACAGAGAGCAAGAGGAGCTAAAACATATAGAAACGTGGCAGATTTCACACTACACATGCAGCAATTCTGGAATAACAATAATATTTCCTGCTTCTTACAAAAGATTTTTTAGCATCTTCTTTATCATCACAGGCAGAACTACAATGAGAAGTAATGAATATATCACAGGTGGCAGCACTGGCATCTTCATACCTCTGTCACCAGGGGAATTATTCTACATGACCCCAGCTCAGGAGCTATGGTTCCAGCTACGGGAATCATAGAACTGCTTCACATGGATTATTCTACATGACCTCAGCTGAGGAGCTACGGTTCCAACTAAGGGAATCACAGAACTGCTTCACTTGGGCTATTGAACATGACCCCACCTGAAGAGCTATGGTTCCAGCTAGAGGAATCACAGAACTGCTTCACATGGGCTATTCTATATGACCTGAGATAAAGAGCAATGGTTCCAACTAAGGGAATCACAGAACTGCTTCACTTGGGCTATTGTACATGACCCCACCTGAAGAGCTATGGTTCCAGCTAGAGGAATCACAGAACTGCTTTACATGGGCTATTCTAAATGACCTCAGCTGAGGAGCTATAGTTCCAGCTAGGGGAATCACAGAACTGGTTCACATGGGCTATTCTATATGACCTCAGATAAAGAGCAATGGTTCCAGCTAGAGGAATCACAGAACTGCTTCACATGGGCTATTCTACATGACCCCAGCTCAGAAGCTACGGTTCCAACTAAGGGAATCACAGAACTGCTTCACTTGGGCTATTGAACATGACCCCACCTGAAGAGCTATGGTTCCAGCTAGAGGAATCACAGAACTGCTTCACATGGGCTATTCTATATGACCTGAGATAAAGAGCAATGGTTCCAGCTAGAGGAATCACAGAACTGCTTCACATGGGCTATTCTACATGACCCCAGCTCAGAAGCTACGGTTCCAGCTAGGGGAATCACAGAACTGCTTCACATAGACTATTCTACATGACCTCAGCTGAGGAGCTACGGTTCCAACTAAGGGAATCACAGAACTGCTTCACTTGGGCTATTCTACATGACCCCAGCTGAGGAGCTATGGTTCCAGCTACGGGAATCACAGAACTGCTTTACATGGGCTATTCTACATGACCTCAGCTGAGGAGCTATGGTTCCAGCTAGGGAAATCACAGAACTGCTTCACATTTGCTATTCTACATGACCTCAGCTCAGAAGCTACAGTTCCAGCTAGGGGAATCACAGAACTGCTTCACATAGGCTATTCTACATGACCTCAGCTGAGGAGCTATAGTTCCAGCTAGAGGAATCACAGAACTGCTTCACATGGGCTATTCTACATGACCTCAGCTGAGGAGCTATAGTTCCAGCTAGAGGAATCACAGAACTGCTTCACATGGGCTATTCTATATGACCTCAGCTGAGGAGCTATAGTTCCAGATAGAGGAATCACAGAACTGCTTCACATGGGCTATTCTACATGACCTCAGGCAAGAAGCTATGGTTTCAGCTAGGGGTATCACAGATCTGCTTCACATGGGCTATTCTATATGACCTCAGCTCAGGAGCTACGGTTCCAGATAAGGGAATCACAGAACTGCTTCACATGGGCTATTCTACATGACCCCAGCTCAGGAGCTACGGTTCCAGCTACTGGAATCACAGAACTACTTCACATGGGCTATTCTACATGACCTCAGCTGAGGAGCTATGGTTCCAGCTAGGGGAATCACAGAACTGCTTCACATGGGCTATTCTACATGACCCCAGCTGAGAAGCTACGGTTCCAGCTAGGGGAATCACAGAACTGCTTCACATGGGCTATTCTACATGACCCCAGCTGAGGAGCTATGGTTCCAGCTAGGGGAATCAGAGAACTGCTTCACATGGGCTATTCTACATGACCCCAGCTGAGAAGCTATGGTTCCAGCTAGGGGAATCACAGAACTGCTTCACATAGGCTATTCTACATGACCTCAGCTGAGTAGCTATAGTTCCAGCTAGAGGAATCACAGAACTGCTTCACATGGGCTATTCTACATGACCTCAGCTCAGGAGCTACGGTTCCAACTAAGGGAATCACAGAACTGCTTCACTTGGGCTATGCTACATGACCCCAGCTGAAGAGCTATGGTTCCAGCTACGGGAATCACAGAACTGCTTTACATGGACTATTCTACATGACCTCAGCTGAGGAGCTATGGTTCCAGCTAGGGGAATCACAGAACTGCTTCACATGGGCTATTCTACATGACCTCAGCTCAGAAGCTACGGTTCCAGCTAGGGGAATCACAGAACTGCTTCACATAGGCTATTCTACATGACCTCAGCTGAGGAGCTATAGTTCCAGCTAGAGGAATCACAGAACTGCTTCACATGGGCTATTTTACATGACTTGTTATGATCCGGAACCATGGAAGACCACCACAAATCATTGGTAAAAGGTGACAAGAGCATTGGCAACTAATCTGGCCGCCATCCCCTTACTAACCATCACAACTAGAAGTAGCCGAGGGGTGAACTAACATCCTGTGCACAGCAAACCCAGCCGGAGAACTAACTATCCTAAAGGAAGGAAAGATGAATAACTCTCTGCCTCAGAAAATAGACAAGAATAGCAAGCCCCCCACATTCAAAGACTGCGGTGATATAGGAAAAACACAATACACAGATAGATGACAGAATTAGCAAAAGGTGAGGCCCCCACTGACTAAAATAGGAAAGGACAGGAAAGGGACTGATGGTGGCCAGAGAAAAACCCTGCAAAACTCCAAATTCCTGATAGTACAAAAAGGCCCCCAGATCGCACGATCTGAACTCCGTCCTATACCAGGTGCTTTTGTCATACCAATGAACAGAAAACAAGAATCATAACAAATTCAACAAGCCACAAACACATGGACCCAAAGGAGCTATACTCCAAACAGAACTGCAGGGAGTTCCCCAGCAAAAGCAACTGAGGGGGAAAATCCCTGCATGCAAAAAAACTGAAAACAACCACAGCAAGTGACAAACCCAGAAAAGAGCAAAAAACCAAACAATAATTAAAGAGCAAGCACTTATCTGGGGTAGATGTGGTGTGGAGCAGAATGAAGCAGGCTGGTGATACAAAGAACAACTGACATCCGGCATGGCCTGCTATCAGACCAGTATTTAAATAAGCAGACAGTTAGCAAAGGAAACGCCCATTGCATAACACACCTGGTTCAAGTCCAAACCATTCCTGGCCACCAGAGGGAGCCTCCCAGCAGCCAAAACATAACTAACATTCACAACAATGACCCCAGCTGAGAAGCTACAGTTCCAACTAAGGGAATCACAGAACTGCTTCACATAGGCTATTCTACATGACCTCAGGTGAGGAGCTATAGTTCCAGCTAGAGGAATCACAGAACTGCTTCACATGGGCTATTCTACATGACCTCAGCTCGGTAGCTACGGTTCCAGCTAGGGGAATCACAGAACTGCTTCACATGGGCTATTCTACATGACCTCAGCTCAGGAGCTACGGTTCCAACTAAGGGAATCACAGAACTGCTTCACTTGGGCTATTCTACATGACCCCAGCTGAGGAGCTATGGTTCCAGCTACGGGAATCACAGAACTGCTTCACTTGGGCTATTCTACATGACCCCAGCTGAGGAGCTATGGTTCCAGCAACGGGAATCACAGAACTGCTTCACATGAGCTATTCTACATGACCTCAGCTCAGGAGCTATGGTTCCAGCTAGGGGAATCACAGCACTGCTTCACTTGGGCTATTTTACATGACCCCAGGAGAGGAGCTACGATTTCAGCTAGAAGAATTACAGAACTGCTTCACATGGGCTATTCTACATGACCTCAGCTCAGGAGCTACAGTGCCAGCTAAGGGAATCACAGAACTGCTTCACATGGGCTATTCTACATGATCTAAGGTCAGAAGCTACAGTTCCAGATAAGGGAATCACAGAGCTTCTTCACATGGGCTATTCTACATGACCTCAGCTGAGGAGTTCCAGTTAGGGGAATCACAGAACTGCTTCGAATAGGCTAATATTCATGATCTCAGCTCAGGAGTTATGGTTCCAGCTTTGTGAATCACAGAACTGCTTCACTTGGGCTATTCTACATGACCCAAGGAGAGGAGCTATGGTTCCAGCTAGAGGAATCACAGAATTGCTTCACATGGGCTATTCTACATGACCTCAGCTCAGGAGCTACTGTTCCAGTTAGGGGAATCTCAGAACTGCTTCACTTGAGCTATTCTACATGATCTCAGCTGAGGAGCTATGGTTCCAGCTAGGGGTATCACAGATCTGTTTCACATGGGCTATTCTATATGACCTGTTATGATCCGGAACCATGGAAGACCACCACAAATCATTGGTAAAAGGTGACAAGAGCATTGGCAACTAATCTGGCCGCCATCCCCTTACTAACCATCACAACTAGAAGTAGCCGAGGGGTGAACTAACATCCTGTGCACAGCAAACCCAGCCGGAGAACTAACTATCCTAAAGGTAGGAAAGATGAATAACTCTCTGCCTCAGAAAATAGACAAGAATAGCAAGCCCCCCACATTCAAAGACTGCGGTGATATAGGAAAAACACAATACACAGATAGATGACAGAATTAGCAAAAGGTGAGGCCCCTACTGACTAAAATAGGAAAGGACAGGAAAGGGACTGATGGTGGCCAGAGAAAAACCCTGCAAAACTCCAAATTCCTGATAGTACAAAAAGGCCCTCAGATCGCACGATCTGAACTCCGTCCTATACCAGGTGCTTTTGTCATACCAATGAACAGAAAACAAGAATCATAACAAATTCAACAAGCCACAAACACATGGACCCAAAGGAGCTATACTCCAAACAGAACTGCAGGGAGTTCCCCAGCAAAAGCAACTGAGGGGGAAAATCCCTGCATGCAAAAACACTGAAAACAACCACAGCAAGTGACAAACCCAGAAAAGAGCAAAAAACCAAACAGTAAATAAAGAGCAACCACTTATCTGGGGTAGATGTGGTGTGGAGCAGAATGAAGCAGGCTGGTGATACAAAGAACAACTGACATCCGGCATGGCCTGCTATCAGACCAGTATTTAAATAAGCAGACAGTTAGCAAAGGAAACGCCCATTGCATAACACACCTGGTTCAAGTCCAAACCATTCCTGGCCACCAGAGGGAGCCTCCCAGCAGCCAAAACATAACTAACATTCACAACAATGACCCCAGCTGAGAAGCTACAGTTCCAACTAAGGGAATCACAGAACTGCTTCACTTGGGCTATTCTACATGACCTCAGCTGAGGAGCTTCAGTTCCAGCTAGGGGAATCACAGAACTGCTTCACATGGGCTATTCTACATGACCCCAGCTCAAAAGCTACCTTTCCAGCTAGGGGAATCACAGAACTGCTTCACATAGGCTATTCTACATGACCTCAGCTGAGGAGCTATAGTTCCAGCTAGAGGAATCACAGAACTGCTTCACATGGGCTATTCTACATGACCTCAGCTCGGTAGCTACGGTTCCAGCTAGGGGAATCACAGAACTGCTTCACATGGGCTATTCTACATGACCTCAGATCAGGAGCTACGGTTCCAACTAAGGGAATCACAGAACTGCTTCACTTGGGCTATTCTACATGACCCCAGCTGAGGAGCTATGGTTCCAGCTACGGGAATCACAGAACTGCTTCACTTGGGCTATTCTACATGACCCCAGCTGAGGAGCTATGGTTCCAGCTAAGGGAATCACAGAACTGCTTCACATGGGCTATTCTACATGATCTAAGGTCAGAAGCTACAGTTCCAGATAAGGGAATCACAGAGCTTCTTCACATGGGCTATTCTACATGACCTCAGCTGAGGAGTTCCAGTTAGGGGAATCACAGAACTGCTTCGAATAGGCTAATATTCATGATCTCAGCTCAGGAGTTATGGTTCCAGCTTTGTGAATCACAGAACTGCTTCACTTGGGCTATTCTACATGACCCAAGGAGAGGAGCTATGGTTCCAGCTAGAGGAATCACAGAATTGCTTCACATGGGCTATTCTACATGACCTCAGCTCAGGAGCTACTGTTCCAGTTAGGGGAATCTCAGAACTGCTTCACTTGAGCTATTCTACATGATCTCAGCTGAGGAGCTATGGTTCCAGCTAGGGGTATCACAGATCTGTTTCACATGGGCTATTCTATATGACCTGTTATGATCCGGAACCATGGAAGACCACCACAAATCATTGGTAAAAGGTGACAAGAGCATTGGCAACTAATCTGGCCGCCATCCCCTTACTAACCATCACAACTAGAAGTAGCCGAGGGGTGAACTAACATCCTGTGCACAGCAAACCCAGCCGGAGAACTAACTATCCTAAAGGTAGGAAAGATGAATAACTCTCTGCCTCAGAAAATAGACAAGAATAGCAAGCCCCCCACATTCAAAGACTGCGGTGATATAGGAAAAACACAATACACAGATAGATGACAGAATTAGCAAAAGGTGAGGCCCCTACTGACTAAAATAGGAAAGGACAGGAAAGGGACTGATGGTGGCCAGAGAAAAACCCTGCAAAACTCCAAATTCCTGATAGTACAAAAAGGCCCTCAGATCGCACGATCTGAACTCCGTCCTATACCAGGTGCTTTTGTCATACCAATGAACAGAAAACAAGAATCATAACAAATTCAACAAGCCACAAACACATGGACCCAAAGGAGCTATACTCCAAACAGAACTGCAGGGAGTTCCCCAGCAAAAGCAACTGAGGGGGAAAATCCCTGCATGCAAAAATACTGAAAACAACCACAGCAAGTGACAAACCCAGAAAAGAGCAAAAAACCAAACAGTAAATAAAGAGCAACCACTTATCTGGGGTAGATGTGGTGTGGAGCAGAATGAAGCAGGCTGGTGATACAAAGAACAACTGACATCCGGCATGGCCTGCTATCAGACCAGTATTTAAATAAGCAGACAGTTAGCAAAGGAAACGCCCATTGCATAACACACCTGGTTCAAGTCCAAACCATTCCTGGCCACCAGAGGGAGCCTCCCAGCAGCCAAAACATAACTAACATTCACAACAATGACCCCAGCTGAGAAGCTACAGTTCCAACTAAGGGAATCACAGAACTGCTTCACTTGGGCTATTCTACATGACCTCAGCTGAGGAGCTTCAGTTCCAGCTAGGGGAATCACAGAACTGCTTCACATGGGCTATTCTACATGACCCCAGCTCAGAAGCTACCTTTCCAGCTAGGGGAATCACAGAACTGCTTCACATAGGCTATTCTACATGACCTCAGCTGAGGAGCTATAGTTCCAGCTAGAGGAATCACAGAACTGCTTCACATGGGCTATTCTACATGACCTCAGCTCGGTAGCTACGGTTCCAGCTAGGGGAATCACAGAACTGCTTCACATGGGCTATTCTACATGACCTCAGCTCAGGAGCTACGGTTCCAACTAAGGGAATCACAGAACTGCTTCACTTGGGCTATTCTACATGACCCCAGCTGAGGAGCTATGGTTCCAGCTACGGGAATCACAGAACTGCTTCACTTGGGCTATTCTACATGACCCCAGCTGAGGAGCTATGGTTCCAGCTACGGGAATCACAGAACTGCTTCACATGAGCTATTCTACATGACCTCAGCTCAGGAGCTATGGTTCCAGCTAGGGGAATCACAGCACTGCTTCACTTGGGCTATTTTACATGACCCCAGGCGAGGAGCTACGATTTCAGCTAGAAGAATTACAGAACTGCTTCACATGGGCTATTCTACATGACCTCAGCTCAGGAGCTACAGTGCCAGCTAAGGGAATCACAGTAACTGCTTCACATGGGCTATTCTACATTACCTCAAGTCATGAGCTATGGTACCAGCTAGGGGAATCACAGAACTGCTTCACATGGGCTATTCTACATGATCTAAGGTCAGAAGCTATGGTTCCAGATAAGGGAATCACAGAGCTTCTTCACATGGGCTATTCTACATGACCTCAGCTGAGGAGTTCCAGTTAGGGGAAGCACAGAACTGCTTCGAATAGGCTAATCTACATGATCTCAGCTCAGGAGTTATGGTTCCAGCTTTGTGAATCACAGAACTGCTTCACTTGGGCTATTCTACATGACCCCAGGAGAGGAGCTATGGTTCCAGCTAGAGGAATCACAGAATTGCTTCACATGGGCTATTCTACATGACCTCAGCTCAGGAGCTACTGTTCCAGTTAGGGGAATCTCAGAACTGCTTCACTTGAGCTATTCTACATGATCTCAGCTGAGGAGCTATGGTTCCAGCTAGGGGTATCACAGATCTGCTTAACATGGGCTATTCTATATGACCTCAGCTCAGGAGCTACTGTTCAAGCTTGAAGAGGACATAACTGCTTTAAGACTCATTCTACAAGATTTCAGCCTAAGATCCACAGTTCCAACTTAACTATAATAGAACTGCTTCACTGCTCAACACTGAGCCCAAAATTTTCTTGGAGAACCCAGGTTGGGATAACTTGGTCACCTGGCTACATACCCTACTAAGCTCACTATTTCTTCTCAGTGGGTTCCCGCCAAAAGCGGGGTGCTGGTGGCTGGGATAATTGGCCCTGGAAGTCCTGAAGTCCCAAAGACTCTAATCCCTGGTGGGCCAGCGGAAGGGTGAGACTGTCGCTTGTACCATCTTGTGTGTTGCTGGGAATGTACTATATGTTTTTGCCTGTTGGTGACCAATAAAGTCTCACTGATGTGTGGTTCCCGCACCCTGTGATGTCTGAGTATTGTCACGCCCATGGGGAAGGAGTGCGAATATTCAGTGGGATGAGCCCTTGTCTATACAGTCTTTATAAAGACACTCAGGCCAGCGGACGAGCGCACCCACTGACCCTCATGACTCCACACCACAATGTGATGTCACAGGTGACCTCCTCCTCCTGTACAATGACTGATAACACCTCAATATTCAGTAGATAACACAGGATCCACCATTCACAATAGGGGATGTCACAGCTCACCTCCTCCTCCTGTACAATAAATGACAACACCACTATATACAGCTGATAACACAGGATCCACCATTCACAATATGGGATGTCACAGCTCACCTCCTCCTGTACAATGACTGATAACACCTCTATATTCAGTAGATAACACAGTATCTACCATTCACAAAAGGGGATGTCACAGCTCACCTCCTCCTGTACAATTACTGATAACACCTCTATATACAGTTGATAACACAGGATCTACCATTCACAATAGGGGATGTCACAGCTCACCTCCTCCTGTACAATGACTGATAACACATCTATATACAGCTGATAACACAGGATCTACCATTCACAATATGGGATGTCACATCTCACCTCCTCCTGTACAATGACTGATAACACATCTATATACAGCTGATAACACAGGATCCACCATTCACAATATGGGATGTCACAGCTCACCTTCTCCTCCTGTACAATGAATGATAACACCTCTATATACAGCTGATAACACAGGATCTACCATTCACAATAGGGGATGTCACAGCTCACCTCCTCCTGTACAATTACTGATAACACCTCTATATACAGTTGATAACACAGGATCTACCATTCACAATAGGGGATGTCACAGCTCACCTCCTCCTGTACAATGACTGATAACACATCTATATACAGCTGATAACACAGTATCTACCATTCACAATATGGGATGTCACAGCTCACCTTCTCCTCCTGTACAATGAATGACAACACCTCTATATACAGTTGATAACACAGGATCTACCATTCACATTAGGGGATGTCACAGCTCACCTCCTCCTGTACAATTACTGATAACACCTCTATATACAGTTGATAACACAGGATATACCATTCACAATAGGGGATGTCACAGCTCACCTCCTCCTCCTGTGCAATTACTGATAACACCTCGATATACAGTTGATAACACAGGATCCACCATTCACAATATGGGATGTCACAGCTCACCTCCTTTTGTACAATGACTGATAACACCTCTATATTCAGTAGATAACAGTATCTACCATTCACAATCGGTGATGTCACAGCTCACCTCCTCCTGTACAATGACTGAAAACACCTCTATATTCAGTAGATAACACAGTATCTACCATTCACAATAGGGTATGTCACAGCTCACCTTCTCCTCCTGTACAATGACTGATAACACATCTATATACAGCTGATAACACAGTATCCACCATTCACAATATGGGATGTCACAGCTCACCTTCTCCTGTACAATGAATGACAACACCTCTATATACAGTTGATAACACAGGATCTACCATTCACATTAGGGGATGTCACAGCTCACCTCCTCCTGTACAATTACTGATAACACTTCTATATACAGTTGATAACACAGGATATACCATTCACAATAGGTGATGTCACAGCTCACCTCCTCCTCCTGTACAATTACTGATAACACCTCTATATACAGTTGATAACACAGGATCTACCATTCACAATAGGGGATGTCACAGCTCACCTCCTCCTGTACAATGACTGATAACACATCTATATACAGCTGATAACACAGTATCTACCATTCACAATATGGGATGTCACAGCTCACCTTCTCCTCCTGTACAATGAATGACAACACCTCTATATACAGTTGATAACACAGGATCTACCATTCACATTAGGGGATGTCACAGCTCACCTCCTCCTGTACAATTACTGATAACACCTCTATATACAGTTGATAACACAGGATATACCATTCACAATAGGGGATGTCACAGCTCACCTCCTCCTCCTGTGCAATTACTGATAACACCTCGATATACAGTTGATAACACAGGATCCACCATTCACAATATGGGATGTCACAGCTCACCTCCTTTTGTACAATGACTGATAACACCTCTATATTCAGTAGATAACAGTATCTACCATTCACAATCGGTGATGTCACAGCTCACCTCCTCCTGTACAATGACTGAAAACACCTCTATATTCAGTAGATAACACAGTATCTACCATTCACAATAGGGTATGTCACAGCTCACCTTCTCCTCCTGTACAATGACTGATAACACATCTATATACAGCTGATAACACAGTATCCACCATTCACAATATGGGATGTCACAGCTCACCTTCTCCTGTACAATGAATGACAACACCTCTATATACAGTTGATAACACAGGATCTACCATTCACATTAGGGGATGTCACAGCTCACCTCCTCCTGTACAATTACTGATAACACTTCTATATACAGTTGATAACACAGGATATACCATTCACAATAGGGGATGTCACAGCTCACCTCCTCCTCCTGTACAATTACTGATAACACCTCGATATACAGCTGATAACACAGGATCCACCATTCACAATGTCACAGCTCACCTCCTCCTGTACAATGACTGATAACACATCTATATACAGCTGATAACACAGTATCTACCATTCACAATACGGTATGTCACAGCTCACCTTCTCCTCCTGTACAATGACTGATAACACATCTATATACAGCTGATAACACAGTATCCACCATTCACAATATGGGATGTCACAGCTCACCTTCTCCTCCTGTACAATGAATGACAACACCTCTATATACAGTTGATAACACAGGATCTACCATTCACATTAGGGGATGTCACAGCTCACCTCCTCCTGTACAATTACTGATAACACCTCTATATACAGTTGATAACACAGGATCTACCATTCACATTAGGGGATGTCACAGCTCACCTTCTCCTGTACAATTACTGATAACACATCTATATACAGCTGATAACACAGTATCTACCATTCACAATAGGGGATGTCACAGCTCACCTCCTCCTGTACAATGACTGATAACACATCTATATACAGCTGATAACACAGTATCTACCATTCACAATATGGGATGTCACAGCTCACCTTCTCCTCCTGTACAATGAATGACAACACCTCTATATACAGTTGATAACACAGGATCTACCATTCACATTAGGGGATGTCACAGCTCACCTCCTCCTGTACAATTACTGATAACACCTCTATATACAGTTGATAACACAGGATATACCATTCACAATAGGGGATGTCACAGCTCACCTCCTCCTCCTGTGCAATTACTGATAACACCTCGATATACAGTTGATAACACAGGATCCACCATTCACAATATGGGATGTCACAGCTCACCTCCTTTTGTACAATGACTGATAACACCTCTATATTCAGTAGATAACAGTATCTACCATTCACAATCGGTGATGTCACAGCTCACCTCCTCCTGTACAATGACTGAAAACACCTCTATATTCAGTAGATAACACAGTATCTACCATTCACAATAGGGTATGTCACAGCTCACCTTCTCCTCCTGTACAATGACTGATAACACATCTATATACAGCTGATAACACAGTATCCACCATTCACAATATGGGATGTCACAGCTCACCTTCTCCTGTACAATGAATGACAACACCTCTATATACAGTTGATAACACAGGATCTACCATTCACATTAGGGGATGTCACAGCTCACCTCCTCCTGTACAATTACTGATAACACTTCTATATACAGTTGATAACACAGGATATACCATTCACAATAGGGGATGTCACAGCTCACCTCCTCCTCCTGTACAATTACTGATAACACCTCGATATACAGCTGATAACACAGGATCCACCATTCACAATGTCAAAGCTCACCTCCTCCTGTACAATGACTGATAACACATCTATATACAGCTGATAACACAGTATCTACCATTCACAATACGGTATGTCACAGCTCACCTTCTCCTCCTGTACAATGACTGATAACACATCTATATACAGCTGATAACACAGTATCCACCATTCACAATATGGGATGTCACAGCTCACCTTCTCCTCCTGTACAATGAATGACAACACCTCTATATACAGTTGATAACACAGGATCTACCATTCACATTAGGGGATGTCACAGCTCACCTCCTCCTGTACAATTACTGATAACACCTCTATATACAGTTGATAACACAGGATCTACCATTCACATTAGGGGATGTCACAGCTCACCTCCTCCTGTACAATTACTGATAACACTTCTATATACAGTTGATAACACAGGATATACCATTCACAATAGGGGATGTCACAGCTCACCTCCTCCTCCTGTACAATTACTGATAACACCTCGATATACAGCTGATAACACAGGATCCACCATTCACAATGTCACAGCTCACCTCCTCCCTTTTATCACATTTTCCAAAGAGGAAATAAATTATATTTTAAAGGAAATAATTTTCAGCAAGAAAAATAAGACTCCCCGTTAAATATTCAGGTGTGAATAATTCTGCAATTAGTGTAGCCGCAGTCGGCTGTGACATAAATTACCAGGACTTTTCCTCTCAGTGTAACAGCTGATAAAATATCCGGTAAAAGTGCGGAGAAGGTTCGCAGCGGTCAGGCTGACGGGGAAATAAACAGCGGCTGATTGCTGCTCGCCGTCCATCGCCCTCCACTCAATAATGACACTAATTTGGCAGAAAATCCGAAAGACGCAATTATTACTTTTATTTCCCAGAATGTGTGACGGGGTTAACTCTTCGTTTATCTCATTTGTGTATTTTTTTTAATTAGTCCAAAGTGAGAATGGAAAAAACGTCTCCACCACGAAGAGCGATCAGTGCCGAGGGCGAATCTGCGGGGGGGGGGGGGGGGGTCATAGGGGCCGGGAAAGCTTAATGAACAAATAACCCCGACTCCAGCCCTCGCTCACCAAAATATTGTTTGTTTTTACAGTCCATTGCGAGGTCCCACAACGTTCCTCAACCTGAGAAGACATAGAACAAATTATTCAGTAAATACAGACGCGGGTGTCGCAGCAGTAACGTCACCTCTGATCAACCCATGAAGTCATTGACATGACACCCACGCTACCGCGGGTGTCACTGGGGTGTCGTCAGGGGGTCATCCAAGTTCATTGGGAACTACGATAAACCTGTGATGTCACTGCCGCGCCCACACACACACTGCTGAGGTCGCCCTTGCAGGGTGTCATCAGGAGGTCATCCGAGTTTATTGCAAACTCCGATGACCTCCTGACGTCTCTGCACACACACTGCTGGATACTCGCCTGTTCCAGGCAATGCTGTCTCCGGCCCTGCTGCTGCTTCCAGTTCCACGGTGCAGTGAATATGCATGAGCATAATGAGCGGGCCCTGAAGCAAGTGACAGCAGCGCTGAAGACAGGCGAGTATAGAAAATCATTTTATTTTAAAGACACGTGTTTTCTCTGGTATGTGTCACATTGATGTCACACGGATCATATCAGTGTGCATGCCATACGACACCCGTGCTGCCGGAGAAAAAAACAGACATGTCTCCATGTATCCGTGTAGAGCCACACGGTCCGTGTGAAAACTCGGATGTGTGAGTTAGGCCATAAAATAATGTGTCGCCCCCACGCCCGCAGCAGCCGGGCTGCTCGGATCCGGACCCGCTGTGTGGCTCAAGGGATCCTCTGGACCCGGGGGTCACGCGGACACGCCGAATGAAAAGGGAGACGTAGTTGTACGGCCTTGACCGTATTCGGTTCGTGAACCCACCCACGGTGTGTGGTGAAGTGGGACACTCGGGGGAGATGTAATGGCAGCTGGATGTTAACCCCTCCGTGGGTAGGGATGGTTGCCCCGGGGCCCAGTGTCTCTGTGCAGGGTATGGCGATGGCAGGAGCTTGCGCGCCCGGACGTACCAGGGGATGTTTGGTTACTCACAATTAAATGAATCACACGAGTCTTTTGGTAAACCAAGGTGCTGGTGGCCGGCCGCCGCGACCGGTTGTACTCTGGTTCCCCCACCCAGGCTGATGGTTGCCGTCTTCTCCTCTGCACTAGTTTTGGTTGTGTGTTTAGACTTCCCAGTATGGAACATGGGAGTCCGCTCCCAGCTTGTTGTGTACCTGAGGAGCCGTGCCCGCTGACCCTTGGGATCTATGGACCCTGGCGATTGCCCTATCCCTCTCTGTGGGTGGTTGTCTGCTTTTGGGACTTTGGTTGGGACAGGACCTATAATCCTGCCCTCAATCGGTTGATTAGTTAGGCTGTTGGTTCCGGTCCTGGCTTCAGGGTCGGAGTACCCCCTCTGTGCACGGTTTCCGGTCAGGTCTCCGGTGTCGGTACCGGCGGGCTCCAACCCTGTCCCGGTCCACCTCGGATCTGCCGAGCTGTCTTCCCGACTCCTGCTGATGGAGACCACCGTCTGCCACCTAGCCAAGGTACCAGGGCTCCGACCCTGGCACCGTTCAACTTGCACAACCACAGCTACACCTAGCTCAAGCCTCCACTCCTCTCATCTTGAACTACATCTTAATCTGTCTGTTTTCCCACCCCGGGCTGTCTAGATCCCTAGGTGGGCGTTTCCTAACCGCCTTTTCCCGCCCACTGGTGTGCCTGTCTTGCCCTGAGGGGGGTGACTAGGGTTTCAGGTCGGCTGCATGTGACCTAGGTGAGGGAAGGTGTTATGCGGGGGCCTAATGTGTGACTACCGGGTTTTGCGAGGGCGTCACATTCCTCCTTGGTTTAATACAGACCGTCCGTGGGCTGTCCGACCACCAACATTTATTTAAGAGTTTAAGAGGAACTGAAAATAGAAAAAAAGGAACAGTTTACAAGTATACTAACATTAAGTACATTGGTTTTCTTCCCTTACAGGAGGCACATTGCTTAAACATTACACATCTAAACCTGGATGGGACGGACCGGATCCTTCTCACCGCAGCACCACCCAAAACAACCTGCCCCCTGGTGCCACCGCTAAGCACTGGTGCGCACCCCTTGCCCAAGGCCAGGACAGGTCCGGGTGTTGCCCTTACGGGCCGGGTAAAAAGTTCCTTACAGTCTATCTCAAGGGCCCCACGTCCAGGGGATCCCTGGCCTGGAGTGTAGTCACCGGTTTTGGTGGTGACTGGGCCTCGGCCGACTCTACCGCAAGACTTTCCTCCAACCAGCCTCTCCAGAGACTGCAGCAGGGTGAGAAGGTTGGTCAGGGACTATTTACAAGGCCCAATTGTTTTTGGGCTGGCTTTCCAGTCCAAAGCCATGGTCCATTTTTAAATTTCAAACTGGAACGGTGCACAGTCCCAATGGGGACTGGTATAACTGAGGTAGCCAGGGTTCCACTACCACTGCTGCATGGGGCCGTATGGCTCACTCGGCACCCTGAGTTCAGCACCCCTGGACCAGCTGCAATGCATCCCGGAATTCTGAACTTCTATCAGGAACGGAGGTGGTATAGTGGGTGATGCTGTTGCTCCGGGGACCTGGGCCGGCCGGCACTCTCCCACCATGTAGGGAACAGGCTAAGGCTCCGGGCAGGCCAACGAGGTCGGGATGGTCTGTGTACCTCTCTCCTGAGTCCCGATGCGGCGCTGTATGGGCGGCTCGGCTCTCACAGGCCCACACCACGGCCACCATTCTCCGGACCTCCGCTTTCCATTCCAGCACCTGCTGCAGCGACTGCGATCGCACCCGGACACAGAATCTCGCCAGCTTCCGCTCCAGCCAGGCAGCGGTTCCCATTGGTAAGCTATCTGATTCGTGTTCTTCCGCGGGAATCACTACTCTGCCTCGGGGCGTTGCCATTCCTGTGGTCAGCGCGGCTCCACCATTGGGATTAGGCGCAGACATCTTCCCGCTTCTCCCCCCTTGGTCTTTCTCAAGCACTCCCTCGTGCGGCAGGTTAGTTTTGTTTTCGGCATTAGGGTGTTGTTTCCTTCCGGCTGTGTTCCCAGGGGGCGG
Source organism: Anomaloglossus baeobatrachus (assembly GCF_048569485.1). NCBI lineage: Eukaryota > Metazoa > Chordata > Amphibia > Anura > Aromobatidae > Anomaloglossus > Anomaloglossus baeobatrachus. The sequence goes on from NC_134358.1 coordinate 576,218,997, forward strand.
GGCTTCAGCTTCGCGCCCTTTCTCGGGGGAGAAGACCCTGGGCTGTAGTTTTTCGCGCCTAAAAATGGCGACAAAATGGCGACTTCTGGAAATTTTTCAACGGATCACCGCTGACTGTCCAACTCAAGGCGCACTTCCACCAGGTAAGTGGATGCATAAGTATCCTGTTCGTGACGCCAAGTTTCGGGGTGTGCTTCCCCCACGACCGCAGCAGCCGGGCTGCTCGGATCCGGACCCGCTGTGTGGCTCGAGGGATCCTCCGGACCCGGGGGTCACGCGGACATGTCGAATGAAAAGGGGGACGTAGTTGTACGGCCTTGGCCGTATTCAGTTCGTGACGCCACCCACGGTGTGTGGTGAAGTGGAACACCACCGCTGCTGTTGTGGGATACCTGGGGGAGATGTAGTGGCAGCCGGATGTTTACCCCTCCGTGGGTAGGGATGGTTGCCCCCGGGGACAGTGTCTCTGTGCAGGGTATGGAGATGGCAGGGGGCCTGCGTGCCCGGACGTACCAGAGGATGTTTGGTTACTCACAATTAAATGAATCACACGAGTCTTTTGGTAAACCAAGGTGCTGGTGGCCGGCCACCGTGGCTGGTTGTACTCTGGTTCCCCCACTAGTTTTGGTTGTGTGTTTAGAGTTCCCAGTATGGAACACGGGAGTCCGCTCCCGGTTTGTTGTGTACCTGAGGAGCCGTGCACGCTGACGCTTACCCGTGGGATCTATGGGCCCTGGCAGTTGCCCTATCCCTCTCTGTGGATGGTTGTCTGCTTTTGGGACTTTGTTTGGGACAGGACTCATAATCCTGCCCTCAATCGGTTGATTAGCTAGGCCATTGGTTCCGGTCCTGGCTTCAGGGTCCGAGTACCCCCTCTGTGCACGGTCTCCGGTTGGGTCTCCGGTGTCGGTACCGGCGGGCTCCAACCCTATCCTGGTCCACCTCGGATCTGCCGAGCCGTCTTCCCGTCTCCTGCACCGTCTGCCACCTAGCCAAGGTACCAGGGCTCCGACCCTGGCACCGTTCAGCTTGAACTTCTCCTCTGCTGGAGCTACACCTAGCCCCAGCCCACACTCCTCTCACCTTGAACTACCGACTTTTTCTGCTTGTTTTCCTGCCCCGGGCTGTCTAGACCCCTAGGTGGGCGTTTCCTAACCGCCTGGTCCCGCCCACTGGTGTGCCTGTCTTGCCCTGAGGGGGGTGACTAGGGATCCAGGTCGGCTGTATGTGACCTAGGTGAGAGAAGGTGTTATGCAGGGGCCTAATGTGTGACTACCGGGTTTTGCCAGAGCGTCACAATAACATGGGTACATGTGACATCCGTGAAAAAAATGGATGTCATATGTACCTGAAACACTGATGTGTAAAAGAGGCCTAACATTGTAAACAACTCATCACAGCCATTTATGTCTGAACCGCTGACAACAAAAGTGAGTACAGAGGGGTGCTGAGGAGATTATCTAAGGACAGCAGGGCACTGGAGAGATGGCCTGAGGGCAGAGAGGAACACTAAGGCTATGTGCCCACGCTGCGGAAAATGCGCGGATTTTGCCGCGGATTTCTCTCGGAAAAGCAGCGGATTTTTAAGAAATCTGCAGCACAGCTACTCCCCAGCCATTTCTATGGCATTTGGGAAATGCTGTGCACACGCTGCGGATTTTTGGATTTTTCCGCAGCAGAAATCGTGCGGATTTTCGTGCGGAAAAATCTGCAGCATGTCAATTATTGTTGCGGATTTCTCCGCAGGGTCCAATATACTTACCTGCCTTGATAGAGACCCGAGTCACTTTCTCCGTCCGGTGTACAGCAGCACGGTGGATCCAGCCAGGTACAGGAAGGAAGAGGTGGGCGGGGCCTGCACGAGCTCCAGTCATGTGACAGCCGGAGCTAGTGTAGGCCCGCCCACCTCCAGCACAGTGAACCAGACCAGACGCTGACAGTGACCCGGCCGCCGGAAAGCGAGGTGCTGCATGATGGAGGTAAGTATGAGCACCCCGATCACTGCAGCACTTGTTCTGCATTGATAAAGCAGTGCCGAAGCCATGGTACTGTATCCTCAATGCAGAATGCCCGCACCATATCCGCACGACATTCCGCTGTATATCCGCAGCATTGAAACAGAGAAAGTTCTGTTGCGGATTTCTGGGAGCACCTGCGGAATGTCTTGCGGATATATCCGCAGGACAATGTCCCCGTGGGCACATAGCGTAAGGAGACTGTGTGAGGGAAGAGAGGAACACTGAGGAGACAGCCTGACAACAGAATGGAGGGCTGAGGAGGCTGCGTGAGGGAAGAGAGGAATACTGAGGAGGCGGCCTGAGAACAGAATGGAGGGCTGAGGAGGCTCCGTGAGGGAAGAGAGGAACACTGAGGAGACAGCCTGAGAACAGAATGGAGGGCTGAGGAGGCTGCGTGAGGGAAGAGAGGAATACTGAGGAGACAGCCTGAGAACAGAATGGAGGGCTGAGGAGGCTCCGTGAGGGAAGAGAGGAACACTGAGGAGACAGCCTGAGAACAGAATGGAGGGCTGAGGAGGCTGCGTGAGGGAAGAGAGGAATACTGAGGAGGCGGCCTGAGAACAGAATGGAGGGCTGAGGAGGCTGTGTGAGGGAAGAGAGGAATACTGAGGAGGCGGCCTGAGAACAGAATGGAGGGGCTGAGGAGGCTGTGTGAGGGAAGAGAGGAATACTGAGGAGGCAGCCTGAGAATAGAGAGAAGTGCTGAGGAGGCTCCGTGAGGGAAGAGAGGAACACTGAGGAGACAGCCTGAGAACAGAATGGAGGGCTGAGGAGGCTGCGTGAGGGAAGAGAGGAACACTGAGGAGGCAGCCTGAGAACAGAATGGAGGGCTGAGGAGGCTGCGTGAGGGAAGAGAGGAATACTGAGGAGGCGGCCTGAGAACAGAATGGAGGGCTGAGGAGGCTGTGTGAGGGAAGAGAGGAATACTGAGGAGGCGGCCTGAGAACAGAATGGAGGGGCTGAGGAGGCTCCGTGAGGGAAGAGAGGAATACTGAGGAGACAGCCTGAGAATAGAGAGAAGTGCTGAGGAGGCTCCGTGAGGGAAGAGAGGAACACTGAGGAGGCAGCCTGAGAACAGAATGGAGGGCTGAGGAGGCTGCGTGAGGGAAGAGAGGAATACTGAGGAGGCGGCCTGAGAACAGAATGGAGGGCTGAGGAGGCTGTGTGAGGGAAGAGAGGAATACTGAGGAGGCGGCCTGAGAACAGAATGGAGGGGCTGAGGAGGCTCCGTGAGGGAAGAGAGGAATACTGAGGAGACAGCCTGAGAATAGAGAGAAGTGCTGAGGAGGCTCCGTGAGGGAAGAGAGGAACACTGAGGAGACAGCCTGAGAACAGAATGGAGGGCTGAGGAGGCTGCGTGAGGGAAGAGAGGAATACTGAGGAGGCGGCCTGAGAACAGAATGGAGGGCTGAGGAGGCTGCGTGAGGGAAGAGAGGAATACTGAGGAGGCGGCCTGAGAACAGAATGGAGGGCTGAGGAGGCTGTGTGAGGGAAGAGAGGAATACTGAGGAGGCGGCCTGAGAACAGAATGGAGGGGCTGAGGAGGCTGTGTGAGGGAAGAGAGGAATACTGAGGAGGCAGCCTGAGAATAGAGAGAAGTGCTGAGGAGGCTCCGTGAGGGAAGAGAGGAACACTGAGGAGACAGCCTGAGAACAGAATGGAGGGCTGAGGAGGCTGCGTGAGGGAAGAGAGGAATACTGAGGAGGCGGCCTGAGAACAGAATGGAGGGCTGAGGAGGCTGTGTGAGGGAAGAGAGGAATACTGAGGAGGCGGCCTGAGAACAGAATGGAGGGCTGAGGAGGCTGTGTGAGGAAAGAGAGGAATACTGAGGAGGCGGCCTGAGAACAGAATGGAGGGGCTGAGGAGGCTGTGTGAGGGAAGAGAGGAACACTGAGGAGGCAGCCTGAGAATAGAGAGAAGTGCTGAGGAGGCTCCGTGAGGGAAGAGAGGAACACTGAGGAGACAGCCTGACAACAGAATGGAGGGCTGAGGAGGCTGCGTGAGGGAAGAGAGGAACACTGAGGAGGCGGCCTGAGAACAGAATGGAGGGCTGAGGAGGCTGTGTGAGGGAAGAGAGGAATACTGAGGAGGCAGCCTGAGAATAGAGAGAAGTGCTGAGGAGGCTCCGTGAGGGAAGAGAGGAACACTGAGGAGACAGCCTGAGAACAGAATGGAGGGCTGAGGAGGCTGTGTGAGGGAAGAGAGGAATACTGAGGAGGCAGCCTGAGAATAGAGAGAAGTGCTGAGGAGGCTCCGTGAGGGAAGAGAGGAACACTGAGGAGACAGCCTGACAACAGAATGGAGGGCTGAGGAGGCTGCGTGAGGGAAGAGAGGAATACTGAGGAGGCAGCCTGAGAATAGAGAGAAGTGCTGAGGAGGCTCCGTGAGGGAAGAGAGGAACACTGAGGAGGCAGCCTGAGAATAGAGAGAAGTGCTGAGGAGGCTCCGTGAGGGAAGAGAGGAACACTGAGGAGGCGGCCTGAGAACAGAATGGAGGGCTGAGGAGGCTGCGTGAGGGAAGAGAGGAATACTGAGGAGGCAGCCTGAGAACAGAATGGAGGGCTGAGGAGGCTCCGTGAGGGAAGAGAGGAACACTGAGGAGGCTCCATGAGGGAAGAGAGGAACACTGAGGAGGCGGCCTAAAAAGAGAGAACAGAAAGGAGCACTGAGGAGACTGCGTCAGGGAAGAGAGGAACACTGAGGAGGCGGACTGAGAACAGAAGAGAAGGCTGAGGAGGCTGTGTGAGGGAAGAGAAGAACACTGAGGAGGCGGACTGAGAACAGAGAGGAAAACTGAGGAGGTGTGGCACCCCTGAGTATATCAGGGTGCCACAGGGTACTGCAATCCTTACCCAGGGTGCAGGGCCTACCCCCCATGGTTCCAGGTTCCTAAGAAACCAGTGTCACTACCATCAGCACAAATCCCAATCACACCTCACACCATGACCTGTCAGACACACCAGTGGGTTGGTTAAGCTGGAATAGGGCCTCCCACCTAGGGGTCAGGCAGACTGGTGGGAGGGAAGTAAGAGAGTTGAGTGAGAGCCCTCTGTCAGGACCGGGAGGACTGGTAAGCCCAGGAGGTGGATCCTCTGGACCGAGTACCCCACCGGGGGGCAGGGTACACGGCAGCCGGAGCACTGGCGTGGCCGGGACGGGTGTAACCAGGGTCACGGCGTTCTTTAGGATAATACTGGAAACAGGCACAGGTACCCGGTAGCAAAAGACAAACAGTAACAGGGCACAGCACAAGGGGACCTGAGCACCTAGCTCAAAAGACAAGCTTCAGGACACGTTGATCAGGCCCTGCCCACATGGAAAGGCAAGTCTTATATACCCAGCACAGCCCTATGTCATTTCCTGCTTCAGGTGTTCTGGGCCTATAAGACCAGGAGAGTGGGCGCGGCCTGGTCCTATACAGAACCATGAGGCCAATACTCAGAGTCAGACTCCTGAGACCAGGAGCAGGACTCAGGGGAGCAGGAGCGGGAGCGGCAGCCATGACTGGTGGACACATGGAGTGGATCAGTGGGTAAGGAGTGGTGCTGGGACACGGGGAGCATGACACCCTCTAAGTGTGAGAGCTGGGGAGTAGTAGCTCCCGGGGAGCTAGACCGAGGTTAGGTCACAGATGGTGGTCCAGGACCAGAGGAGTCGGGGACTGGTGACAGAGACATTGGAAGGGTGCGACGAACATAGTCTAGGAGGACTGTCGGCATCAGAAATCCAAAAGGACTGACCGGTACTGAGCACGATGGGGTACAGGACCATAGGTCAGGAGCCGATTCAACGTCCTGATAATTAACCTGGGAGGAGAGAGTCTCTTTATGAATTTCCCTGGGAGCTCAGAGATTGAAGGCGACAGCACACCACGGGGGACAGGGCTTTCCAGTAAAGCGTCCCACTAAAATACCCAGGTGCCAGCCATCAAGAGCACAGCTACACTAAAAATATAGTGAGCGAGGCCCCAACAGCTTCAAGCCAAGGGGCCATAACAGAGAATTAACTTGTGCACGGAGGCGGCTCCGGATTACCAAGTGACACTGTTGGGAGCGGAGACCTGAACGGCCTCTCCTGTAGTGACTGTGATACACAGAGACTTTGGTTTATCTTCAGTGTGAGTGTCTGCTTTATAATCCTCATCGAGCACCACGACTACCCACAGTGAGTGCCCTGATCCCTGCACCCTGCGCTCCCAAATACCTGCAGAGGAACTGACACCTTGCTGCTCCACACTATCTGCTCCGGTACTCCTTCCAGCAGCGGCGGTACTCCCATTACCGCAACCCGCAGGTGGCGTCACAAACTTCTCTCCTGTAAATAATCCCCTTTCAAGGATCGGAGTGTTTTCCGAGCCCGGGTCCGGGGCGGCACAGAGGCATAATGAGAACAGAATGGAGGGCTGAGGAGGCTACGTGAGGGAAGAAAGGAACACTGAGGAGGTGGCCTGAGAACAGAGAGGAACACTGAAGAGGTGGACTGAGAACAGAATGGAGGGCTGAGGAGGCTGCGTGAGGGAAGAGAGGAACACTCAGGAGACTGTGTGAGGAAAGAGAGGAACACTGAGGAGGCAGACTGAGAACAGAGAGGAGTGCTGAGGAGGCAGCCTGAGAACAGAATGGAGGGCTGAGGAGGCTGTGTGAGGAAACAGAGGAACACTGAGGAGGCAGCCTGAGAGCAGAGAGGAACACTGAGGAGGCGGCCTGAGAACAGAATGGAGGGCTGAGGAGGCTGTGTGAGGGAAGAGAGGAATACTGAGGAGGCAGCCTGAGAGCAGAATGGAGGGCTTAGGAGGCTGTGTGAGGAAACAGAGGAACACTGAGGAGGCAGCCTGAGAGCAGAGAGGAACACTGAGGAGGCGGCCTGAGACCAGAGAGGAACACTGAGGAGGCTGTGTGAGGAAACAATGGAACACTGAGGAGGCAGCCTGAGAGCAGAGAGGAACACTGAGGAGGCTGTGTGAGGAAACAGAGGAACACTGAGGAGGCAGCCTGAAAACAGAACAGAGTGGAGGGCTGGGGAGGCTGCATGAGGAAAGAGAGGAACACTGAGGAGGCGGCCTAAAAACAGAGAGGAGTGCTGAAGAGGTGGCCTGAGAACAGAATGGAGGTCTGAGGAGGCTGTGGAGGGAAGAGAGGAACACTGAGGAGACTGTGTGAGGGAAAAGAGGAACACTGAGGAGACTGTGTGAGGGAAGAGAGGAAGTCTGAGGAGGCAGCCTGAGAACAGAGAGGAACACTGAGGAGGCGGCCTGAGAACAGAGAGGAACACTGAGGAGGCAGCCTGAGAAAAGAGAGGAACACTGAGGAGGCAGCCTGAGAACAGAGAGGAACACTGAGGAGGCAGCCTGAGAACAGAGAGGAACACTGAGGAGGCGGCCTGAGAACAGAGAGGAACACTGAGGAGGCGGCCTGAGAACAGAGAGGAACACTGAGGAGGCGGCCTGAGAACAGAGAGGAACACTGAGGAGGCGGCCTGAGAACAGAGAGGAACACTGAGGAGGCGGCCTGAGAACAGAGAGGAACACTGAGGAGGTGGCCTGAGAACAGAGAGGAACACTGAGGAGGCGGCCTGAGAACAGAGAGGAACACTGAGGAGGCAGCCTGAGAACAGAGAGGAACACTGAGGAGGCAGCCTGAGAACAGAGAGGAACACTGAGGAGGCGGCCTGAGAACAGAGAGGAACACTGAGGAGGTGGCCTGAGAACAGAGAGGAACACTGAGGAGGCAGCCTGAGAACAGAGAGGAACACTGAGGAGGCGGCCTGAGAACAGAGAGGAACACTGAGGAGGCAGCCTGAGAACAGAGAGGAACACTGAGGAGGCAGCCTGAGAACAGAGAGGAACACTGAGGAGGCGGCCTGAGAAAAGAGAGGAACACTGAGGAGGCGGCCTGAGAAAATAGAGGAACACTGAGGAGGCAGCCTGAGAACAGAGAGGAACACTGAGGAGGCGGCCTGAAAACAGACAATAGAGTGGGAGCTGAGGAGACGGAATGGGAACAGAAAGGAGCATTGAGGAGACTGCATCATGGAAGAGAGGAACACTAAGGAGGTAGCCTGAGAACTGAGAGGTATAGTGAGGAGATAACCTGAGAACAGAATGGAGTGCTGAGGAAACTAACTAAGAACTGAGAGGAGTACTGAGGAGACGGAATGAGAACACAGAGGAGTTCTGTGGAGAAGGCATGAGAACAGAGAGGAGCACTGAGGAGATGGCCTGAGGGCAGAGAGGAGCGCTGAGGAGACAAATTGAGAGCAGAGAGGAGAGCTGAGGAGACAAATAGAGAGCAGAGAGGAGCACAGAGGAGACAAACTGAGAGCAGAGAGGAAAGCTACTGTAAGACTGAGTGCAGAGAGATGCGCTGAGGAGATGGCTTGATGGCACACAGGAGCACTGAGAAGACAGAGAACAGAGAGGAGCACTGAGGAGAGAGCCTGAGAACAGAGAGGAGGAGAAGACCTGAGAGCAGAGAGGAGCCCTGAGGAGACAAACTGAGTGCAGGGAGGAGCACTGAGGAGACGATCTGAGAGTACAGAGAAGCAATGAGAAGACGAACGGAGAGCAGAGAGGAGCACTGTGGAGATGACCTGAGAGAAGAGAAAAATACTGAGGAGACGATCTAAGGACAGAGAGGAGCGCAGAGGAGAGGGCCTGAGAAAAGAATGGAGCATTGAGGAGTCAGCCTCAGGATAGAGAGGAGCACTGAGGTGAGGGCCTGAGGACAAAGAGGAGCACTGAGGACTCAGAGACGGCCTGAAGCCAGAGAGGAGCACTGAGGAGACGATCTAAGGAAAGAGAGGAGCACCGAGAAGATGATTTTAGGACACAGAGGAGCACTGAGGAGATGATCTTAGGACAGAGAGAGGCAGTGAGGAGATGGCCTGAGGGAAAACAGGAGCGCTGAGGAGACAATTAAATTACAGAGAGGAGCGCTGAGGAAACAAATTGAGAATAGCAAGGAGCACTGAGAAGTTGGAGTAAGTGTGACGCCCCTGGACTAGTCAGGTCGTCACAGGGTACTGCACGCTCTTTATCTCTTAGTGCAGGACTCAACACCCCCATGGTTTTGGGTTCCCAACCTATAGTATTGCCTCCATCAGCATCCAAATGCCAACCACACCTCACACCACACCCTGTTAGACACACCAGTGGGCTGCTGAGCTGGAATAGTGCCGCCCACCTAGGGGTCAGGCAGACTGGTGGGAGGGAAGTAAAACAGAAGTAAGTCAGTTGTAGAGTTAGCCCTCGAGTAGTGAGGAGCTGGGGAGTGTGTGGCTCCCTGGGAGCGAGAGGTTGGGTCACAGACGGTGGTCTGGGACCGGAGGAGTCGGAGACCCGGTCACAGGGTATTGAGGCTGGGTGCCTGGACCCGGTTTTGGAGGATGGGAGGCATCTGAGTCTAATAACCGGTCCGAAAGCACGGTGGGGTACTGGACCCTAGGTCGGGGAGTAGCTTCAGGCAACCCAGGAATTAACCTGCAGAGGATAGTGAGTTTATGGACTGTCCCCAAGAAGCTCAGAGATCAGGGGCACTAGCGCAATGAGGGGAACAGGGCTTTCCAACCCAAGCAGCCCACAGAAATCCCAAGCGTGAGCCCTTGAGAGCACAGCTCCACCACAAACAGTAGGGAGCGGGGCCCGGACAGATTTATGCCAACGGACCACCAGAACACTTCAAATTTGTGCACGGAGGCAGGCTCCGGACCACCCAGCAGTACTATAGGGCACGGATACTTGGACGGGCTCCCCCAAGAGGGAAGCGGCACCCAGAGACTTGGTTCACCTTGTTGGAAGAGTCTGCTTTGCGGCCACATCATCATCAACACTGCCCGAGTGAGTGCATGGTCCTCCCCTGCTTCCAATCCGCACCCCGCTCCCCAACACCTCCATTATCCAGAGTCCCGGGGCCTCCCCTACCTGTGGAGGGAAACGTCATCTGGCTGCCCCTGCTCCATCTCCGCCGGGTACTCTCCTTACCGCGAACCATGGGTGGCGTCACAAACTATTATCCCCTGTAAATATCCCCCCTTTATGTTCGAGTGGCCGCAAGCCCCCGAGTCCGGAGACCCTCAAGCCACAGCAACCCCCAGATCCAGGCGGTTCGACCGCTGCAGGGGCGTCACATAAGAGCAGAAAGGTGCACCAAGGAACCAGCCTGAGAATAGAAATGAGAGCTGAGGAGACATTGAAGGAAGACAGAAGCACTAGGAAGATGGACTCAGAGAAGAGAGGAGTTGAGGAGCTGACGTTAGGGCGGAGAGGAATGCTGAGAGGATGGCAAGAGAGTGCAGAGGCGAATATCAGGCAGGTGGGTGCTTTGGAAAATATCAGAAAGGAAGGCTCAATGCTAAATATTGGCAAGATGTTAACATTAATGACTATCAGGCAGGTGGGCGCATTGCTGATTACATGCCAGGTAGGCAAACTGGTGAATATTGGGCTGGTATTTGCATTGGTAAATATCAGGCGGGTGGGCACATTGGTGTATATTGACCAGGTTGGCTCAAAGGATAAAATGAGGGAAAGTGAAGGAATTGATGAATATTAAGCATGTGGGGGCATTGGTGATTGTCACAAAGGTGGGTGAATTGGCGATGACTCGGCAAGGGCACATTGGTGATTATCGGCCAGGTGGGCACACTGGTGGATAACGGCCAGGTGGGCACACTGGTGTATATCAGGCAGGTGGGCTCACTGGTGGATATTGGGCAGATAGGCACACTGGTGGATATTGGGAGGTGGACACACTGGTGGATATTGGGCAGATGGGCACACTGGTGGATATCGGGAGGTGGGCTCACTGGTGGATATTGGGTAGATGGGCACACTGGTGGATATCGGGAGGTGGGCACACTGGTGGATATTGGGCAGATGGGCACACTGGTGGATATCAGGAGGTGGGCTCACTGGTGGATATTGGGCAGATGGGTAAACTGGTGGATATTGAGCAGGTGGGCACACTGGTGGATATCAGGAGGTGGACTCACTGGTGGATATTGGGCAGGTGGGCACTCTAGTGGATATTGGGCAGGTGGGCACACTGGTGGATATTGGGAGGAGGGCACACTAGTGAATATTGGGGTGGTGGCAACACTGGTGGATATTTGGGAGGTGGCAACACTGGTGGATATTGGGGAGGTGGGCTCACTGGTGGATATTGGGGAAGTGGGCTCACTGGTGTATATCAGGCAGGTGGGTACAACCTCTTCATTACTCTAACAGCATATTGGATTGGGCAGGTGGGTGTATTGGCTAAAGTAGGGCAGATGAGGTTATTGATGAGCATGGTCAGTATGGAGGTTAATATGTTGGTTGGTACATGACCCTCACGAGGTGACAGCAGCCGGTATGTCTGAGTACAGCTGCGTGTTCAGCTTTCAGCCCTGTTGCAGTCAGATTATGGTAATGTCCTGGACTTCATCACTCCTCTATTTTACCTTCAATCCCCCAATTGTCACACGTGTCAAATGAAATCATAACTCACTGTTGTAGTTGAGAAAGACCCAGTTGGGGTGGAAGCCTGCTCTCAGTCCACATGGATTAGGTTTCTTATAGGTAGAGCTGCTTGTTCTCGGTTCAGACATTGGAGCCTCGTAGGTCGGATCATCTTTCTAAAATTACCTGCAAACTTATGAGCCAAGAGGAAAGTGCGGAGGTAACTCTGACGCTAGTAAGGTCAGTGGAGGACCCTTCGTAGGATACATAATATACTACTCATTGTATATTGTGCTGCTTCTCGTGCCTTCACAGATGGTGACCCCATCATTTCTGTCATACTGGGGCCTTTATTATAAGTGATTGGAGGTTTCCCTCCATCATTGATTGAATAAAAACTCCACAAATCAAACAAGGTTTAGTCTTTGTTTGAGCTACGGGACAAAGTTATGGGACCTAAAAAGTTGTGTAAAGCATATGTATAATCAGACGTACCACTGTGACGATGAGCCTGGATGAAGACCCTCAATATCATTGATTCTTGACTGTAAAGATTTTCTGATATCCACCTTCATTGGGTTCTCCATCGTATACTATCTCTACTTGTTAGAAAGATCCATTGATAATAAGTGAATAACTCGGAGTCCTCCTTACTGGGAGCTCCAGTAATCTGTGGGGCAGTAAGTTTTCCCTAAAGCTCCGCCAGAGGGGAAATGAAGCATTACACAGTGTCAACCACAAGGGGCCAATCTCCAAACCTGAGATACTACAAATCCTGGAAATCAGTGCAGATCCCCCAAGAACCAGTCAGCCAGGTGACAGGGGGCCCCATAGCAGAAAATACAAGGTATATAGGGGATGGGTGAGGGTACAGGAGGAGAGAGGACTATGCCCACAAAGGCTCACAGTCTACAGGGGATGGGTGAGAGTACAGGAGAAGAGATGACTCTGCCCACGAGGGCTCACAGTCTACAGGTGATGGTTCAGGGTACAGGAGGAGAGAGGACCCTTCCAACGAGGGCTCACAGTCTACAGGGGATGGGTTTGGGTACAGGAGGAGAGAAGAGCCTGCCTGCGAGGGCTCACAGTCTACAGGAGGAGAGAGGACCCTGCCCGCGAAGGCTCACAGTCTACAGGGAATAGGTGAGGGTACAGGAGGAGAGAGGACCCTGCCTGTGAGAGTGTGGCACCCTGGACAAGCTAGGGGCCACAGAGCACAACACCCACACACCCCACACTCCCGGTCAGGCACACCGAAGTCAGACACAAAACCCTTGTTGCCTTCCTCCAGGGGCTGATGTCCACACCAGGGGGTGGGCCAGGCGGTTGGCCCCGCCCACCGAGGAGTTCACAGTTCTGGAGGCGGGAAAAGCAGAGAGATCAGCTAGGGAAGTGAAAGTGGAAGGAAGGAAAGTGGCAGCTGGGCAGACTAACGTTGGTCCGGGTGTGTGGCCCGGGCGGTACAGCAAGGTTGGCAGACGGTGGTGACCGTCTGCAGGAGTGGCCTATCGGAGTCTACCGTAAGGACCATGGACGGGCGGTGGCCCGGCGGTACCGGACCGGTACGCAAGGAGAAGCCAGCACCATCTGGCAGGGGCTTACGGACCCCGGCAAGGCTAGGAGTCGCCATGAATTTGCCGAATTCGTTAGTGAAGGGAACCTCCTGGGTTTCCCAGCAGCCAAGTCCCGACAGAAGGCAACAGTCCAACCAAGAGAGGGAGACACCGCCACCGCCAAGGCAACAGTTAACCAGGGCCAGAAAAGGGGCTCCTCCAGCCCATATCCAAGCTGGGGAGCGGGTTACCGGTGGGAACCCATTAGAACCATCTACCGTACATAGGTGCACGGAGGGGAGAACTAACAACAAAGCTGCTCCCTGTCACCGTTCCCGGGATCCCCGTCTAGAGCAGCGGTGGTGTCACCAATATCACCACAACCGTGGGTGGCATCACGGACAATAATCAAATCCCCACAATCAAAATCCCCCTTTTCACTCACGGGCGAGGAGCGCCGCTCGAGTCCCTGGGATCCGGCCCACCGCTCGAGCCACCACCGAGCAGCAGCGGCAGCCGCAGCAGCAGCAGCGGCCGGACCCGAGCAGTGGGAGAGCACAGCGTCCCCTCTTCCGCCCGCGACAACTTGGCATCACGAACAGGATCCTACCGTTCTACCAACTGGTGGAAGTGTGCCTTGTTACCGCCGGAGGTGGCCGGCCGGAAAATTTGAGAAGCCGCCATCTTTGGCGTGAAAAGTTCCCGCTCGAGCGTCTCCTCGAGTAGTGGAGGCGTGAAGGCCAAAACCCCGCCCCTGTAGAGGAGGAGCCGGAAAGAGACTAAGGGGGACTGATGGTGTCTGGCCGCATGTAGCCCGCGGCTATAGAAGCAGGGACGCCAGGACCCTGCGGCCATTGACTGGTTCCTGGAAGAGGCCACTGCTAAAGATGCTGAGTCCGACCGACAACACCGTGGTCCCCGTGCCTGGCCCCGCAGCGTGGGTGGAAGTCCGGACCGTCCAGCTAAGCAGCCGTCTGTAGGTCCGCATGCAGCTCCTCCTGGAGGAGTGGGAGGCCGACATGGCGGAAGTGGTGGCGGCCATACGGAGACGCGAGGTGGAGGGAGTCTTGGAAGGGAGGGTAAGTGACCCACGCCCCTGTACCCCTAGTGGGTCGGTCATCGCGGCCGAGGGACCCGGTCCATACCCGCTCGCCCTGCTACCTCCCCCGCTAGCCGTGTTGGCTGCTGCTGCCCCGCCACTAGGCCCGCTACCACCACCACCGGTAGCGGTACCCTGCCAATCCGCCCCGGCGGACCGACCTGCAGCAGAAGCCCGTGACCGCCCTGATCCGCTTCCATGGAAGAAGCCGAAGGCTGAGCCCGTCAGCAACGATGCACCGGAGGCACGGCAGGGATGCAGCTGCCAGGTGGCAGAGCAGGCCATGTCACAGCGGGGTCCCTCATTACCGAAGGTACCGGTCGTAGCCGGCACGGGGGGACTCCGGCTAGGCCCCTCCCCCACCCCGCCTGAACCGGAGCAAGCAGAAAGTGCTCCACACCGGGAGCGGCAGCAAGGGCAGCTGCGCCGCGGGATTGCTGATTAAGTAAGAAAAGTTAGAGCATGGTAGTGGTTCCCGGTTACCTTGCTGTCGGTCCCCATTGGGACTCTGCTGACATTCCAGACGGCCCTCAGGGCTAAGGAGTCCGGTTGGAGGAGCAGTCGTACCCGCATTATCGGCAGCTGAAAATGGAGTCCTGTGGGACAGTGTCACCCTGTGTGAGGGTGGCGTTGGGGGCTCGTGCTGTTCGATGGTGGACTGTGGGAAAGCTGCAGGAGGAAGCTGTACCGGAGGCAGGTGTGTTGTGAATGTTAGTTATGTCTTGGCTGCTGGGAGGCTCCCTCTGGTGGCCAGGAAGGGTTTGGATAGAGACCAGGTGTGTTGTGCAGTGGGTGTTTCCTTTCCTAACTCTCTGCCTATTTAAATCCTGGTCTGATTGCAAGCTGTTGCCGGATGTCAGTTGTTCTTTGTATCTCTAGCCTGCTTAATCCTGCTCTACACCACATCTTCCCCAGATAAGTGCTTGCTCTTTATTTATTGTCTGGTTCTTTGCTTATCTGGGTTTGTCATTTGTTGTGGTTGGTTTCAGTTTATTTCCTTCCAGGGATTTTCCCCCTCAGTGGATTGTTGAGGAACTCCCTGCAGTTCTGTGTGGAGTATAGCTCCTTAGGGTCCATGTGTTTATGGCTTGTTGAATTTGTTATAATTCTTGTTTTCTGTTCATTGGTATGACAAGGGCACCTGGTATAGGACGGAGTTCAGATCGAGCAATCTGAGGGCCTTTTTGTACTATCAGGAAGTTGGTATTTTGTAGGGTTTTTCTCTAGCAACCATCAGTCCCTTTCCTGTCCTTTCCTATTTTAGTCAGCGGGGGCCTCACCTTTTGCTAATCCTGTCATCTACCTGTGTATTGTGTTTTTCCTATATCACCGCAGTCTTTGAATGTAGGGGGCTTGCTATTCTTGTCTATTTTCTGAGGCAGAGAGTTATTCATCTTTCCTACCTTTAGGATAGTTGGTTCTCCGGCTGGGTTCGCGGTGCACAGGATGTTAGTTCACCCCTCGGCTACTTCTAGTTGTGTTGGTTAGTAAGGGGATGGTGGCCAGATTAGTTGCCAATGCTCTTGTCACCTTTTTGCCAATGATTTGTGATGGTCTTCCATGGTTCCGGATCATAACACAGGTGCTGTGGATGGCAAGTCTCCGTTGGGACCCTACAGTTTTGTTTGTGGTAGCCCGTTGGCTGAGAAGCACTGTTGTCCCCGTGGGGACTGTTTACAAGTTGCATAAGGAACTCCTTATGGACAGGCCCGAGAACTAGCAGGGCAACCACAAACTTGTGGCTTGTAAATAATAATGTTGTTGTGGCTTTCACCATTACCGCCTCCAGAGAGGCAGATTGGAGGAAGGGCCCGCAGTGGAGCAGGCTGGGGCCCAGCCACCACCGGAACCGGTGGCGATCCTCTGGGGGTTTCAGGGGTTCCCCATATGGACGTGGGTCCCCTGAAAAGGACAGAACCCGCCTGGGCAACTTGTGCAGGACTGGGGTCAAGGGGTGCTGCCTGTTTGCTTAGGGGCAGCATCAGGGCCAGGTTGCTTGGGAGGGAGAGAGCGGAAGCCGTAACCGTAAGTAAGAGTACCTCCCGATGTGGGAAGATGTTATTTTAATTGTAATGTGTTACCGTTTTTCTATTTTTCAGTTTGTGAAAATAAAACCGGTGATGGACGGGCAGCCCGCGGACAGTCTGCATTTAACTAAGGGGGAATGTGGCGCCCTGGACAAGCCAGGGGCCACAGAGCACAACACCCACACTCCCGGTCAGGCACACCAAAGTCAGACACAAAACCCTTGTTGCCTTCCTCCAGGGGCTGATGTCCACACCAGGGGGTGGGCCAGGCTGTTGGCCCCGCCCACCGAGGAGTTCACAGTCCTGGAGGCGGGAAAAGCAGAGAGATCAGCTAGGGAAGTGAAAGTGGAAGGAAGGAGAGTGGCAGCTGAGCAGACTAAAGTTGGTCCGGGTGTGTGGCCCGGGCGGTACAGCAAGGTTGGCAGACGGTGGTGACCGTCTGCAGGAGTGGCCTATCGGAGTCTACCGTAAGGACCATGGACGGGCGGTGGCCCGGCGGTACCGAACCGGTATGCAAGGAGAAGCCAGCACCATCTGGCAGGGGCTTACGGACCCCGGCAAGGCTAGGAGTCGCCATGAATTTGCCGAATTCGTTAGTGAAGGGAACCTCCTGGGTTTCCCAGCAGCCAAGTTCCGACAGAAGGCAACAGTCCAACCAAGAGAGGGAGACACCGCCACCGCCAAGGCAACCGTTTCCCAGGGCCAGAGCCTGCGGGCAAAAGGGGCTCCTCCAGCCCATATCCAAGCTGGGGAGCGGGTTACCGGTGGGAACCCATTGGAACCATCTACCGTACATAGGTGCAGGGAAAGGCAGTCACCATCAACCTGCCGGGAGAAACAACACCGCAGCCGTCTGTGGGACCCGTCCATCCAGCCGTGTGTTTTACCGAGAACTGTGTCCTCATCATTGGCTGAGTGAGTACCACCGTGCCGTGCGGCACAGCGCTGCCCCTGCGACCCTGCACCTCGTCAGGCCCCGCAACCCGCCTGCCATCCATCCCTACCCCCATCACCGGGCCCCGGGACAACCAACCCCCTAACCACGGAGGGGAGAACTAACAACAAAGCTGCTCCCTGTCACCGCTCCCGGGATCCCCGTCTAGAGCAGCGGTGGTGTCACCAATATCACCACAACTGTGGGTGGCGTCATGGACAATAATCAAATCCCCACAATCAAAATCCCCCTTTTCACTCACGGGCGAGGAGAGCCGCTCGAGTCCCCGGGATCCGGCCCACCGCTCGAGCCACCACCGAGCAGCAGCGGCAGCCGTAGCAGCAGCAGCGGCCGGACCCGAGCAGTGGGAGAGCGCAGCGTCCCCTCCTCCGCCCGCGACAAGAGCTCATAGTCTACAGGGGATGGGTGAGGGTACAGGAGGAGAGAGGGTCTTGCCCGCGAGGGGTCACAGGGAGGGCCTGCCGATGAGGGCACACAGTCTACTGGGGATGGGTGAGTGGACAGGAGGAGAGAGGACCCTGCCCGCGAGGGCTCACAGTCTACATGTGATGGGTGAGGGTACAGTAGGTGAGGACATAACTGGTTGTAGGTTGTAGGCTTGTTGGAAGAGGTGGGTCTTCAGGTTGCTTTGAAGGTTTCCACGGTAGGTGAGAGTCTGATATGTTGGGGTAGAGGATTCCAGAGTATGGGGGAGGCGCGGAACAAATCTTGGATGTGATTGTGGGAAGAAGAGATTAGAGGGGAGTAGAGAAGGAGATCTTGTGAGGACCTGAGGTTACGTGCAGGTAGGTACCGGGAGACTAGGCCACAGATGTAGGGAGGAGACAGATTGCGAGTGGCTTTGTAGGTCATGGTTAGGGTTTTGAACTGGAGTCTTTGGTCAGTGAGAAGCTAGTGAAGGGATTGGCAGAAAGGAGAGGTCCGGGAGTAGCGGGTGGACAGGTGTATTAATTGGGCTGCAGAGTTAAGGATTGATTGGAGGGGTGCAAGAGTATTGAGTAATGAGCCCCTTAGGATCACTGCGTACATCTGATGTCAGGAGAGAACATTCAGGGGGGCTATGGGAGAATTTGTTGCAAAACTGGGGGTTGAGAAAAAATCTGAGTTGCACGGACCCCATGCTAAACACTCAGCGCTCGCTTCCTTTTAAAACTGGAAATATATTGTTCATAACCTTAAACAATCTGCAGCGTGAGACATGAAATTCTGGGCAGGAGACGCGGCCATGAATTTATATGCTGCGCTGATATTTATGTATAATTTACAGGCTGGCGCTTCACAATCAGGCTGTAAATCCAGCGTCCTCCGACACATTATAACCCAGGAGTATAACTCAACACAGACGCACATTCCCATCCGATCCCACCGCGCGGGGTCTCCCTGAAAACAAGAGGAGAATGTGCACAACTTCACCCACATCCTGGTAAATAGAGAGATTCCTGTAATCCGGCACCCGGAGATCCAATAATCCAACACCAAACTGTGGAAAAAAAGAAAAGTGAAAAAGTTCTGCCTGAAGTTTAACTAACTTTAGGAACATATAAGAAATTTCCTATGGAAATGATGAAATAGACTGAGGCCCAATTCACGAAGGCGGTTTTACCAGTTTTCTGGCGTAAAACACCTTGAAATATTGAACCACAAGTATTTAGTCATTTTCACCCCTGTTTTGGCTAATTCAACAAAAGTAAACAAAGTAGGAGTGGGACGGGGTGCAGCACTGCTCCCGAGAAATTCAGGTGCGGGGAGATGTCTCTGAATGAATTAGGCGCACCTTACTCTACCAGTCCCTTCATTAATACTGACACAGCCCGTCTTAATGTATGAAGCCCTAAGACTGTTTGTTTCTCTTTGCATCGTCTGACGTCCCTCTGTCAGTTCTTCCTGGCAACCAATCTCTGAAAGACAAGTATCCACAACTGTGTAATTAAACATGGGTGCGGGACTCTGCGCCCATAGTGGATTTATTGGACTGTATAACATGATGAAGGCTGTGAAAATTCACCTCATCCCCCCCTCTCCTCACTGGATGTTTTTAGGATTCGGCCAATGGTCCAGAAATCAGTCGCCCTTAGATGGAAGATCTTTTTTCATAATTTTGGTTTCCATGATTTGGTGAAGGTTGCCACTCAGCCAACAATTAGTTTTGTGTCTCTTTTCACAACCAAAGACTCGTCTCTTATGATGTTTGTCATATTTATAGGTGCTAAGGAAGAAAGTGCATCCAAGACATCGGAAGAGTTGGCTGATCCCCCAAGTGCTGCAGAAACTCTTTCCCCCTACAATTCCATTGCCTTCATGCTGCACCATCACACTGTCTGGACACAAATATGGGGGTTGTATCTGGGGCATGAACTGCTGGAAGAGGCCATCGGTGCGCAGATGAAATGTGGAGCCACAACCCTCAAACTCCCACAGAAGTATTTATGAAGGTTGGCAAGTTCGGTATTTCCTACACGGTTTACAGCCACGGTATTCTTTCGAATTATTACTATTATTGGTGTTTATAAAAGGTTTGAGAGAACTTTCAGGGTCAGAACCTGATGTTTTTGAAGATCAGAAGCGTGAACCTGCCCAAACCAGTGGAATAACCATCATCATACACATGTAACCTCTCCGCAGTTTGTTTTGGCACAGTGCGATATTTGGCATTCTTAGGTGGCCTCCTTAACCTGCGAGCACGGGCTGACACTTGAATCCGAGCCCTGTCTTCCTTTTGTGGTCAACCACATTGCCCCTTAGAGGTCTCAAAGGAAACATTACATTTCCTAAAACTGTCTTTGAACTGTTGGATCTGCACTTCCTTTTCATCTGGAGCTGTTCCTGCAAACACGCTCCTGAACACGTGAACTCGGCCTGACCATAATCAAGCTTTGTTTCTTGAAAGAAATTCATCCCATGGCGGGCGGCACTTACACATCGAGGGAAAGAGGGGAATATTTCATGCTTAGAAAGGCTTAACTGGAGCTAACATCACAGAAGAACAGATTCTGCCAACAGGAAAGCCTTCAAGGATACCCCTACCGGTGTCAAGCTATGGTCAAGAAGAATGGATAGACTTCCTCGGAATCAGGATGTCATCTTGTATAACCTGGAGTCCTGCACATAACATGGCACAAGGAAAAAAATGAGGGAGTTGACGAAGCAAAATCTGAAGCTTCATCTAAGATCAGCACATTTCAAAATTCCACTTTCTTAACTTTTCTAACTAATAGTTAAAAACTTTTCAAAAAGTTCTTAAAGAATCAGCTTTAAAAACTATTCTGAGTTTCCTGAACCAGAAATTTCTTAGCCAAACTCTAAGACATCCGAAAAGTAAATACCCAACAGCCTCCATCTCATGCCCTCTCTTCTAGGAAAGCCAGATCCAATAAGAAGTCATCTTGCGTCTCATGAATGTCCAGGCCCTGGATTAATGAACCTTGAAGTGGATACATGGTATAATAAGTTCTTTGCATGTCCATTATTTGGGATTTTTTAGGAAACAGATGAGATCCTCCAGACAGTGGCCCACTTCGTCACATATCTCACCACTGGTGGATCACTCCCGCCCATTCCGCTGAAAGGACATTCTTGGATATGTTGCGCCCTGGACAAGCCAGGACGTCACAGGTACTGCAACAACACACCCTACACCCCGGTTAGGAACATCAAGGTCAGACACAAATCCTTGTTGCCTCCCTCCAGGGGCTGATGTCCACACCAGGTGAGGCGGAGCCAGGTGGTTGGCTCCACCCACCGAGGAGTTCACAGTCCTGGAGGCGGGAAAAGGAGGACAGATCAGTTTGAGGAGTTGTAGAGTGAGGAAGTAGTAGTGGAGGAACTGAGTAGCCGTGTCCGGGTACGTGGCCCGGGCACCTGACAGAAAGGTTGGCAGACGGTGGTGACCGTCTGCACGAGAGGCCGATTGACGCACAATCGTGAGGACCGGGGACAGGCGGTGGCCCGCCGGTACCGAACCGGGGAGCGAAGAGATGCCAGCACCATCCGGCAGGGCCTACGGACCCCGACCAGGCTAGGAGTCGCCGTAAAACCGGTCAAATCCTCCGGGGTTTCCCAGCAGTAAAGACCCGACTAAAGGCAACCAGCCAAACCGTTAAGGAGATAAAGCTACCGCCAGAGCTAGAGCTCCAAGGGCCAGAGCCTGCGGGCAAAGGAAGGGCTCCCTTAGCCAACATACCGCTGGGGAGCGGGCTATCAGTGGGAAGCCATTGGGGCCGAGAACAGAACACCGGTGCAGGGAGAGACAGTTACCGCCAACCTACCGGGAGTGACCGCCGCAGCCGTCTGTGGGACTCGTCCATCCAGCCGTTTGTTTTACCAGAGACTCCGTGTGCATTACTGGCTGAGTAAGTACCACCATGCCGTCTGGCACTGCGCTGCCCCGCGACCCTGCACCCGGCCAGGCCCCGCAACCCACCTTCCGACCTCCACCACCGGGCCCCGGGACCACCAAACCCCCCTACCCACGGAGGGGAGAAAACATCTCAGCTGCTCCCTGTCAACGTTCCCGGGATCCCCGTACAGAGCAGCGGTGGTGTCCCAACTTCACCACAAACTGTGGGTGGCGTCACGGACAATATCCCTAAACCAAACCACCCCCCTTTCACTCACGGGCGAGGAGCGCCGCTCGAGTCCCCGGGATCCTGCCCACCGCTCGAGCCACCGACCGAGCGAGCAGCAGCTGGACCCGAGCAGTAGGTGAGCGCAGCGCCCTCCCAGTCCGCGACAGATAGAAACAGATTTTGACCATTCAGCGAGAGTTCTTGTGCTTGTAACAGACCATGGACCTTGTCTAAAGAGGTGACAATTCAGAGAACCCCTTGATTCATATTCAAAGGATAGATTAGTAGAACACTAATTCCTGATTGCTGATTCCTCCATCTGTGACCCAAGTGTCACAATCCACATATGACTTTGCTGTACAGAGCCATTGTACATGTTTACATTCCTGATCTCTGTATTCTACGGGGTCAGGTCCGGTGGGAGGAGCCTATCCTGCCGTGCATCATTCCTGGGGTCATGCTGCCTTTTCTGGGTTCTGTTTCCCTCGGTACAGTGCCAGTTATAATTCCTGCTATGCAATGTGCGCTCTTGGTCCCTGTAAGTCTGTTCTGATCCTGCCCGCTGCCCAGACCTATGTATCCTGACCTCCATCCTCCCCATCTTGTCTGTCCTCCCTATCTCCCTGACCCGCTCTCTGTTTAGTGACCCCGTCTCTGTTCCCTCCTCCTACTGACTTGTCCTCTCGGCCTCTGACTTTGGCTTGTTACCGGACTTTGGCTCTGTTCCTCTCCGGCTTCTGATGATATCTCCTGGCTTCCGACCCTCAGCTCTCATGTGACTCCGGCTCCGCTTACTTCTCTGTATTTACTTTACTTCCCGACTCTGACCTTTGCTTTACGACCATTCTATTGTATCCTTACTTGGATGCTAGTGACATCTAGTGGGCTTACACCTAACTACAGGTAGTGGCTCCACATCTCACCAGAGTACTGTCTGCCCCTGGTGGTAGCTTCAAAACAAGTATCTTCACCGCCATGACATCATCCAATCCTCAAATAGATCATCTTGACTCTTGACGTCCACTAACAACTTAGGAACTGGACAACCCACCACTTAGGCTCCTTCCATTGATTAAGCCACACCAACAACAGCCCCCCCTTATACAAATAATCACAGAATATTGTTGAATACTCACCTCACAAAGTCAATCCTTGCCTGAAAACAGATGGCCAAGTCCAGTCCATCATCAGAGCTTCACCCATGGAGTAGACATCAGCTCCCACTACAACCTTAATGCAGGGAATGCTCACACTTCTAGTGGATGTCAACCTCTTGTGCCTACTGGAAATCTGCCCATGCATTTCAGTATTTAGGCCATGGAGACAGCTTTAAGTCATCAATACCACCTCAGTGATTGGATTTTACCAGAATTGACTTCAGGAGCGACTTCAGGAGCGACATGTCACGACTCTGCACTCTACATTGCTCTTCTAGATGCTCATTAATACCTCTCATTAATCAAACATTGCAAGAACTTTGCATATGTAAATGTTGGCTGAGGCTACAGCACATTACAGGTGACGTTGCCGAAGAGTTGAGCTTTCATCAGTTATTCTGGGACTTTGCCACCACTCACACTTGATAAAATGTAATCATGCAGTCAAAACCTACCTGGCCGCTGCATGGATGGATGGATGGATATACTTCTCATGTATAGAGCCTTCATTCTGATAACTGCTTTGTGTTTACTATTGAACTGAACTTGAAGGTCACAAGTCCATATTTCAGAAACTTCACTTAGGGCCAGAGTGGAGCACCGGGACCATAGACGTTCTGCCAAGCCTGTGCCTAAGCCTACACGGAGGCTTCTTGAGCATTGGGTGGGTGTATCAGCACTCGGACCTCCACAGATCTGCTGCACATATTAGGAAGCCCCAATCATTTATCAAACTAAATAAATAAATGATTCCCCCACTGTTCATGGAGGCAGCTCCAACGACGAGCTATGTGTGATGAACGCTTTATTGCCATTGACTAAGCCGGCAGATGTAGATCCTCTCGCTGATGGAGGACAGACACTTTGAGACTTGCTGCCAGTGACCGCTTGCTTCCATATCGTGAGATCTTTCTTTCAGACGTGGGATCGGCCCATGGATGTCTCCATGTTTATTCTCCATCGTCTTCTTCTAGCATTATGTTGTTATGCACATTCCTGGTCATTATTTCTAATAATGAGACATCTTCTTTGTAGCAAAGGGTATAATTAAGATTCCTTGTCTTTACTATCAGCAGAGTCCTGATCATAAATAACTAGAAGGATAGAGGAGGTTGTCATACAGACTGATAAAGGGGCAGAGATGCAGCGTGAGCCAGAGACATGGAGGGCGCAGGCTTCTGAGATCAATGCATCTGAAGATCTGAACGTGTCTCCTATAGGGACACCACCGTTTTATGGACCATGTTGTATCCATTGGGACCACTAGGGCCCCAGTAGTCAGCACCATGAAGGCGCAGCAGATGGGGTCCACTGCCGTCATACTTGATAACTCTCTCGTAATATCTGGGAGGCTCACAAAAAAAAGGGAAAACGCCATTGGACTTCTGGAATAATCAGTAAATCTACTGGGTGTCACCAAAACCTTACAAAAAACTTTAATTTCAAAAAGACCTGCCCTGGTGTCTTGAGGAGAAGGAGGTCAAGGCACTGAGGTGTTGGATATTGGGAGTGGAGGGGGCAGGTGGTGCCTCACAGGCCACCCCTGTCCTAGATGCCATCGTATGTTGGCAAGTATGCGTTACAGCTTATAGGCGATGACTTCCACCAAGTGTTTCCATCCAAGGTTCCAGTTCGGTGAATCCTCTTGATGATGCCTCGGATTAGATCACACCCTGGGGTGTGATGGAGCATTTTGGTTTTCTACTGTTGGTATGTTTGTTCTGAGGACAGGCCTTCAGTATTGAAGTCCTGTAGAACCCCTGTAATAGGTCTCTTGGGGTCACCTCGTGCAGTTCTGGCCCCCTCTCCACCTCTCCCTCTTCCCGGGGAGGTCGGTGGTGCTGTAGTTGATCCTCATGAGGAGCTTCGAGCCTCGGTGCTCAGCGTCACAGAAACTTTCTACAGTTTATTATCATTTCCAGATATAGAAATTCCATGGAATGGCAATCAAGCCAGAGCGGGAAATCCCAGATCCAGAGATCGTCACTTTCTGTAAATGATTCGCATTTGCTTCTCAAACGTTCAATTTCCTCACAAGCGAGATAATGTGTTTCCATCTGTGCCAGTTATTGTTACGTCCGTGGGAGGGAAATCTGCGTCAGGAAGCAATAAAATCCAATATATCGTAAATGATATTTGCAATAAAGCTCCAGGCGACTGTAGATGACGCTCCATCTCCAAATTTATACCTTATTATTTATAGCAGTGAAAAAGTATTGAACACATCACCAATTCTCATTAAATATACTTCTATAGCTATTGACATGAATTTCTCACCAGATGTCGGCAATAACCCATCCCATCCACACAGGCAAAGAAATTAAACCATAGATGTCCATGAATTATGTCTAATAATGAGAAATGACACAGGGAAAAAGGACTGAACACAAAGAAAGAAAGGTGCAAAAAGCCATGTAAAGTCCTGACCCCAGCTGAAATCTATCAGTAATTAGAAAGCGATCCTGCCACTTAGTGACAAATAATATCAGCTGGTTTAACTGATGGCCGATAAAAAGGATTCTCATTACCCCTAAGTCCCACACAAGAAACAACTCATGATGGGTAAAACCAGTGAGCTGTCTCAAGACCGTCACAACCTTATTATAGCAAAATATACTGTTGGCATTGGTTACAGAAGAATTTCTAATCTATTGAAGGCTGCAGTGAGCAAAGTTGGGGCCATAATCCGGAAGTGGAACGAAAATCATTTCACCATAAACTGGCCACGACCAGCAAGATTTCACTCACAGGAGTGAAAATAATTATCAGCAGAGTAGTCCAAGAGCCGAGGAGACCTATGGACAGCTATTGAGAGACCTGGAATCAGCCGATACCATTATTTAACAAAAAAACAATAAGTAATGCACTCCCCCTCCATGGCCTGTATGCACGCCCCTGTATGCACGCTCCTGTATGCACGCTCCTGTATGCACACTCACCATGCAGAACTCCATTGCTAAACAAAAATCAGGTTCAAGAGCGGTTACAGTTTGTTCAACAACATTTAGACAAGTCTGTGAAATACTGGAGAATATAGTCTGCTCAGATAAGACCAAAACTGAACTCTTTGGATGCCATAATACACACCATGTTTGGAAGCCAAAAGGCACCGCATATCACGTATGTGACAATGTATCAGGTCAAGTGGCATGCATCATCCTGGAGTCCTGAGAATTGTCCGGCCCGGATACAATTGTAACAGCCTCAGCAGTGTAACATGTTAGGTCAAGGCCGGGTTTAAGGAGAACTTGTCAGCAGGTTTTAGTAACCCCCCCCCCTCCCGGCAGGTTTGTGATGTCGCTGATTTATTCTACACCTTTTCTAAATCCTGGAATCAATATACATTACAGCGACGTAACACAGATTGGATCGGTTGTATTTACTACCATCTGCTGACGGCATCTCTATAACTGTAGGTTTAATCACTGCTACACGTGGCAGGTGACGGCTTTACCACCAGGTTATTACTAGTGTCAGGTATGATTACCACCTTCACACCAGGAGCGATGCTGGTGCCTGGTGTCAGGTGTGATTACCACCTTCACACCAGGAGCGATGCTGGTGCCTGGTGTCAGGTGTGATTACCACCTTCACACCAGGAGCGATGCTGGTGCCTGGTGTCAGATGTGATTACCACCTTCACACCAGGAGCGATGCTGGTGCCTGGTGTCAGGTGTGATCACCACCTTCACACCAGGAGCGATGCTGGTGCCTGGTGTCAGGTGTGATTACCACCTTCACACCAGGAGCGATGCTGGTGCCTGGTGTCAGATGTGATTACCACCTTCACACCAGGAGCGATGCTGGTGCCTGGTGTCACATGTGATTACCACCTTCACACCAGGAGCGATGCTGGTGTCAGATGTGATTACCACCTTCACACCAGGAGCGATGCTGGTGCCTGGTGTCACGTGTGATTACCACCTTCACACCAGGACCGATGCTGGTGCCTGGTGTCAGATGTGATTACCACCTTCACACCAGGAGCGATGCTGGTGCCTGGTGTCAGATGTGATTACCACCTTCACACCAGGAGCGATGGTGGTGCCTGGTGTCAGGTGTGATTACCACCTTCACACCAGGAGCGATGCTGGTGCCTGGTGTCAGGTGTGATTACCACCTTCACACCAGGAGCGATGCTGGTGCCTGGTGTCAGGTGTGATTACCACCTTCACACCAGGAGCGATGCTGGTGCCTGGTGTCAGATGTGATTACCACCTTCACACCAGGAGCGATGCTGGTGCCTGGTGTCAGGTGTGATTACCACCTTCACACCAGGAGCGATGCTGGTGCCTGGTGTCAGATGTGATTACCACCTTCACACCAGGAGCGATGCTGGTGCCTGGTGTCAGATGTGATTACCACCTTCACACTAGGAGCGATGTTGGTGCCTGGCGTCACATGTGATTACCACCTTCACACCAGGAGCGATGCTGGTGCTTGGTGTCAGATGTGATTACCACCTTCACACCAGGAGCGATGCTGGTGCCTGGTGTCAGATGTGATTACCACCTTCACACCAGGAGCGATGCTGGTGCCTGGTGTCAGATGTGATTACCACCTTCACACCAGGAGCGATGCTGGTGCCTGGTGTCAGATGTGATTACCACCTTCACACCAGGAGCGATGGTGGTGCCTGGTGTCAGGTGTGATTACCACCTTCACACCAGGAGCGATGCTTGTGTCAGATGTGATTACCACCTTCACACCAGGAGCGATGCTGGTGCCTGGTGTCAGGTGTGATTACCACCTTCACACCAGGAGCGATGCTGATGCCTGGTGTCAGATGTGATTACCACCTTCACACCAGGAGCGATGCTGGTGCCTGGTGTCAGATGTGATTACCACCTTCACACCAGGAGCGATGCTGGTGCCTGGTGTCAGATGTGATTACGACCTTCACACCAGGAGCGATGCTGGTGCCTGGTGTCAGGTGTGATTACCACCTTCACACCAGGAGCGATGCTGGTGCCTGGTGTCAGATGTGATTACCACCTTCACACCAGGAGCGATGCTGGTGCCTGGTGTCAGATGTGATTACCACCTTCACACCAGGAGCAATGCTGGTGCCTGGTGTCACGTGTGATTACCACCTTCACACCAGGAGCGATGCTGGTGCCTTGTGTCAGGTGTGATTACCACCTTTACACCAGGAGCGATGCTGGTGCCTGGTGTCAGATGTGATTACCACCTTTACACCAGGAGCGATGCTGGTGCATGGTGTCACGTGTGATTACCACATTCACACCAGGAGCGATGCTGGTGCCTGGTGTCAGGTGTGATTACCACCTTCACACCAGGAGCGATGCTGGTGCCTGGTGTCAGATGTGATTACCACCTTTACACTAGGAGCGATGCTGGTGCCTGGTGTCAGGTGTGATTACCACCTTTACACCAGGAGCGATGCTGGTGCCTTGTGTCAGGTGTGATTACCACCTTTACACCAGGAGCGATGCTGGTGCCTGGTGTCAGATGTGATTACCACCTTTACACCAGGAGCGATGCTGGTGCATGGTGTCACGTGTGATTACCACATTCACACCAGGAGCGATGCTGGTGCCTGGTGTCAGGTGTGATTACCACCTTCACACCAGGAGTGATGCTGGTGTCAGGTGTGATTACCACCTTCACACCAGGAGAGATGCTGGTGCCTGGCGTCACATGTGATTACCACCTTCACACCAGGAGCGATGCTGGTGCCTGGTGTCAGGTGTGATTACCACCTTTACACCAGGAGCGATGCTGGTGCATGGTGTCACGTGTGATTACCACATTCACACCAGGAGCGATGCTGGTGCCTGGTGTCACGTGTGATTACCACCTTCACACCAGGAGCGATGCTGGTGCCTGGTGTCAGATGTGATTACCACCTTCACACCAGGAGCGATGCTGGTGCCTGGTGTCAGATGTGATTACCACCTTCACACCAGGAGCGATGCTGGTGCCCAGTGTCAGGTGTGATTACCACCTTCACACCAGGAGCGATGCTGGTGCCTGGTGTCAGATGTGATTACCACCTTCACACCAGGAGCGATGCTGGTGCCCAGTGTCAGGTGTGATTACCACCTTCACACCAGGAGCGATGCTGGTGCCTGGTGTCAGGTGTGATTACCACCTTCACACCAGGAGCGATGCTGGTGCCTGGTGTCACGTGTGATTACCACCTTCACACCAGGAGCGATGCTGGTGCCTGGTGTCAGGTGTGATCACCACCTTCACACCAGGAGCGATGCTGGTGCCTGGTGTCAGGTGTGATTACCACATTCACATCAGGAGCGATGCTGGTGCCTGGTGTCAGATGTGATTACCACCTTCACACCAGGAGCGATGCTGGTGCCTGGTGTCAGATGTGATTACCACCTTCACACCAGGAGCAATGCTGGTGCCTGGTGTCAGGTGTGATTACCTCCTTCACACCAGGAGCGATGCTGGTGCCTGGTGTCAGATGTGATTACCACCTTCACACCAGGAGCGATGCTGGTGTCAGGTGTGACAGTTACTACAAAGTGACATGAACATTCGCTGATCACAACCTGGGTTTATATCGTACATAATACGCAGAGATGCTGTATCTCAGGTGCCCAGGGATCCTGCTCTAATTGTCATTGGAAACCGTCAGTAAGTGTGTACTCAATCAGATGGTTAAAGAACCCTATTCACATTACACAGTGAAATGATTGCTCGGCCCCCTATTCCCCCATACACACAAGGATTCCTGTGTTCTCTATGAATGAGTTGCTGCCCGATCCCTGTCGTCTCCAGTTTCCTCTATCTCCATCAGTCTACTTTGTCCTCCTCCAGACGCCTCTGTCCTCCTCCCCCAAACACCTCTGTCCTCCTCCTCCAGACTCCTCTGTCCTCTACCTCCAGACTCCTCTGTCCTCCTCCAGATGCCTCTGTCCTCCTCCTCCAGGCATCTCTGTTCTCCCCTTTCAGACTCCTCTGTGTTCTTCCAGACTCCTCTGTCCTCCTCCTCCAGACTCCTCTGTCCTCCCCCTCCAGATTTCTCTGTCCTCCTCCTCCAGATTTCTCTGTCTTCTTCCAGTCTCCTCTGTCATTGTCTTTCAGACGCCACCTCCACCACAGTTTTCCTCTTTCTCCAGACCCTTGTGCCCTCCTCCAGACTCAATTGATCATCTTTTACTCCAAACTCCTCAACTCCTCTGGCCTCTTCCTTTTCCATACTCCTCTGTTACAATCCTGTCCCAGACTCATCTGTCCTCTTCCTACAGTCTTATGTCTCCCTATTCTAAACTCCTCCTCCTCCTTCTCCAGACCCTTTGTTTTCTAGTCTCCCCTGACCTTCTCTATCCTCCTCCACACTCCTCTGTCTACCTCCTGAAGACTTTTCTGACTTTTCCAAACACCTTTGTCCCCTACAGACTCTTTTGACACCTCTAAAGTCCTAAATTTGCCTACAGACACCTCTGTCTTCCTCCTCAAGACTCATCATCCCTTTTTCCTCCTCTTTCTCCAGACTCTTCTGTCCATCTCCTCCAGACTCCTCTGTCCTTGTCCTCCTGCCCTTTCTGTCCTCCAGGCTTTTTAATCCTCCTCTTCCAGACTGTTTTTTTCTCCTCCTACTCCAGAATCATCTGTCCTCCTCCTCCAGACTCCTATGTCCTCCTCCTCCAGACTTCTCTGTCCTCCTCCTCCAGACTCCTATGTCCTACCCCTCTGTCGGGGGAGAGTTAGGAGGCTCCTGTACACATTAGATTGTTGTCTGATTCCATCGGTATCTGTGGGTTTGGCCACCTTTAGTGGTGACTTACATGGGTGCTGGGTGGACAATGTATGAGCGGTGTGGGGTAGTGTAGCTGGTGTATTTTATATGAGGACTATGAGAGTAGTATATGGGTGCCTGTGTTCTGTGCCTGTGTTGTTTTATGGACACAATAATTTTGTATGGCTGTTGGTGGGTCCAGCTGGTTGAGCTCAGTTTTGGGCCATCATTGGGGTATGGGCTGTCGATCTCAAGCCATTGTAGGATGTGGTAGACGTTCGTTGAGTGGTTTGGTTTTTGTTGGGATTGTATCTGCTCCTTGTGGTGAGAGTCTCCCCCCTCATCACTGTGATTGATATGGGGTTAGTGGACTCGTGTTTCTACAGCTGCTCTGGAGCGATTCTTCTCCGGCTGGCGTAATGTACAGCTCTGGTAATAACAGGTTTCACATCCATCATTTATTATTTAGAAATGTAGAAAATCCAAAATTCCAAGTCCATTCGGAGCATCCCTGGGGGTAAATGCAGCATGTGGTGTAAAGTCCTGACAAGTCCTCCGAGAGACCTCCTAAAGACAATGGTGCAGACACAGCGAGGGTCTGAATCACCTGAGACAGGGCCGGCTCCAGGTTGTTATGGGCCCCGGGTGAAAGAGTCTCAGTGGGCCCCATCCACACACAGACACGCACACACACAGATACGTATTTGAAGACAAATTCACAAAAATAGATATAAACAGAGATAAGTGTCGCGCCCCGGGGCAGCTGAGCTGCTCGGATCTGGGCGGTCCATGGCTCAAGGGGTCCCGGACCAGGGGGCATAGTGTTGGAGGATAGCCAGCAGCCGCAGTTCAATAGCTGGGCTGGGACCGAATGCACGTCGGGGTACATGTAACCTAGGTCGGGGAGAAGCTTCAAGCAACCCGGCAATTAACCTGCAGAGGACAGGGCCTATATGGACTGTTCCCACGAAGATCAGAGATCGGGGGCACTAGCGCAACAAGGGGTATAGGACTTTCCAAGCAAAGCAGCCCACTGAAATCCCAAGCGTGAGCTCCTGAGAGCAAGGTCTTCTGCTACTCTTAGCAGGGTGCGGGCCCGGAAAGCTCCAAGCTGATGGGCCAACTGAACACTAAAATTCGGTACCAGGAGGCAGGCCACAGACCACCAGTCAGTGCTGCAGGGGACGGGACCCGGAGGGCAGAGGGCAGTGGCACCCAGAGACTTTGTTTACTACATTGTCAGCGTCTGCTTTCTTGCTGAGTGAGTACCTGACTAACCCCTGCTACAAGCGAGCCTGCGCTCCCTCTGCACCCGCATCCCACCATCCGGGGCCTTTCCCTACCCGTGGAGAGTAATGTCATCTATCTGCCCCACTCCATCACCCCGGGTACTCCTAACGGCAGCGGCGGTACTCCTTATCACCGCACTCCACGGGTGGCGTCACTAACAATATATCTTCCCTGTAAATACCCCCCTTCTTCATATTCGGGTGTGACCCTTTAGTCCCCGGGTCCGGGGACCCTCGAGCCACGAGCAGTGACGTCCGGATCCGAGCAATTCAACCGCTTCTGGGGCGGTACAATACAGCTTTGGGGGGCCTTACAGCTTGGAAGGCATAAAGCTCTAGCGGCCCCATACAGCTAGAGGTGTTAGCAGGGGGCACATACAGCTCTGGTCTCAGGTGATGCTGCCTTGTGCTGCGCTGCAGCTCTCCTCTATGTTCATCTGGGAGACAGAAGTGCAGAACATTGTGCGCTAGCTCCGCCCACAGATGAACTTCAATTAATCTGCACGCAGTGTTCAGCGGTGAACGCTGGGTGCAAGTTCAGAGCTTAAAGGGCCGGATGCCAGAAAAGTGCAGCTGCTGGCCTGAGAACTGCGTCCCCGGAACTCGTCCTGGGGACCGCAGAACTGATTACTGCCCATGACGACGGCAAGTTGGCCTCCTCAGCTGTCTAGGGTCCCGGCACTTTGCCGAGTGCGCCGGGTACTGATGCCAGCCCTGCCCTGAGATCAAGTCTATTTGTTCATATGCTCTCTAATAAATAAGTGCCCCCTTATTTCATAAGGCACACCTAGTATTTTATATATCACACCATATAATATAATATTATTAATATAAAAGGGGCATATGTCAACAAGTACAATAATCATGAACAATCAAGGCACAGTCAGGTACAGGAGGAGAGAGGACTCTGCCCACGAGGGCTCACAGTCTACAGGAGGAGAGAGGACCCTGCCCACGAGGGTTCACAGTCTACAGGAGGAGAGAGGACCCAGCCCACGAGGGCTCACAGTCTACAGGAGGAGAGAGGACCCTGCCCACGAGGGTTCACAGTCTACAGGAGGAGAGAGGACCCAGCCCACGAGGGCTCACAGTCTACAGGAGGAGAGAGGACCTTGCCCACGAGGGTTCACAGTCTACAGGAGGAGAGAGGACCCAGCACACGAGGGCTCACAGTCTACAGGAGGAGAGAGGACCCTGCCCGCGAGGGTTCACAGTCTACAGGAGAAGAGAGGACCCTGCCGACGAGGGCTCACAGTCTACAGGAGGAGAGAGGTCCCTGCCCACGAGGGCTCACAGTCTACAGGAGGAGAGAGGACCCTGCCCACGAGGGCTCACAGTCTACAGGAGGAGAGAGGACTCAGCCCACAAGGACTCACAGTCTACAGGAGGAGAGAGGACCCTGCCCACGAGGGGTCACAGTCTACAGGAGGAGAGAGGTCCCTGCCCACGAGGGCTCACAGTCTACAGGATGAGAGAGGACCCTGCCCGCGAGGGCTCACAGTCTACAGGAGGAGAGAGGACCCTGCCCACAAGGGCTCACAGTCTACAGGAGGAGAGAGGACTCAGCCCACAAGGACTCACAGTCTACAGGAGGAGAGAGGACCCTGCCCACGAGGGGTCACAGTCTACAGGAGGAGAGAGGTCCCTGCCCACGAGGGCTCACAGTCTACAGGAGAGAGGACCCTGCCCACGAGGGCTCACAGTCTACAGGAGGAGAGAGGACTCAGCCCACAAGGACTCACAGTCTACAGGAGGAGAGAGGACCCTGCCCACGAGGGGTCACAGTCTACAGGAGGAGAGAGGTCCCTGCCCACGAGGGCTCACAGTCTACAGGATGAGAGAGGACCCTGCCTGCGAGGGCTCACAGTCTACAGGAGGAGAGAGGACCCTGCCCACAAGGGCTCACAGTCTACAGGAGGAGAGAGGACTCAGCCCACAAGGACTCACAGTCTACAGGAGGAGAGAGGACCCTGCCCACGAGGGGTCACAGTCTACAGGAGGAGAGAGGTCCCTGCCCACGTGGGCTCACAGTCTACAGGAGGAGAGAGGACCCTGCCCACGAGGGCTCACAGTCTACAGGAGGAGAGAGGACCCTGCCCACAAGGGCTCACAGTCTACAGGAGGAGAGAGGTCCCTGCCCACAAGGCTCACAGTCTACAAATATATCTATCA
This sequence comes from Anomaloglossus baeobatrachus, assembly GCF_048569485.1. Classification (NCBI taxonomy): domain Eukaryota; kingdom Metazoa; phylum Chordata; class Amphibia; order Anura; family Aromobatidae; genus Anomaloglossus; species Anomaloglossus baeobatrachus. The sequence goes on from NC_134358.1 coordinate 576,252,991, forward strand.
AAACATGATATTTTATTTACTACAGCCACTGAAATTGTATTTACAGTAAAGTGGGAAGAAAACAATACTCTGAGTTATGCCTGGCCAGGGCCCCTGCGTGCAGGACAACGAGGTATCTCTGAGGTTTTCATTGTAGCCCTCTGACCCTCCCCCGAGGGGTTAACAATTATTACCCTAGGATGTAATAATTGCACTGATTGCACAGGAGGTTACAGAGTCGGGGTCCTTGTTTGTTCTGATCCTCTCACTGTGATGATCAACAGTCAATAAACAAAAATATATATAAAAAAATTCCACTTCCCAATAATATGAAAAATGGCCGATATCCACCTGAAGGTCAGATCTGTAGTCAGAAAACCCAGAAGAATAGGATTTAACTCAACATATTCGACCCATAAATCAACATGCTAGAAAAAGATAAATATTACAAAAACGTCCAACGGACCTTACAGTGGAAGCCACAACTTCTGGGAGAAGAGGCCACAATCTCCAGAAGAGGCCACATCCTCTTGGAGAAGAGGCCACATCCTCTTGGAGAAGAGGCCACATCCTCTGGGAGAAGAGGCCACATCCTCTGGGAGAAGAGGCCACATGCTCTAGGATAAGAGGCCACATCCTCTGGGAGAAGAAGCCACATGCTCTAGGAGAAGAGGCCACAAACTCCAGGAGAAGAGAATACATCCTCCAGGAGAACAAGCCACAAGCTCCAGGAGAAGAGGCCAAAACCTGCGGGAGAAGAGGTCACAACCTCTAGGAGAAGAGATCACATCCTCTGGGAGAAAAGGCCAAAACCTCCAGAAGAAGATGCCACATCCTCCAGAAGAAGAAGCCACAACCTCCGGGAGAAGAGGCCAAAACCTCTGGGAGAAGAGGAAACAACCTCTGGGAGAAAAGGTCACATCCTCTGGGAGAAGAGGTCACAATCTACGGGAGAAGAGGCCGTAATCTCAGGGAGAAGAGGCCACATCCTCTGGAAGAAGAGGCCACAACCTCCAGTAGAAGAGGCAAAATCCTCCAGAAGAAGCCTGAACCTCTGGGAGAAGAGGCCATAACCTTTGGGAAAAAAGGCCACAACCTCCTTGAGAAGAGGTCACATCCTCCAGGAGAAGGGACCACATCCTCTGGGAGAAGAGGCCACAACCTCCTGGAAAAGAGGTCACTGCCTCTGGGTAAAGAGGCCACAGCCTCAGGGAGAAGCGGCCACGCTTCCCTTCACTCAGACTCCTGAAGTCTCTTGGGGCTGGAGCCATTTTTCCACGCTCAAGACACATGGTTCATATTTCCACACAAACCTCAATGAAGAATAGAAAATAAATAAAAATATTCAGTGAAAAATATGCCGCGCCAAGAGGGAGTTTTATTTCCATTCTCGGAGAAATGTGCAAGCAAAGCAAGAAGACGCGAGAAATCTCAGAAGAGTCAGAAGAAAGGGAAAGCAAGCGGAGCGTGGAGTAGTAAAGAGCAAAAGGAGGCGAAAACAAAAACATTCCAAAAAGTGAGCCCCAAAGGAAGGTTCAGGCCGGAGCGGGAGGCTTCCTCGGGATCTGCAGGCCCCGGGGCTTGGACAATGGCCAACTCCTAATGAAGATCATTACTCCAATAGCAGAGAAAATAATGGCCCGTCCTGTCAGGGCTCCTCTGGCCGTGAACCTGGGTGTTCCTGCCCAACAGAACATATTTAGTCTGGATATTACAGGGATTGTTTGAAGAGAGAGATAGGAGGAATTCTGCTCCGTAGCCACAGTCTGACCCCACCCGACATTCCTGGACCATCTCCAGGTTATTGCTTTTTCATTTTCCTGCAATTTTCTGGATTTTTCATCGCTCCCACTAACACGTGTCCTCTCCACAAATCTCACAAACTTCAGGGAGGAGAAAGTGAAAAGACAAAAATCAGATTCTTATCTGGAACCCACAGGTCTGATGGAAAATTACTATACGAGGGACCCGAAATGGGAAGAAGGCGGCGAGAAAAAAACGAAATCTGAAGACAGGGACATTCCTGCCATTTTCAGAAGTATAGACACATATTAACCTCTGCACTCCGAAAAAAGGGCCTCAGACCCATAGGTTGTAAGGACGAGGCCAGGTGTAATGACACAGAAGAGCACCAGACGTTAACATCACACTACACATCACGTTAATGGTTCCTCCATTACCGGACAACTAAAGGATGTCGCCAAAGTGCTTCACAACTGTACATCTAAACAGCTCTGCATACAGGGAGCGCCCCCTACTGGTGACTCCAGGAAATGCCTTATCATATATCTCTGTATACAGGGAGCTCCCCCTAGTGGTGACTCCAGGAAATGCCTTATCATGTATCTCTGTATACAGGGAGCTCCCCCTAGTGGTGGCTGCAGACAGGATCTTATCATGTATCTCTGTATACAGGGAGCTCCCCCTACTGGTGACTCCAGGAAATGCCTTATCATATATCTCTGTATACAGGGAGCTCCCCCTACTGGTGACTCCAGGAAATGCCTTATCATGTATCTCTGTATACAGGGAGCTCCCCCTAGTGGTGGCTGCAGACAGGATCTTATCATGTATCTCTGTATACAGGGAGCTCCCCCTAGTGGTGGCTACAGACAGGATCTTATCATGTATCTCTGTATACAGGGAGCTCCCCCTAGTGGTGGCTGCAGACAGAATCTTATCATGTATCTTTGTATACAGGGAGCTCCCCCTAGTGGTGACTGCAGACAGTATCTTATCATGCATCTCTGTATACAGGGAGCTCCCCCTAGTGGTGGCTGCAGACAAGATCTTATCATGTATCTCTGTATACAGGGAGCTCCCCCTAGTGGTGGCTGCAGACAGGATCTTATCATGTATCTCTGTATACAGGGAGCTCCCCCTAGTGGTGGCTGCAGACAGAATCTTATCATGTATCTCTGTATACAGGGAGCTCCCCCTAGTGGTGACTGCAGACAGTATCGTATCATGTATCTCTGTATACAGGGAGCTCCCCCTAGTGGTGGCTGCAGACAGGATCTTATCATGTATCTCTGTATACAGGAAGCTCCCCCTAGTGGTGGCTGCAGAGGGGATCTTATCATGTATCTCTGTATGCAGGGAGTGCCCCCTAGTGGTGGCTGCAGACAGGATCTTATCATGTATCTCTGTATACAGGGAGCTCCCCCTAGTGGTGGCTGCAGACAGGATCTTATCATGTATCTGTTTCGCCCGGGGACCAGGGGTACTCAGATCCGGGCCACAGAGTCACTTCTGCGGGTATCACGGTGGCGTGACCCGGTCTGTGATCCCAGGCTCCACAGTAAAAGGGGGTTTTGTTAGGGGAGATTGTCCGTGACGCCACCCACGGTTGTGGTGATGGTGGAACACCACCGCTGCTCTGGAAGGGGATCCCGGGAGCGATGACAGGGAGCAGCGTAGTTGTTATGTCCCCTCCGTGGGTAGGGGGGTTGGTTGTCCCGGGGCCCAGTGATGGGGTAAGCAGGGGGCAGGGCGCAGTGCTGCAGTGCGATGCCCGAGGGCATGGGTGTACTCACAAGAAAGTCACACGGAGTCACTGGTGAACTAGAATTGCCGGTATCCGCAGCCTTTGGTACGGGGTGTTAGTGTCCCACACACGGTGCAGCAGCCCTTGTTGTTTCCTTCCCTGCAGCAAGTGTCTTTCTCTCCACTCTCTTCCACTGCTCCTCAGCCGGGAACGGGGAATCCACTCCCCTGTAGTGATCCGGGTACCCAGGCACCGAGGGGCCACCGCCCGGCTCCGGCTACCTGTTCTGGCCCCTTCCTCACTACGGCCTGTCCCGGCCCTCTCAGAGCACACTTCACTCCCAGCCGGGAGCTACAGCTTCAGACTTCCGTCCTGTCTGCCTCCACACACTCTCTGCTCCAGCCCCTCCCCTCTCCTCTGCTTTTCCCTTACACTGGGGGCTGTGCTTTGTCATGCTGCACCGTGTGAGATCAGATTACCAAGGAGGATTAACTCTTTATGTGACAACCTGACTGTGCCAGGGCGTCACACACCCCCCTGGTAAAACACGGCCCGTCCTCGGGCCGGCTAGGCACCGACATTTTATTAAACTGGAAAAGATAAAACATCAAACACAAGCATGTTCAATCCTCCCACAACGGGATGCACATTACTTTAACGTTGCAATAACAGTCAAACACTTTTAATAATAACTGTGTAACGGGTCCTTTAGTCACCCACCCAAACAACCTAGCCTTGGTGCTGCCCCTAAAACCCAGGCAGCACCCCTTGACCCCAGTCCAGAAACGGTTCCAGGTTGGTCAACGGGACCGGTACTTCGCTGCCGTTGCGGCCGGGCGGACTGCCGGAGCCGACGTCATCTCCGTCGCGGCCGGGCGGACTGCTGGGGCCGGTGGCAGGGTGGTGACAAAGGTGAGGCCTGGGGACCCCAGGTCTGGGTCCTCCCCAACAGGCGCTGCGGGCTCCGCTACCGGTAACAGGGGTAACGGCTCGGTGCATCGCTGCGGCGGCCTCTTCCAGGAACCAAATGCTGGCAGAGTCCTGGCGTCCCTGCTTCCACAGTCTTTGTTACATAAGCTGCAGTTCCTTCTTTCTGCTCCCCCTTGGTACTCGGGAGCAGTCCTTCCAGCAACTTTTAAAGTTTCCCTTTCGCTTCCGGTCCTCCGGAGCTTCACTTCCGCCCGCGTTCTCGGGGGGGCGGAGCCTCTTTTTCGCGCCCAACGCTTGGGGAAGAAGGTGCTGGGCGGGAGATTTTCGCGCCCAAAATGGCGGCAAAGATGGTGACTTTAAGATTTTTGCAGCGGATCACCGCTGACAGTCCAGAATAAAGCGCACTTCCTCCAGGTAACTGGATGGGTTCGATCCTGTTCGTGACGCCAAATGTTTCGCCCGGGGACCAGGGGTACTCAGATCCGGGCCACAGAGTCACTTCTGCGGGTATCACGGTGGCGTGACCCGGTCTGTGATCCCAGGCTCCACAGTAAAAGGGGGTTTTGTTAGGGGAGATTGTCCGTGACGCCACCCACGGTTGTGGTGATGGTGGAACACCACCGCTGCTCTGGAAGGGGATCCCGGGAGCGATGACAGGGAGCAGCGTAGTTGTTATGTCCCCTCCGTGGGTAGGGGGGTTGGTTGTCCCGGGGCCCAGTGATGGGGTAAGCAGGGGGCAGGGCGCAGTGCTGCAGTGCGATGCCCGAGGGCTCGGGTGTACTCACAAGAAAGTCACACGGAGTCACTGGTGAACTAGAATTGCCGGTATCCGCAGCCTTTGGTACGGGGTGTTAGTGTCCCACACACGGTGCAGCAGCTCTTGTTGTTCTTTCCCTGCAGCAAGTGTCTTTCTCTCCACTCTCTTCCACTGCTCCTCAGCCGGGAACGGGAAATCACTCCCCTGTAGTGATCCGGGTACCCAGGCACCGAGGGGCCACCGCCCGGCTCCGGCTACCTGTTCTGGCCCCTTCCTCACTACGGCCTGTCCCGGCCCTCTCAGAGCACACTTCACTCCCAGACGGGAGCTACAGCTTCAGACTTCCGTCCTGTCTGCCCTCCACACACTCTCTGCTCCAGCCCCTCCCCTCTGCTTTTCCCTTACACTGGGGGCTGTGCTTTGTCATGCTGCACCGTGTGAGATCAGATTACCAAGGAGGATTAACTCTTTATGTGACAACCTGGCTGTGCCAGGGCGTCACATATCTCTATACAGGGAGCTCCCCCTAGTGGTGGCTACAGACAGGATCTTGTCATGTATCTCTGTATACAGGGAGCTCCCCCTAGTGGTGGCTGCAGACAGGATCTTATCATGTATCTCTGTATACAGGGAGCTCCCCCTAGTGGTGGCTGCAGACAGGATCTTATCATGTATCTCTGTATACAGGGAGCTCCCCCTAGTGGTGGCTGCAGACAGGATCTTATCATGTATCTCTGTATACAGGGAGCTCCCCCTAGTGGTGGCTGCAGACAGAACCTTATCATGTATCTCTGTATACAGGGAGCTCCCCCTAGTGGTGACTGCAGACAGGATCTTATCATGCATCTCTGTATACAGGGAGCTCCCCCTAGTGGTGGCTGCAGACAGGATCTTATCATGTATCTCTGTATACAGGGAGCTCCCCCTAGTGGTGACTGCAGACAGGATCTTATCATGCATCTCTGTATACAGGGAGCTCCCTCTAGTGGTGACTGCAGACAGAATCTTATCATGTATCTCTGTATACAGGGAGCTCCCCCTAGTGGTGACTGCAGACAGAACCTTATTATGTATCTCTGTATACAGGGAGCTCCCCCTAGTGGTGACTGCAGACAGAACCTTATTATGTATCTCTGTATACAGGGAGCTCCCCCTAGTGGTGACTGCAGACAGAATCTTATCATGTATCTCTGTATACAGGGAGCTCCCCCTAGTGGTGACTGCAGACAGAACCTTATTATGTATCTCTGTATACAGGGAGCTCCCTCTAGTCGTGACTGCAGACAGGATCTTATCATGTATCGCTGTATACAGAGAGCTCCCCCCAGTGGACGCTGCAGACAGGATCTTATCATGTAACTCTGTATACAGGATGCTCCCCCTAGTGGTGGCTGCAGACAGAATCTTATCATGTATCTCTGTATACAGGGAGCTCCCCCTAGTGGTGGCTGCAGACAGGATCTTATCATGTATCTCTGTATACAGGGAGCTCCCCCTAGTGGTGGCTGCAGACAGAATCTTATCATGTATATCTGTATACAGGGAGCTCCTCCTAGTGATGGCTGCAGACAGGATCTTCTCATGTATCTCTGTATACAGGGAGCTCCCCCTAGTGGTGGCTGCAGACAGGATCTTATCATGTATCTCTATATACAGGGAGCTCCCACTAGTGGTGACTGCAGACAGAATCTTATCATGTATCTCTGTATACAGGGAGCTCCCCCTACTGGTGACTGCAGACAGGATCTTATCATGTATCTCTGCATACAGGGAGCTCCCTCTAGTGGTGGCTGCAAAGAGGATCTTATCATGTATCTCTGTATACAGGGAGCTCCCCCTAGTGGTGGCTGCAGACAGGATCTTATCATGTATCTCTGTATACAGGGAGCTCCCCCTAGTGGTGACTGCAGACAGGATCTTATCATGTATCTCTGTATACAGGGAGCTCCCCCTAGTGGTGGCTGCAGACAGAATCTTATCATGTATCTCTGTATACAGGGAGCTCCCCCTAGTGGTGACTGCAGACAGAACCTTATTATGTATCTCTGTATACAGGGAGCTCCCTCTAGTCGTGACTGCAGACAGGATCTTATCATGTATCGCTGTATACAGAGAGCTCCCCCCAGTGGACGCTGCAGACAGGATCTTATCATGTATCTCTGTATACAGGATGCTCCCCCTAGTGGTGGCTGCAGACAGAATCTTATTATGTATATCTGTATACAGGGAGCTCCTCCTAGTGATGGCTGCAGACAGGATCTTCTCATGTATCTCTGTATACAGGGAGCTCCCCCTAGTGGTGGCTGCAGACAGGATCTTATCATGTATCTCTATATACAGGGAGCTCCCACTAGTGGTGACTGCAGACAGAATCTTATCATGTATCTCTGTATACAGGGAGCTCCCTCTAGTGGTGGCTGCAAAGAGGATCTTATCATGTATCTCTGTATACAGGGAGCTCCCCCTAGTGGTGACTGCAGACAGGATCTTATCACGTATCTCTGTATACAGGGAGCTCCCCCTAGTGGTGGCTGCAGACAGGATCTTATCATGTATCTCTGTATACAGGGAGCTCCCCCTAGTGGTGACTGCAGACAGGATCTTATAATGTATCTCTGTATACAGGGAGCTCCCCCGAGTGGTGGCTGTAGACAGGATCTTATCATGTATCTCTGTGTACAGGCAGCTCCCCCTAGTGGTGGCTGCAGACAGGATCTTATCATGTATCTCTGTATACAGGGAGCTCCCCCTAGTGGTGGCTGCAGACAGGATCTTATCATGTATCTCTGTATACAGGGAGCTTTCCCTAGTGGTGGCTGCAGACAGGATCTTATCATGTATCTCTGTAAACAGAGAGCTCCCCCTAGTGGTGGCTGCAGACAGGATCTTATCATGTATCTCTGTATTTAGGGAGCTCCCCCTAGTGGTGGCTGCAGACAGGATCTTATCATGTATCTCTGTATATAGGGAGCTCCCACTAGTGGTGGCTGCAGACAGGATCTTATCATGTATCTCTGTATACAGGGAGCTCCCCCTAGTGGTGGCTGCAGATAGGATCTTATCATGTATCCCTGTATACAGGGAGCTCCCCCTAGTGGTGACTGCAGACAGGATCTTATCATGCATCTCTGTATACAGGGAGCTCCCCCTAGTGGTGGCTGCAGACAGGATCTTATCATGTATCTTTGTATACAGGGAGCTCCCCCTAGTGGTGGCTGCAGACAGGATCTTATCATGTATCTCTGTAAACAGAGAGCTCCCCCTAGTGGTGGCTGCAGACATGATCTTATCATGTATCTCTGTATTTAGGGAGCTCCCCCTAGTGGTGGCTGCAGACAGGATCTTATCATGTATCTCTGTATATAGGGAGCTCCCACTAGTGGTGGCTGCAGACAGGATCTTATCATGTATCTCTATATACAGGGAGCTCCCCCTAGTGGTGACTGCAGACAGGATCTTATCATGTGTGTCTGTATACAGGGAACTCCCCCTAGTGGTGGCTGCAGATAGGATCTTATCATGTATCTCTGTATACAGAGAGCTCCCCTAGTGGTGGCTACAGACAGAATCTTATCATGTATCTCTGTATTTAGGGAGCTCCCCCTAGTGGTGGCTGCAGACAGGATCTTATCATGTATCTCTGTATACAGGGAGCTCCCCCTAGTGGTGGCTGCAGATAGGATCTTATCATGTATCCCTGTATACAGGGAGCTCCCCCTAGTGGTGACTGCAGACAGGATCTTATCATGCATCTCTGTATACAGGGAGCTCCACCTAGTGGTGGCTGCAGACAGGATCTTATCATGTATCTCTGTATATAGGGAGCTCCCCCTAGTGGTGGCTGCAGACAGGATCTTATCATGTATCTCTATATACAGGGAGCTCCCCCTAGTGGTGACTGCAGACAGGATCTTATCATGTGTGTCTGTATACAGGGAACTCCCCCTAGTGGTGGCTGCAGATAGAATCTTATCATGTATCTCTGTATACAGAGAGCTCCCCTAGTGGTGGCTGCAGAAAGGATCTTATCATGTATCTCTGTATGCAGGGAGCTCCCCCTAGTGGTGGCTGCAGACAGGATCTTATCATGTATCTCTGTATACAGGGAGCTCCCCCTAGTGGTGGCTGCAGACAGAATCTTATCATGTATCTCTGTATACAGGGAGCTCCCCCTAGTGGAGGCTGCAGACAGGATCTTATCATGTATCTCTCTATACAGGGAGCTCCCCCTAGTGGTGGCTGCAGACAGGATCTTATCATGTATCTCTCTATACAGGGAGCTCCCCCTAGTGGTGGCTGCAGACAGAATCTTATCATGTATCTGTATACAGGGAGCTCCCCCTAGTGGTGGCTGCAGACAGGACCTTATCATGTATCTCTGTATACAGGCAGATCCCTCTAGTGGTGGCTGCAGACAGGATCTTATCATGTATCTCTGTATACAGGGAGCTCCCCCTAGTGGTGACTGCAGACAGGATCTTATCATGTATCTCTGTATACAGAGAGCTCCCCCTAGTGGTGGCTGCAGACAGGATATTATCATGTATCTCTGTAAACAGGGAGCTCACCCTAGTGGAGGCTGCAGATAGGATCTTATCATGTATCTCTGTATACAGGGAGCTCCTCCTAGTGGTGGCTGCAGACAGAATCTTATCATATATCTCTGTATACAGGGAGCTCCCCCTAGTGGTGGCTGCAGACAGAATCTTATCATATATCTCTGTATACAGGGAGCTCCCCCTAGTGGTGACTGCAGACAGGATCTTATCATGTATCTCTGTATACAGGGAGCTCCCCCTAGTGGTGACTGCAGACAGGATCTTATCATGTATCTCTGTATACAGGGAGCTCCCCCTAGTGGTGGCTGCAGACAGGGTCTTATCATGTATCTCTGTATACAGGTAGATCCCTCTAGTGGTGGCTGCAGACAGGATCTTATCATGTATCTCTGTATACAGGGAGCTCCCCCTAGTGGTGGCTGCAGACAGGATCTTATCATGTATCTCTGTATACAGGTAGATCCCTCTAGTGGTGGCTGCAGACAGGATCTTATCATGTATCTCTGCATACAGGGAGCTCCCCCTAGTGGTGGCTGCAGACAGGGTCTTATCATGTATCTCTGTATACAGGGAGCTCCCCCTAGTGGTGTCTCCAGACAGGATCTTATCATTTATCTCTGTATATAGTGAGCTCCCCCTAGTGGTGGCTGCAGACAGGGTCTTATCATGTATCTCTGTATACAGGGAGCTCCCCCTAGTGGTGGCTGCAGACAGGATCTTATCATGTATCTCTGTATACAGGGAGCTCCCCCTAGTGGTGACTGCAGACAGGATCTTATCATGTATCTCTGTATACAGGGAGCTCCCCCTAGTGGTGACAGCAAACAGGATCTTATCATGTATCTCTGTATACAGGGAGCTCCCCCTAGTGGTGGCTGCAGACAGGATCTTATCATGTATCTCTGTATACAGGGAGCTCCCCCTAGTGGTGGCTACAGACAGGATCTTATCATGTATCTCTGTATACAGGGAGCTCCCCCTAGTGGTGGCTGCAGACAGGATCTTATCATGTATCTCTGTATACAGGGAGCTTCCCCTAGTGGTGGCTGCAGACAGGATCTTATCATGTATCTCTGTATACAGGGAGCTCCCCCTAGTGGTGGCTGCAGACAGAATCTTATCATCTACCTGTTATACGATGTTTGACTCAAAATTCGTCGAGTGCTAGGACTACTTCTGACACTGTTCACACAGCAGAATTGGACACTCCATGCGATGCTGATTTTAACCCCTTCACTCCCAGGCTTTCCTCGCTTTCTTCCAAGAGCTGTAACTTTTTTATTTTTCCATCAATCTTGCCATGTGAGGGATTACTTTTTGTGGGACAAGTTGTGCTTTTGAATAAAACCATTATTTGTACCATATAATGTACTGAAAAATAGCAGAATAATTTCAAGTGTGAAAAGATTGCAAAAAAAAGTGCAACTGACTGATTGTTTTGGGGATATTTTATTCACCGTGTTAGTATATGGTAAAAGTGATGTGTCAGTGCGATGCCTCAGGTCGGTGCGAGTTTGTAGACACCAAACATGTTTAGGTTTACTTTTATCTAAGGGGCTAAAATAAATTCACAAGTTTGTCCAAAAAAAATGGCAAACTTTTTGCGCCGTCTTCCGCAATCAGTAGCGTCTTCATTTTTCGGGATCTGTGGCTCAGTGATGGCTTACGTTTTGCGTGTCGAGCTGGTGTTTTTTAATAGTACCATTTTTGCGCAGATGCTATGTTTTGATCGCCTGTTATCACATCTTGTGTAAAACATGCGGCGACCAACAAAAGGTAATTTTAGCATTTGGATTTTTTTGGGCCATTCACCGATCAGATGAATTGATTTTATATTTTGATAGAACACGATGATACCAAATGTGTGTATATTTTTTATTTTTTTTAACCCTTTGTCAATGGGGCGAATGGGGGGTGATTTGAATTTTTAGTATTTTTATTTTTAAAAAATATTTTTTTACTTTTTCTTAATTTTACTAGGTCCCCTAGGGGACTAGAAGGATCAGCAGTCTGATCACTCATTGTTTGCTGTAGATGAAAGCAGCATTGCTTTGATCTGCATAAAAGCAGCTCTCCTCTCACACACGGCCCTCTGCCGGCTATAAGAGGAAGTGACTCATGATAGCTACAAGAGTCATTCTGACGACATGGACTCTCATGGGTTAAAGTTTCTTAAAATTCAGCTAGGCGTATTGTTCTACTGTGTGGTAACTCATGTTTGCTTAACTATTGTTTGGGACCAGACCCTTTGGAGCATTCATTGTATTGTAGTTGTGAATTGATAATGTAATTACCTTAGTAGCCATTGTCTAGTCGGTGACTTGCCGACTCCATGTAGATATACTGAGTCTTTCTATGCACATCATTTAAATGAACATTATCCATGCAGCTTGAAATTCATCCAATGGGAGAAGCAATCTTGTCCAACCAATCGATGAGGACGCAGTGTATCCTAAGGGAAGGTTATGACTATAAAAGGGACTTCTTTAAGCCACCAGGGTTGATGAAGGTTGATGGATGCTGATGGATCCAGTCTAAGCTCTTTGGAGCTGACTAGAGGATCAGGACATCTTATGGCTTCAATCTAGGGACTCCGGTTCCAGTTGGAGACCATATCCACAGTCTAGGGATTTCGACTCCGGCTGCCAGGATTGTAACATCATATCAGGACTACCTAAGGAGGACACTCAGGTTGGGACAATCCGGTCACCTGGCTACAGACTTTACAGACCTCACACAGCTTCCTAAATCTGGCGCTATTCCTATCTCGGTGGGTGCCCGCCGAAAGCGGGGTGCTGCTGGATTTAGTAAGCGGCCCTGGAAGCTAGGAGGCCCAGACATTCTAATCCCTGGTGAGCCAGCGGAAGACTCTGTTGCCTGTTACATTTGTGTTTTGTTGGTTATGTGTTATGTGCTGTTAATTGTTTGGGGATCCAATAAAGTCTAATTATTGTGGTTCCTTCACCCTGTGTTGTCTGAATAGTGTTACGCCCACGGTTAAGGAGGCCGGCGTTCAGTTGGGATGAGCCCTGAGCCACGCTGTCTTTCTAAAGGCGGCGGGTTTTAGTGGACGAGAGCACCCACTGAGCCCCGTGTCTCCACAGTCATCACATGACCCTGTGCTACCATGACAACCATCGGACCCACATGATCACACCACGTGGCTTCCGATAGTGTCAGGTAAGTGATTGTTTACTGCGGCTGGCATGTACAGCACGCTGTGACATTTTCACAGTGAGCTGTAAGGGGTTAACAGACACAAGTGGTTAGCGAATCCACTCGTGCCTGATAGCCGCACATGTCAGCTGTCCAAATCAATTGACATGTGCAGAGATCACTGCCAGCTGCCAGCAGGCAGCTGGCAGGGATTAACCTGACACGATCCATGATGTACCCAGTACGTCATGTGTCGTGAAGAGGTTAAGTTACACAAACAGGCTGGGGCATTGACCAGCTGTGCTGTTGTTAGTAATTGGCGTTGCAGGAGTTAATTTCTGCTAGACTGTGGATTGGCGATTGAGTCACATGTTGCAGAAGACCTATCACATTCGCCTCTGCCCTTTTTAAGATGGGGGAGCCTGTTCTCCCATGCCAATTATAGCTTTATGCAATCCTGGTGCTTTGTTATCCTGTTGCTGGTGAATGTCTGTGTGCTCTTTGGTGAGTTGTAGAAATCCTCTTGTTTTCTGATTATTTCCTCCCTTCCTTTAGTTTCCTCTTGAGCACGTATTGTCTACACCTCTGTGAGTGATTGCGACGAGTTTGAGTTTTGGCTTTTCCTCCATCTCTTTATTTATGCGGGATTAATCACTCTTGTCCTGTCCCTCTCCTGGGTGGAGGGAGGGGGAAACTAGACCAGTGGTGTTCAGAAACTAGGGCAAGGAAGGCAGCCTAAACATCTCCACCTTCAGGCGTATCTTTGGGATCAGGTTCAGCCAGGGTCGCCCCGCGCCTGAGGCCAGTTTAGGCTCCCCTGTTATTTTTTTAATATTATTATTATTATTTATAGCACCATTAATTCCATGGCACGTTACAAGTAAAAAGGGTATACATAAAAACTAGCACAACAATCATTAACAGTACAAAACAGACTGGTAGAGGAGAAGAGAGGACGCTGCTCGCGAGGGCTCACAGTCTACAGGGAATAGGTGAGGGTACAGTAGGTGAGGACAGAGCTTGTTGCGCAGTGGTGTACTGGTCTGAGGGTCATTGTAGGTTGTTGGAAGAGGTGGGTCTTCAGGTTCCTCTTGAAGCTTTCCACGGTAGGGAAGAGTCTGATATGCCGGGGTAGAGCGTTCCAGAGTATGGGGTAGGCACTGGAGAAATCTTGTACGCGATTGTGGGAAGAGGAGATGAGAGGGGAGTAGAGAAGGAGATCTTGTGAGGATCTGAGGTTGCGTGCAGGTAGGTACCGGGAGACTAGGTCACAGATGTAAGGAGGGACAGGTTGTGGATGGCTTTGTAGGTCATGGTTATGGTTTTGAACTGGAGTCGTTGGGCGATGGGAAGCCAGTGAAGGGATTGGCAGAGTGGCGAGGCTGGGGAGTAGCGAGGGGAGAGGTGGATTAAGCGGGCCGCAGAGTTTAGGATAGATTGGAGGGGTGCAAGAGTGTTGGAAGGGAGGCCAGAGAGCAGGAGGTTGCAGTAGTCGAGGCGGGAGATGATGACGGCGTGTACTAATGTTTTTGCTGATTCTTGGTTAAGGAAAGCACGGATCCGGGAGATATTTTTGAGTTGTAATCGGCATGAGGTGAAGAGGGCTTGGATGTGCGGCTTGAAGGATAGATCAGGGTCGAGGCTTACTAGTGATCCCGTCATACCCCGTGACAGTGTCTTTGTATAAATGGTATAGGCCATTATAGATTTCTAGCTTGATTAGGAAATGTTACGCTTCCGGAAGGTTTTTTTTTTTTTTACCAGGGCTTTTCGTTCTTTAAATATAAAGCTCATGGAGTTCATCAATGGTCTGTATGTAAAGAAGACTTTTCCTTTTACATATTTTATTTGAGGGACGCTGACGAGGATGTAGAGTGATGTCAGATGATAAATATCCCAGACTCTTCTCAGCTTCCTCCACCACCACAAGACGCATAGATCAGTCGCTGGAGGTTGTGGTGCGCCGGGTCCGTGATCCGGACCAGAGTGTGTGACATCTGTGAATGAAGCCCCTTAGACTTATGGAGTGTGAGCCTCCTGTACGTACACTGTGTGCAGCCCCCGCCTGTGTCCCTCCATATGGAATAGATTGTGGTTGCTGTTGTCTGATCCGCCACGGATGGGTCCGGCACGTAGAGTCGTTTTCACAATCACTTATGGTTCTGGCGCTCGTCCACGGAAGCCGCATTCAAATAGCGCGGATTAAAGGTTTTATGTCGTCAGTTTCTGAGACAGATCTGCCGAGGACGAGTCAAGGTCTCTGTCCTGACGTGCGGAGAGGTCCTGCGGCTCGCGGAGGGCGGGGCTTAGAATGCTGACACATCGTGTGATTGGCAAATATTTCAGTAACAGAAAATAAATGGTTTATTTTATATTTTAAGAGACCTCGTCTCAATAACGGACCCAATAACGGACCCCTCTGCCAGGTGCCGGCCCCCACAGCCGTGGAGAGCGCTTATAATGGGGCGGAGTGGATACAATTGTGCCCACCTGCACCTCTCTAATCTGGGGTCTTACTGATGTGCCAGTCTGCTGCAGTGAGAATAGGATGATGTACACTGAGAAAATAAGTATACGGGCCGATATGGACAAGTCCATCTGATATTAGGGGGTAGTGCGCTGTGGATTAATCCATCTGATATTAGGGGTCAGATATAGACTAATTTATCTGATATTAGGGGGCCAATATGGGCTAAGATATCTGATATTAGTGGACAGGGCGATGTGGACTAATCCATCTGATATTAAGGGGTGGGATGATTTGGACTAATCCAGCTTATATTAGGTGGTGGAGTGATATGGACCATACCATCTGATATTTAGGGGGCGGGTTGATATGGACCATACCATCTGATATTAGAGGACGGGGTAATATGGACCAGTCCATCTGATATTAGGAGATGGGGCGATGTGGACCATTCCATCTCATATTAGGGGATAGGGCGATGTGGACCATACCATCTCATATTAGGGGATGGGGCACTGTGGACCATACCATCTGATATTAGGGAGTGGGGCGATGTGGACCATACTATCTGATATTAGGGGGTGGGGCGATGTGGACCATTCCATCTGATATTAGGGAGCGGGGCGATGTGGACCATACTATCTGATATTATGGGCGGGGCACTGTGGACCATTCCATCTGATATTAGGGAGCGGGGCGATGTGGACCATACCATCTCGTATTAGGAGATGGGGCAATATGGACCATACCATCTCATATTAGGGGATGGGGCGATGTGGACCATACCATCTGATATTAGGGGCGGGGCACTGTGGACCATACCATCTGATATTAGGGGGCGGGGCGATGTGGACCATACCATCTGTTAGGTCCAGGAGGTGGATCCACTGGACCGTGCACCCCACCGGAGGCCTGGGTGCACGGTAGCCGGAGCACTAACGTGGCCGGGACGGGGACAGCGTCCCACAGGGAACGGGTAAAACAAAGTCACTAGGGTAACAGAGTTCCTTCAGACAATGCAGGATACTGGCACAGGTGCCGGGTAGTAATGACAGGCAGTAGTACAGGTAACGGGACATGGCACAAGTGGACCTGAGCACCTAGCTCAAAGACTAAGCTTCAAGACACGTTGATCAGGCGCCGCCCACATAGCAAGGCCAGTCCTATATACCCAGCACAGCCTCATGTCATTTCCTGCTGCAGGTGTGCTGGGCCCATAAGACCAGGAGAGTGGGCGCGGCCCGGTCCTATACAGAACCATGTGGCTAAGACTCAGAGTCAGACTCAGAAGACCAGGAGCAGGACACAGGAGAGCACGAGCGGGAGCGGCAGACATGACCGGTGGACACGTGGGCTGGATCAGTGGTTAAGGAGCGGTGCAATGACGGTGAAGCCGGATCAGTTGGTACAGAGCGGTGCAGCGACGGTGAGACCGGATCAGTGGGTACGGAGCGGTGTCGGGATGGTGTGACCGGATCAGTGGGTAAGGAGCGGTGCCGGGACACCGGGAGCGTGACAGTACCCCTCCCCGCCATTATGCCCCCCCCTCCGTGCAAAGTACCCCCGACCCCGGACCGAGTCTCCGGACCATAACCCAACGCAAAGGTAAGGAAGGACTGCTGACCCCATGCCACCCTTTTGACCGCACCACGCTTAGCCGAAGAACCCTTGGCAGTGGCAACAGAAAGAGGAGGTGGATGGGCAGAAGCAGAGAGGGAATCGTGGACGACCAGCTTGGATGTACAGGCGGTAGAAGAGAGGGAATCGAGGACGACCGGCTCGGGTGTCTCGGACCGGGCACAGGACGGACAATCAGAGACAAAAAAGGTGACATCCTGAGGAAGAGACGGCCACCAATGGGCCCGGGCAATAGCACTCAGGGTGTGCTCCTGACTGGCGTGTTCGGTCGTCTCCGATGAATGCCCCCACAGAAGGACCTCGGGACTGTCAGACTCTGCGACAAAGGACTTCCCGGGAGGAACCTGTGCCAGGGGGAATGGAGTCACCGCAACAACTTCATTGTGACCAACGCCAGACGGAGTTGTCTCATCTTCCGGATCCGGTGGTACCAAAGGCTCAAGTGCCAGGAGCTGTGGTACAACGCTGGACTGCGTCGTTTCCTCTTCTTCTTCTTGCGACATGACAGGGTCAGGTGCCAGGGGCCGAGGAACGGGCTGTAGACAGTTATGACACAAGGGACTCCGGCGAGTGATTGCACCAGAGCGCCAACTGATGTCAGGGTCATGGAGTTGTAGCCAGGGCAGACCCAGCAGGAGCGCGGGAGCCATTCTCGGGATGACATATAAAGCAATAGTCTCAGTGTGCAGAGCACCAACACAGAGTCTCACGGGTTCGGTTGTATACAAGACGGGTTCGTATAATGGTTTTCCGTCCACGGAGGCGAACCAGAGGGGTTTAGCAAGCGGGATGATGGGTATCTGATATCGGTCCACTGTAGCTTGCAGGATGAAATTACCCGCTGCCCCTGAATCAATGTGAGCCTCTGCCGTGAACCGGGTCTTCTCGGTCATTACCTGGACAGTCTGTGTAACCGGGACTGAGGGAATTCCGGTACCAAGGGTGGCGGTTCCCACCATCCCTTGGACTTGGGGTCTTCCTGGTCTCTCGGGGCAAGAGTGGAGCAGATGTGAACCGCTTCCACAATAGAAACACAGGCCCCGGGCGAGTCGCTCTGCACAGCATTGCTCAGCTTGGCTCAGTCGGTCAATTTGCATGGGTTCGGGAGCAGAATCGCAGGACGGCAATGGCGGGGGAACGGTAGACCTCTGCGGAATGGAGATGTGACGGAATGGTCGTTTCTCCCAGGATACTTCCTTGGTTCGCTCTTGAAAACGAAGATCAATCCGGGTAGCTAGTGATACCAAAGCATCCAAGGTACGGGGAACATCACGACCGGCTAATTCGTCCTTGATGCGACCGAAGAGCTCCTCCCAGAAGGCGGCAGTCAATGCTTCGTTATTCCAGCCTAGCTCAGAGGCAAGCGTGCGGAACTGGATGGCATACTGGCCCACTGTCAGGGTTCCTTGGCGTAGCCGGAGGAGCGAGGAGGTAACCGCGGTAGTGCGTCCCGGTTCATCAAAGGTACTTCGAAAAGCCTGAAAGAATTCCCAGATGTTGGTCATTACCGGATCCTCCTTCTCCCACAACGTATTTATCCAGGCCAACGCTTCGGCTTCCAGGTGGGACATCAGAAATGCCACTTTTGCTTGATCCTAAACAAACAGGTGCGGGAGCAACTGGAAATGCAGTGAACACTGGTTCAAGAAGCCTCTGCAGGTCTTGGGATCTCCCGCCTAGCGAGGCGGTGCAGCGAGGCGGAGTTGTGAGGCCACGGAGACAACGGGTTCGGACGTCGTCACTGTTCACTGCGTCGACGGAGTTGAGGCGGCGGTCTCTAGCGTAAACAAACGGTGGTCCACAGACGTCAAGAAATGTAATATACGGGTCAGGGTCTCCCGCTGTCGCACCAGTTCCTGGCGCAGTTCGCCCAGTTCGGACGGTTGTGCTCTGGCGGAATCCATGGCCTGATCAAACTGTTAGGTCCAGGAGGTGGATCCACTGGACCGTGCACCCAACCGGAGGCCTGGGTGCACGGTAGCCAGAGCACTAACGTGGCCGGGACGGGGACAGCGTCCCACAGCACAGGGAACGGGTAGAACAAAGTCACTGGGGTAACAGAGTTCCTTCAGACAATGCAGGACACTGGCACAGGTGCCGGGTAGTAATGACAGGCAGTAGTACAGGTAACGGGACACGGCACAAGGGGACCTGAGCACCTAGCTCCAAAGACTACGCTTCAAGACACGTTGATCAGGCGCCGCCCACATGGCAAGGCCAGTCCTATATACCCAGCACAGCCTCATGTCATCTCCTGCTGCAGGTGTGCAGGGCCTATAAGACCAGGAGAGTGGGCGCAACCCGGTCCTATACAGAACCATGTGGCTAAGACTCAAAGTCAGACTCAGAAGACCAGGAGCAGGACACAGGAGAGCACGAGCGGGAGCGGCAGACATGACCGGTGGACACGTGGGCTGGATCAGTGGTTAAGGAGCGGTGCAATGACGGTGAAGCCGGATCAGTTGGTACAGAGCGGTGCAGCGATGGTGAGACCGGATCAGTGGGTACGGAGCGGTGCCGGGATGGTGTGACCGGATCAGTGGGTAAGGAGCGGTGCCGGGACACCGGGAGCGTGACACCATCTGATATTAGGGGGTGGGGCGATGTGGACCATACCATCTGATTCTCGGGGGTGGTTTCTCTGTTGAGATTACCTGTTCATCACTGTCAGGATGTACTATTTGGTGGTTTTCTGCCCTTCGCTCTGCAGGTGGAGGTGCCTGTGGTGAGACGTTCCCTGTTTCCCTATGCTCTGCGATGGCCCGGATCCTCATACAGTAACATCTATTTGGCCGGGGAGATATTTTATTTGGTTTTCATCAGAAAGGAAACGCGACCAAACCGAATATTATTCTAATGATTAACATTTTCTTGCATTCGAGTTTAAAAGTACAAAGTGGTGTGAAGTTCAGGTCTGCGCTGGTGGAGGCGGCGGCTCGGAGCTGCACTCACAGCACATCTGCAGGCGGGTTACACTGCTAGCATTTTTACCATTTTGAACATTTAAGAGGTTAATTTTACGGACAATTAAAATAATTTGAAGCCAAAATCTGTACCCTGGATATAGAGGTGCAGCCCCCTCTCAGGGCCATGCCAGCGGTGACGCTGCTGACGGGCGCGCGGCCCTTTATACAGTTCATTGATACAGGTCACGACTCAGTCATATCTGATGGACCAAGCCCAGTATGCAATGGAAAGAGAACTGTACAAACAGTCCTGCTCACACAGCTGATGGGCTGTTACAGTGTATCAGTGTAGGAAATACTCTGTGAGCGAGACAAATCTGCAATGCCAATCTGTGTCCTGAAAGCTTATGATGATTTATCACTGTGGGGCAGTCACATTTACTAATGAAATCTAATGCACCTCTGGCACCCCTGGGCTTCAGGCGCCACAAGGTATTACACCACTGTTAAGGGGTAATATCCATCCCGGGTCAGGAGGGGGTTATCCTGCCACAGGGTGGGAGTCGTGGGCGAGGTGCTTGTGCTGATGTGAATGTAGAGTGCCACGGGGCGGTAGTCGTGGGCGAGGTGCTTGTGTTGATATGAATGTAGAGTGCCACGGGGTGGTAGTCGTGGGCGAGGTGCTTGTGCTGATATGAATGTAGAGTGCCACGGGGCGGTAGTCGTGGGCGAGGTGCTTGTGCTGATATGAATGTAGAGTGCCACGGGGCGGTAGTCGTGGGCGAGGTGCTTGTGCTGATATGAATGTAGAGTGCCACGGGGCGGTAGTCGTGGGCGAGGTGCTTGTGCTGATGTGAATGTAGAGTGCCGCAGGGTGGGAGTCGTGGGCGAGGTGCTTGTGCTGATGTGAGTGTAGAGTGCTGCGGGGCATGAGTTGTGGGCGAGGTGTTTGTTCTGATGTGAATGTAGAGTACCGCAGGGTGGGAGTCGTGGGGCAGGTGCTTGTGCTGATGTGAATGTAGAGTGCCGCAGGGTGGGAGTCGTGGGCGAGGTGCTTGTGCTGATGTGAGTGTAGAGTGCCGCAGGGTTGGAGTCGTGGGCGACGTGCTTGTGCTGATGTGAATGTAGAGTACCGCAGGGTGGGAGTCGTGGGCGAGGTGCTTGTGCTGCTGTGAATGTAGAGTGCCGCAGGGTTGGAGTCGTGGGCGAGGTGCTTGTGCTGATGTGAATGTAGAGTGCCGCAGGGTGGGAGTCGTGGGCGAGGTGCTTGTGCTGATGTGAGTGTAGAGTGCCGCAGGGTGGGAGTCGTGGGCGAGGTGCTTGTGCTGATGTGAATGTAGAGTGCCGTAGGGTGGGAGTCGTGGGCGAGGTGCTTGTGCTGATGTGAATGTAGAGTTCCGCAGGGTGGGAGTCGTGGGCAAGGTGCTTGTGCTGATGTGAATGTAGAGTGCCGTAGGGTGGGAGTCGTGGGCGAGGTGCTTCTGCTGATGTTAATGTATAGTGCCACAGGGCAGGAGTTGTGGGCGAGGTGCTTGTGCTGATGTGAGTGTAGAGTGCCGCAGGGTGGGAGTCGTGGGCGAGGTGCTTGTGCTGATGTGAATGTAGAGTGCCACATGGCGGTAGTCGTAGGCGAGGTGCTTGTGCTGATATGAATGTAGAGTGCCACGGGGCGGTAGTCGTGGGCGAGGTGCTTGTGCTGATATGAATGTAGAGTGCCACGGGGCGGTAGTCGTGGGCGAGGTGCTTGTGCTGATATGAATGTAGAGTGCCACGGGGCGGTAGTCGTGGGCGAGGTGCTTGTGCTGATGTGAATGTAGAGTGCCATGGGGCGGTAGTCGTGGGCGAGGTGCTTGTGCTGATGTGAATGTAGAGTGCTGTGGGGAGGTAGCAACCAGTGGGCGAGGTGTTGCTTTCTAACGCCCCGACACACTATATGAAACACATAGTCTGGCTGGGTGTGTGGACTTGTGTAATGTGAACCTTTCACATGTGCAAGCCGAATGTTGCTGATATCTTCAGCTGGACAAGACCAGATGACCACTCATTTCAACAAGAAGGTCAGGAGACCTTGCAGGAGAAGTGGATTGATTCATGGCTTTTACACCTGTTTTTGGTGTACATTTTGTTGCACTTTTTCCCCTGACTTTGTGCATCTTAGTAGTGTAACTCCCAAGTTGTGAATCTTAGTAGTGTAACTCCCAAGTTGTGCATCTTAGTAGTGTAACTCCCAAGTTGTGCATCTTAGTAGTGTATCTCCCAAGATGTGCATCTTAGTAGTGTATCTCCCAAGTTGTGTATCTTAGTAGTGTAACTCCCAAGTTGTGCATCTTAGTAGTGTAACTCCCAAGTTGTGCATCTTAGTAGTGTCACTCCCAAGTTGTGCATCTTAGTAGTGTAACTCCCAAGTTGTGCATCTTACTAGTGTAACTCCCAAGTTGTGCATCTTAGTAGTGTCACTCCCAAGTTGTGCATCTTAGTAGTGTATCTCCCAAGTTGTGCATCTTAGTAGTGTATCTCCCAAGTTGTGCATCTTAGTAGTGTATCTCCCAAGTTGTGTATCTTAGTAGTGTAACTCCCAAGTTGTGCATCTTAGTAGTGTAACTCCCAAGTTGTGCATCTTAGTAGTGTATCTCCCAAGTTGTGCATCTTAGTAGTGTAACTCCCAAGTTGTGCATCTTAGTAGTGTATCTCCCAAGTTGTGCATCTTAGTAGTGTATCTCCCAAGTTGTGCATCTTAGTAGTGTATCTCCCAAGTTGTGTATCTTAGTAGTGTAACTCCCAAGTTGTGCATCTTAGTAGTGTAACTCCCAAGTTGTGCATCTTAGTAGTGTATCTCCCAAGTTGTGCATCTTAGTAGTGTATCTCCCAAGTTGTGCATCTTAGTAGTGTATCTCCCAAGTTGTGCATCTTAGTAGTGTATCTCCCAAGTTGTGCATCTTAGTAGTGTATCTCCCAAGTTGTGCATCTTAGTAGTGTATCTCCCAAGTTGTGCATCTTAGTAGTGTATCTCCCAAGTTGTGCATCTTAGTAGTGTATCTCCCAAGTTGTGCATCTTAGTAGTGTATCTCCCAAGTTGTGCATCTAAGTAGTGTATCTCCCAAGTTGTGCATCTTAGTAGTGTAACTCCCAAGTTGTGCATCTTAGTAGTGTAACTCCCAAGTTGTGAATCTTAGTAGTGTAACTCCCAAGTTGTGAATCTTAGTAGTGTAACTCCCAAGTTGTGAATCTTAGTAGTGTAACTCCCAAGTTGTGCATCTTAGTAGTGTAACTCCCAAGTTGTGCATCTTAGTAGTGTATCTCCCAAGTTGTGCATCTTAGTAGTGTATCTCCCAAGTTGTGCATCTTAGTAGTGTAACTCCCAAGTTGTGCAGCTTAGTAGTGTAACTCCCAAGTTGTGCATCTTAGTAGTGTATCTCCCAAGCTTTGTGCATCTTAGTAGTGTAACTCCCAAGTTGTGCATCTTAGTAGTGTAACTCCCAAGTTGTGCATCTTAGTAGTGTAACTCCCAAGTTGTGCCTCTTAGTAGTGTAACTCCCAAGTTGTGAATCTTAGTAGTGTAACTCCCAAGTTGTGCATCTTAGTAGTGTAACTCCCAAGTTGTGCATCTTAATAGTGTATCTCCCAAGTTGTGCATCTTAGTAGTGTAACTCCCAAGTTGTGCATCTTAATAGTGTATCTCCCAAGTTGTGCATCTTAGTAGTGTAACTCCCAAGTTGTGCATCTTAATAGTGTATCTCCCAAGTTGTGCATCTTAATAGTGTATCTCCCAAGTTGTGCATCTTAGTAGTGTAACTCCCAAGTTGTGCATCTTAATAGTGTAACTCCCAAGTTGTGCATCTTAGTAGTGTAACTCCCAAGTTGTGCATCTTAATAGTGTATCTCCCAAGTTGTGCATCTTAGTAGTGTATCTCCCAAGTTGTGCATCTTAGTAGTGTAACTCCCAAGTTGTGCATCTTAGTAGTGTATCTCCCAAGTTGTACATCTTAGTAGTGTATCTCCCAAGTTGTGCATCTTAGTAGTGTATCTCCCAAGTTGTGCATCTTAGTAGTGTAACTCCCAAGTTGTGCATCTTAGTAGTGTAACTCCCAAGTTGTGCATCTTAGTAGTGTATCTCCCAAGTTGTGCATCTTAGTAGTGTAACTTCCAAGTTGTGCATCTTACTAGTGTATCTCCCAAGTTGTGCATCTTAGTAGTGTATCTCCCAAGTTGTGCATCTTAGTAGTGTATCTCCCAAGTTGTGCATCTTAGTAGTGTATCTCCCAAGTTGTGCATCTTAGTAGTGTATCTCCCAAGTTGTGCATCTAAGTAGTGTAACTCCCAAGTTGTGCATCTTAGTAGTGTAACTCCTAAGTTGTGCATCTTAGTAGTGTAACTCCCAAGTTGTGAATCTTAGTAGTGTAACTCCCAAGTTGTGAATCTTAGTAGTGTAACTCCCAAGTTGTGAATCTTAGTAGTGTAACTCCCAAGTTGTGCATCTTAGTAGTGTAACTCCCAAGTTGTGCATCTTAGTAGTGTATCTCCCAAGTTGTGCATCTTAGTAGTGTAACTCCCAAGTTGTGCATCTTAGTAGTGTATCTCCCAAGTTGTGCATCTTAGTAGTGTAACTCCCAAGTTGTGCATCTTAGTAGTGTATCTCCCAAGTTGTACATCTTAGTAGTGTATCTCCCAAGTTGTGCATCTTAGTAGTGTATCTCCCAAGTTGTGCATCTTAGTAGTGTAACTCCCAAGTTGTGCATCTTAGTAGTGTAACTCCCAAGTTGTGCATCTTAGTAGTGTATCTCCCAAGTTGTGCATCTTAGTAGTGTAACTTCCAAGTTGTGCATCTTACTAGTGTATCTCCCAAGTTGTGCATCTTAGTAGTGTATCTCCCAAGTTGTGCATCTTAGTAGTGTATCTCCCAAGTTGTGCATCTTAGTAGTGTATCTCCCAAGTTGTGCATCTAAGTAGTGTAACTCCCAAGTTGTGCATCTTAGTAGTGTAACTCCTAAGTTGTGCATCTTAGTAGTGTAACTCCCAAGTTGTGAATCTTAGTAGTGTAACTCCCAAGTTGTGAATCTTAGTAGTGTAACTCCCAAGTTGTGAATATTAGTAGTGTAACTCCCAAGTTGTGCATCTTAGTAGTGTAACTCCCAAGTTGTGCATCTTAGTAGTGTATCTCCCAAGTTGTGCATCTTAGTAGTGTATCTCCCAAGTTGTGCATCTTAGTAGTGTAACTCCCAAATTGTGCAGCTTAGTAGTGTAACTCCCAAGTTGTGCATCTTAGTAGTGTATCTCCCAAGCTTTGTGCATCTTAGTAGTGTAACTCCCAAGTTGTGCAGCTTAGTAGTGTAACTCCCAAGTTGTGCATCTTAGTAGTGTATCTCCCAAGCTTTGTGCATCTTAGTGGTGTATCTCCCAAGTTGTGCATCTTAGTAGTGTAGCTCCCAAGTTGTGCATCTTAGTAGTGTATCTCCCAAGTTGTGCATCTTAGAAGTGTATCTCCCAAGCATTGTGCATCTTAGTAGTGTAACTCCCAAGTTGTGCATCTTAGTAGTGTATCTCCCAAGTTGTGCATCTTAGTAGTGTAACTCCCAAGTTATGCATCTTAGTAGTGTAACTCTCAAGTTGTGAATCTTAGTAGTGTAACTCCCAAGTTGTGCATCTTAGTAGTGTATCTCCCAAGTTGTGCATCTTAGTAGTGTAACTCCCAAGTTGTGCATCTTAGTAGTGTAACTCCCAAGTTGTGCATCTTAGTAGTGTAACTCCCAAGTTGTGAATCTTAGTAGTGTAACTCCCAAGTTGTGCATCTTAGTAGTGTAACTCCCAAGTTGTGCATCTTAGTAGTGTATCTCCCAAGCTTTGTGCATCTTAGTAGTGTAACTCCCAAGTTGTGCAGCTTAGTAGTGTAACTCCCAAGTTGTGCATCATAGTAGTGTATCTCCCAAGCTTTGTACATCTTAGTGGTGTATCTCCCAAGTTGTGCATCTTAGTAGTGTAACTCCCAAGTTGTGCATCTTAGTAGTGTAACTCCCAAGTTGTGAATCTTAGTAGTGTAACTCCCAAGTTGTGCATCTTAGTAGTGTAACTCCCAAGTTGTGCATCTTAGTAGTGTAACTCCCAAGTTGTGCATCTTAGTAGTGTATCTCCCAAGTTGTGAATCTTAGTAGTGTAACTCCCAAGTTGTGCATCTTAGTAGTGTAACTCCCAAGTTGTGCATCTTAGTAGTGTATCTCCCAAGCTTTGTGCATCTTAGTAGTGTAACTCCCAAGTTGTGCAGCTTAGTAGTGTAACTCCCAAGTTGTGCATCTTAGTAGTGTAACTCCCAAGTTGTGCATCTTAGTAGTGTATCTCCCAAGTTGTGCATCTTAGTAGTGTATCTCCCAAGTTGTGCATCTTAGTAGTGTAACTCCCAAGTTGTGAATCTTAGTAGTGTAACTCCCAAGTTGTGCATCTTAGTAGTGTAACTCCCACGTTGTGCATCTTAGTAGTGTATCTCCCAAGCTTTGTGCATCTTAGTAGTGTAACTCCCAAGTTGTGCAGCTTAGTAGTGTAACTCCCAAGTTGTGCATCTGAGTAGTGTAACTCCCAAGTTGTGCATCTTAGTGGTGTATCTCCCAAGTTGTGCATCTTAGTAGTGTATCTCCCAAGTTGTGCATCTTAGTGGTGTATCTCCCAAGTTGTGCATCTTAGTAGTGTATCTCCCAAGTTGTGCATCTTAGTAGTGTATCTCCCAAGTTGTGCATCTTTGAAGTGTATCTCCCAAGCTTTGTGCATCTTAGTAGTGTAACTCCCAAGTTGTGCCTCTTAGTAGTGTAACTCCCAAGTTGTGCATCTTAGTAGTGTAACTCCCAAGTTGTACATCTTAGTAGTGTAACTCCCAAGTTGTGCATCTTAGTAGTGTAACTCCCAAGTTGTGAATCTTAGTAGTGTAACTCCCAAGTTGTGCAGCTTAGTAGTGTAACTCCCAAGGTGTGCATCTTAGTAGTGTATCTCCCAAGTTGTGCATCTTAGTAGTGTAACTCCCAAGTTGTGCATCTTAGTAGTGTAACTCCCAAGTTGTGCATCTTAGTAGTGTAACTCCCAAGTTGTGAATCTTAGTAGTGTAACTCCCAAGTTGTGCATCTTAGTAGTGTAACTCCCAAGTTGTGCATCTTAGTAGTGTAACTCCCAAGTTGTGCATCTTAGTAGTGTAACTCCCAAGTTGTGAATCTTAGTAGTGTAACTCCCAAGTTGTTCAGCTTAGTAGTGTAACTCCCAAGTTGTGAATCTTAGTAGTGTAACTCCCAAGTTGTGTATCTTAGTAGTGTAACTCCCAAGTTGTGAATCTTAGTAGTGTAACTCCCAAGTTGTGCATCTTAGTAGTGTATCTCCCAAGTTGTGCATCTTAGTAGTGTATCTCCCAAGTTGTGCATCTTAGTAGTGTATCTCCCAAGTTGTGCATCTTAGTAGTGTATCTCCCAAGTTGTGAATCTTAGTAGTGTATCTCCCAAGTTGTGAATCTTAGTAGTGTATCTCCCAAGTTGTGCATCTTAGTAGTGTAACTCCCAAGTTGTGCATCTTAGTAGTGTATCTCCCAAGTTGTGCATCTAAGTAGTGTATCTCCCAAGTTGTGCATCTTAGTAGTGTATCTCCCAAGTTGTGCATCTTAGTAGTGTATCTCCCAAGTTGTGCATCTTAGTAGTGTATCTCCCAAGTTGTGCATCTTAGTAGTGTAACTCCCAAGTTGTGCATCTTAGTAGTGTATCTCCCAAGTTGTGCATCTTAGTAGTGTATCTCCCAAGTTGTGCATCTTAGTAGTGTATCTTCCAAGTTGTGCATCTTAGTAGTGTATCTCCCAAGTTGTGCATCTTAGTAGTGTAACTCCCAAGTTGTGCATCTTAGTAGTGTAACTCCCAAGTTGTGCATCTTAGTAGTGTATCTCCCAAGTTGTGCATCTTAGTAGTGTATCTCCCAAGTTGTGCATCTTAGTAGTGTAACTCCCAAGTTGTGCATCTTAGTAGTGTATCTCCCAAGTTGTGCATCTTAGTAGTGTATCTCCCAAGTTGTGCATCTTAGTAGTGTATCTTCCAAGTTGTGCATCTTAGTAGTGTAACTCCCAAGTTGTGCATCTTAGTAGTGTATCTCCCAAGTTGTGCATCTTAGTAGTGTAACTCCCAAGTTGTGCATCTTAGTAGTGTATCTCCCAAGTTGTGCATCTTAGTAGTGTATCTCCCAAGTTGTGCATCTTAGTAGTGTATCTTCCAAGTTGTGCATCTTAGTAGTGTATCTTCCAAGTTGTGCATCTTAGTAGTGTATCTCCCAAGTTGTGCATCTTAGTAGTGTATCTTCCAAGTTGTGCATCTTAGTAGTGTATCTCCCAAGTTGTGCATCTTAGTAGTGTATCTTCCAAGTTGTGCATCTTAGTAGTGTATCTCCCAAGTTGTGCATCTTGGTAGTGTAATTCCAAAGCCTTTGTATCCTGAACAGTAGTTTGTAAGCAACAAGATTGGTGCCAATCTGGAATCAAATTTTCTGCCTCCTAGCAGTGTAAGCTCCAGGTTTTGTGCTCACCAATAGTGGAATTGCTCAACTTTTTGCTTCCTAGTACGGCATCCTCCAAGATTTGTGCCTTCTAAAAATGCAACGGGTCTTTACGCCTTTCAGTTTTGTAACTTCCAAGAATTGTGCATCTGAATATTGAAACGTCCAGGCTGTTACACTGTGTGTCTGTGTCTCCACTGTGGTGCAAAATCAACAAGATTAGCGCCTACGTGCTACTATGATTGTGTTTGTGCTTTCATTACGGGACCAGTCTTCTTGGTGACTTATTCTGAGTACACTTGTCTTCCCATTTTGCTCTCATTTGCTTCTTCCCTTTCTCATTCCCGTTTTCTCTTTTCTCCATTTTTTTACGCATATTTCCTCTTTCTTTCCTCCTTCCTTCTTCCTTCCTTCTCACTTTTCCATTCTTTTCTCTCAGTTCCTCACTCTTTACTCCTTCCCATTTTCTTCCTATTCCCTCATATTTTTTTCTCTTTTCATGCCCCTCCTTTCATTTCTTCCTTTCCTCTTCTCACTTTCTTCATCCATTCTTCCTTCTGTCTTTTCTATTCTCTCATTTCTTTTCTCTTTTGTCCTCTTGTTTTCTGCTCTCCGTCTTTCTTTCTGCTTTCTCTCTTCTCTGTTATTCCCTCCTCCCTTTCCCCTTGCATCCTCCGGCTGGCAGGACCTGACATC
The DNA here is from genome assembly GCF_048569485.1 of Anomaloglossus baeobatrachus. Lineage (NCBI taxonomy): Eukaryota > Metazoa > Chordata > Amphibia > Anura > Aromobatidae > Anomaloglossus > Anomaloglossus baeobatrachus. The sequence goes on from NC_134358.1 coordinate 576,282,065, forward strand.
TCTGCTATGTACCTTTCCTTTCTTCGTTTCTGTACCGCCCTGAGAGGGGCCCGGCCTGCTTCTCCGCTTGCTCAGGCCGAGCCGCTCGAGGTCCGAGCTCGGGTTGTTGGTGGCACGAGCGCCTCAGGACCGGGGGCCACGTCGCTCTGTTAAGGGGAGAGGCAGTGGGGTGGTGGCGGGACGAGGCGCGCAGCCGGGGAGGGCTGCGCTGTCGTCCAACGGGTCGTGACGCCACCCACGGGTCGTGGTGACGGGATGCACCACCGATGCGGCTGGAGTTAAGGCGGGCTCGTCCAGAATCGGTGTTGCGGCCACAGCCTAGATGTTAGCCCCTCCGTGGGTAGGGGCGGTGTGTCACAGGGCCCCGGTGGGGGACTGGAGCGCTGATGTTGTTGTCAGGGTGCAGGGTGCCGTGCCGCGGTGTAGTGTCGTGCCCGGATGGCACTGGTGTACTCACGATTGATTCACACTCAGAGTCACTGGTAAACCAAAGTTCGGATGTGGTCGGTTCCCGCGGCCAGCTGATGATGTCCCCTGTGGGGTTGATGGTGGTCCCCTTTTCCCGTGCATTTCTGGTTGTTGTGTTTCGGCTCCCCTGCCTGAGCAGTGGTAGCCCGCTCCCCGGCGTTGAGCTGCTGGAGGAGCCCTCGGTTGCCCGCAGGCGCTGGCCCATCGGGTGTTTGGCCCTTGGCGGTGGCGCTCACCCGGTCTCGGTGGGCTTTTGCCTTCTTTCGGGACTTTGGGTGTGGATGAACCCGTGAGGTCCAGCCAGCAATCAGTCAATTTGCCTATTCTCAGTAACTTCTAAGCTAGGACGGGGTCTGAGTACCTGGTTTCTGCTGCTCCGGTACACGTTTGACTCCCCGGTTCAGGACCGGCGGGCTCCAACCCAGGCCCGGTCCCTACGGTTCCGCCGATTGCTGTACCGGTACTCCTGCCGACGGCCACCACCGTCTGCCTGCCTGACGTTTCCAAGGGGCCCAGGCTCCTATCCGGGTCCCTGACAGCTGCTCTACTCCCACTCACTGTCAACTCTAGAACTGTTCTCTAACTCCAACTGTACTTCCTGCCTCAGGACAGTAGTCTCCTCGGTGGGCGTGCCTTTCCGCCTGACTCCGCCCACCTGGTGTCCTCTACTGGCCCTGAGGGAGGCATCAGGTCTCCCTTTCGGGTGACGTGTGTGTGACCTCACAGGGGATGGGGGTGTGTGTGTATGTGGTAGATGTAATTACCTGTGACCCCTGGGGTCCAGGGCGTCACATACCCCCTTGGTTTAATGCAGACTGTCCGCGGGCTGCCTGACCAACTCCGGTTTATTTTTATTTTTCAACTGTAAAACGGGAAAATGAGAAAACACTTACAATTATAATAACATTTATACAAACTATGGTTACTGAAGGTCTTCCCAAAACGGGAGGCATTTTACTTTAACGTTTCAAACTTTATTAAACGGAACGGGTTCATGTCCTTCCGCTTTTCCCACCCAAACAACCTAGCCTTGATGCTGCCCCTAAGAAATGGGCAGCATCCCTTTTCCCCAGTCCGGAAACAGGAACATGGAAGGTCACCCAGGCGGGAACGGGTACAGTGCAGCGCACCCGGCAGTTGTCAAAGGGCTCCCCGGAGGATGGTCACCGGTCCCGTTGGTGACCATACCCCAGCCTTCTCTGCTGCGGGTCCTACCTCCAATCTGCCTCTCCGGAGGCTAACGGAACGGGAAGGCAAGTAAAGGGGGCAGGTAGGGCAATATTTACAAGCCCAACATTTTTTGGGTGGCCGGCAAGTCCACGGCCTTGTCCATGAGCAGTCACTCACGCAACAGGGTTATCAAAACACAAGTCCCAACGGGGACGGGTCCTTTTGTAGCTAACGGGCTACCGGCTTTACTCTTTATTCATCAATGGGGTGCTCTTCTTCCACCTCCACTTCGGGGCTGTACAGTGGAGGAGGGGGCTGTCTGCCACTCCGGACATCTAGAGCAAACCAGCCCCTCTCCCCTCGATGCCGGGTATAGTGTGCCAGATCGCCGGGCAGGAGGTCACGGGCTGGGTGCCCAAACGGGAGATGGGCATTCACATCCCGCCGGGAAAAGAACACTTCTCCGTCTAGTTTGGGGTCGTATAGGAACCCCCAGCCTTTATCCTTGTTAAATCGCCGGACCTGGCCCTGGTAAGTGGGGCCCCGCACCCAGTAGCCAGCGCTCCTCAGGTGCTCCTTCCCCTCGATGGTACGGGCCAGCACCTCCTTTCTCCTCTTTTCCCGGGCCGCTATCTCTTGGCTCAATTGGCTGGACTGCCGCTCCCAGTACGGAGCACCTGCATGCCCAGGGTCGATTGCAGTGGGGGTCTGGCCCAGTCGGCACTCCCCGGTGTCGACCACGATCGACACCCTCGGAGGGGAGCGCCGCTGTGTCGCGGCCGGTTCTGCTGCCTTGCAGCTGCCTTCCCGCGGAACCTCAGCCGAGGCACGCGACCCTGGAGTGACTTGCCTGGCCTTCTGGGCCTTCTTGGCCGGGTGGGTTGCTGGAGCTTGGACATTCTTGGGCGCGGCCACTTCCGGGACATCCGGCATCACCTCTGGTTCAGGTGCCGACTGGTATCGGGTCCCCTCGGGCAACGGGCACAGCACGACTGGGTTCCATTGCAAGTCGAGGCCTGCCTCCTCAAGCAGCTTCCCATGAGCGCCCAGGACGTACTCTGCCACCGGTGTCGGGGGTGGGGATACGGGTGGAGGAGCAGCGACAACCGCTGCGGGCAATGGAGGAGGCAGTATGGCGGGCAGCAGCAGACAGAGCCCCTCAGCCGCGACGGCCGACCCCTCAAGGGCATAGGGACGTGGGTCGCCTCCCCACCCCACCAACACCGTCATCCTTTCACGGGCCCACACGGCAGCCACTATCTCCCCCATCTCCGCCTGCATAGTGCTCCACCAGGAAGCTTACCTGGTGCTGGAGGCGGCGACACATCTCCTCCGTCCGGGCCTTCACCCACGCCGCAGTTCCTTGCGCGGGCTCCGGGGTATTGGGACGCTTGATAGGAGTCGCCATACTGCACAGTCTGGATCCAGGAACGGAACGGATGCAGGGTCCTGGAGTCCCTGCCTTTTTCTCTTCTCGGTTACATCAGGCAGCCTTCGCGCCCGCCTCCCCCCTTGGTTTTCTCTTCGCACTCTTCCTTCGGGGGCGGGGCTTCACTTTCGCGCCTTCACTGCTCGGGGAAGACGACTCGAGCGGGAAATCTTCGCGCCAAGATGGCGGTACTTCAACTTTTTCGGCGGGACGCCGCCGACGTAAACTTCTAAGGCGCACTTTTCACAGGTAAGTGGACTGTCCGAATCCTGTTCGTGACGCCAGAAGAGTCGATGTGTACCGCCCTGAGAGGGACCCGGCCTGCTTCTCCGCTTGCTCGGGCCGAGCCGCTCGAGGTCCGGGCTCGGGTTGTCGGTGGCACGAGCGCCTCTGGACCGGGGGCCACATCGCTCTGTTAAGGGGAGAGGCAGTGGAGTGGTGGTGGTGGTGACGGGACGAGGCGCGCAGCCGGGGAGGGCCGCGCTGTCGTCCAACGGGTCGTGAGGCCACCCACGGGTCGTGGTGACGAGATGCACCACCGCTGCGGCTGGAGTGAAGGCGGGCTCGTCCGGGATTGGTGTTGCGGCCGCAGCCTAGATGTTAGCCCCTCCGTGGGTAGGGGCGGTGTGTCCCAGGGCCCCGGTGGGGGACTGGAGCGCTGATGTTGTCGGGGTGCAGGGTGCCGTGCCGAGGTGTAGTGTCGTGCCCGGATGGCACTGGTTTACTCACGATTGATTCACACTCAGAGTCACTGGTAAACCAAAGTTCGGATGTGGTCGGCTCCCGCGGCCGGCTGCTGATGTCCCCTGTGGGGTTGATGGTGGCCCCCTTTTCCCGTGCACCTCTGGTTGTTGTGTTTCGGCTCCCCTGCCTGAGCAGTGGTAGCCCACTGGGCTCCAACCCAGGCCCGGTCCCTACAGTTCCGCCGGTTGCTGTACCAGTACTCCTGCAGACGGCCACCACCGTCTGCCTGCCTGACGTTTCCAAGGGGCCCAGGCTCCTACCCGGGTCCCTGACAGCTGCTCTACTCCCACTCACTGTCAACTCTAGAACTGTTCTCTATCTCCAACTGTACTTCCTGCCTCAGGACAGTAGTCTCCTTGGTGGGCGTGCCTTTTCGCCTGACTCCGCCCACCTGGTGTGCTCTACTGGCCCTGAGGGAGGCATCAGGTCTCCCTTTCAGGTGACGTGTGTGTGAAGGGAATGGGGGTGTGTGTGTATGTGGTAGATGTAATTACCTGTGACCCCTGTGGTCCAGGGCGTCCTATTTCCTCTTTTCACTTTCTCCATCCATTCTTCCTTCTGTCTTTTCTATTCTCTCATTTGTTTTCTCTTTTGTCCTCTTGTTTTCTGCCCTCCGTCCTTCTTTCTGTTTTCTTTTCTGTTATTCCCTCCTCCCTTTCCCCGTCCTTCCTCCGGTTGGCAGGACCTGACATCTCTGCTATGTACCTTTCCTTTCTTCGTTTCCTCTTCTCACTTTCTTCATCCGTTCTTCTTTATGTCTTTTCTATTCTCTCATTTCTTTTCTCTTTTTCCTCTTGTTTTCTGCCCTCCGTCCTTCTTTCCGTTTTCTCTTTTCTCCTCTGTTATTCCCTCCTCCCTTTCCCCTTCCATCCTCCGGTTTGCAGGACCTGACATCTCCTCTCTATACCATGTGTTCAGAAGCCACACATGAAATAATGGTCGCCCTATCCACCAGCAGCACGGGCGATGACGGACCTGACCGTCTGAGGTTCTGTAATAACTGGACTCCACGATCAGAGGAATCTCGGAGGGTTCTGCCCGGATTCTGACGCTTGTGGGACTGTTATGTAAGAAGTATCAGCTGGACGAGGGACGGGATAAATGGAGATTTCACTTCTTAAACTCACAGTTATATTCTGACTCTTTATAATTAACCCTTTATCACGACTATTTAGAAATATTAATAAGAGAAACAGTCACAATGGAGCAGTCGTAAAACGCATCCACCTTACTGAAGCCGCTCTCTGTAGGGCCTCCATTCTGATGTATAGAAAGCGACTTGCCGATTGTCACTCATCTGTCCCGCACACACATTGGCTTCCTTCTTCCTTTGCAGAAGTTCACACTAGGTTTCTCCAGTCACCTTGTGAACATATCTGACATCACCACCCTCACCCTTTTAAGGCAGAGCTCAGGACCGTGGCCATTAAGTAGCCTTATTTCATTTGTCTGAAGTTTGTCAGGAGTTTGCTGATACTGCTCCAGAAAGATATCTGTCACCTCCCCATGTCCTGACTTCCATATTACAACCTGAGATATTTTCACTCTCAATCCCATATATCTCGGTGTTATTCACACTGATTTTTCAGCAAGTTACCAACTTCTCACAAACCTGGCCTTTGTAATCAAGGAAACACGTCTCTTTAATCTCCAGTTTGCCTACGCTTTATTACTTTTCTCTAATTAACCATTGCTATATTATAAGATATCAGGCTGCATTTACTCCTGTCTTACATTGCTACTATTAACCATTGCCCTGCTGGAAGAAGCCAGACTAAATTCCTGTGATTAACTGCTTCCTTGCTAGAAGTTTGTCTTTTTGCAAAAGTGAGTACAGGAAGGTGTGGTCATTGCAGCCAAAGTATACGAAGTCCACAAATGTTTCCCACTTCTTAGAAGGATACGACAATCTTCTATATTAATAGTTTGATGCTTCCTTGTCACCATATTGCCGATATAAGAGTTTATTGGGAATGTGAGATGATGAGGGTATAAAATTAAACGTGACAATACATCATTATAATGTCTGCTGATGGAATGTTATCATAGGTTCTTAAAGTCCAGGATTAGATAAAAGCATTTTTGCGGTCTTACAAAAACAGTGCCACTCTTATGCACAGGTTGGATCAGGTATTGCAGGTGAGCCACATTCATTTCAATAGGCTAAACCAGACACATGGGCATAGAAAAACCCTTTAAGTCTATAATAAAAAAAAACAGAAGGAAAGAGAATTGTTCAATGTTTCTGAGACGAGGATTCCCACTTCCTAGAAACCAGTAAACGTATTGCTGCATTGCACGGACTTGAAGGTGTGAAGAAATCTCGCTTCTTTCGCTCCAGTAAAAATATTATTGCGTCCCTATAGTGGAGATGCGTTTTTAATCAGGCTGTCTTTGTGTTGGCCGGGGCTCCACATACATTAGACAATGTTTCACTTTCTGGCACGTTGTGCGCGTTGTGCGAGCGTCCAAGTCATTCATCTCAATTCCCATAATATCCAGTCATATTACAATGATATCAGGCGGCTAATTCTGTACCATGAGGAGGGTTACGAGAGGATCGGGGGATAGAGCCTGCAACCCTTGCCGAGCCTTATATAAAGGACATAGCGGAATAAATAACGACGGCGACAACCACGGATGGAACAAAATAACCATTAATGCCATTTGTTTCATTTCACACCCAATAATAAATTAGTAAAGTAAATTACAAAGTGGAAAGAAGAAAAAAAAGTATCACAATACAAGAAAATACATGAAAAATCCTGGTCACAAGATAAAAAATACATGAAACAAGAAAGACCAAAAAAACATGAAAAATCCTGGTCACAAGACAAGAAAATACATGAAAAATCCTGGTCACAAGATAAAAAATACATGAAACAAGAAAAACCAAAAAAACATGAAAAATCCTGGTCACAAGACAAGAAAATACATGAAAAAGCATGGCCAGAAGACCAAAAATGCATGAAAAACCATGGTCCTGAGACCAATAATACATGACACAGATAAAGTTAAAAAGTTGAATATGTGTCAGTAACTGCAAAAATAGTTGTGGCTCAGCAGATCCGATTACAGCAGAATGGAACCGTAGAGCTGAAAAAGCAACATGTCACCGGGAGCAGAGAAAACAAGCAGATATAGATATTCTGGACCGCACATAGAGCAGCATGGAACAGCAGAGCTGGATGAGGTGGATAGCACCTGGAGTACCATGGAACAGCAGAGCTGGATTAGGTGGATAGCACCTGGAGTAGGATGGAACAGCAGAGCTGGATAAGGTGGAAAACACCTGGAGCAGCATGGAACAGCAGAGCTGGATGAGGTGGATAACACCTGGAGCAGCATGGAACAGCAGAGCTGGATAAGGTGGATAACACCTGGAGCAGCATGGAACAGCAGAGCTGGATGAGGTGGATAACACCTGGAGCAGCATGGAACAGCAGAGCTGGATAAGGTGGATAACACCTGGAGTAGCAGGGAACAGCAGAGCTGGATAAGATGGATAACACCTGGAGCAGCATGGAACAGCAGAGCTGGATGAGGTGGATAGCACCTGGAGTAGCATGGAACAGCAGAGCTGGATGAGGTGGATGACACCTGGAGCAGCATGGAACAGCAGAGCTGGATAAGGTGGATAAAACATGGAGCAGCATGGAACAGCAGAGCTGGATGAGGTGGATAACACCTGGAGCAGCATGGAACAGCAGAGCTGGATGAGGTGGATAGCACCTGGAGTAACATGGAACAGCAGAGCTGGATTAGGTGGATAACACCTGGAGCAGCATGGAACAGCAGAGCTGGATAAGGTGAATAACACCTGGAGCAGCATGAAACAGCAGAGCTGGATAAGGTGGATAACACCTGGAGTAGCATGGAACAGCAGAGCTGGATAAGGTGGATAACACCTGGAGCAGCATGGAACAGCAGAGCTGGATAAGGTGGATAACACCTGGAGTAGCATGGAACAGCAGAGCTGGATAAGGTGGATAAAACCTGGAGCAGCATGGAACAGCAGAGCTGGATAAGGTGGATAACACCTGGAGCAGCATGGAACAGCAGAGCTGGATGAGGTGGATAGCACCTGGAGTAGCATGGAACAGCAGAGCTGGATGAGGTGGATAACACCTGGAGCAGCATGGAACAGCAGAGCTGGATAAGGTGGATAAAACCTGGAGCAGCATGGAACAGCAGAGCTGGATGAGGTGGATAACACCTGGAGCAGCATGGAACAGCAGAGCTGGATAGCACCTGGAGTAACATGGAACAGCAGAGCTGGATTAGGTGGATAACACCTGGAGCAGCATGGAACAGCAAAGCTGGATAAGGTGGATAACACCTGGAGCAGCATGGAACAGCAGAGCTGGATGAGGTGGATAACACCTGGAGTAGCAGGGAACAGCAGAGCTGGATAAGGTGGATAACACCTGGAGCAGCATGGAACAGCAGAGCTGGATGAGGTGGATAGCACCTAGAGTAGCATGGAACAGCAGAGCTGGATTAAATGCATAACACCTGGAGCAGCATGGAACAGCAGAGCTGGATGAGGTGGATAACACCTGGAGTAGCAGGGAACAGCAGAGCTGGATAAGGTGGATAACACCTGAAGCAGCATGGAACAGCAGAGCTAGATAAGGTGGATAACACCTGGAGCAGCATGGAACAGCAGAGCTGGATGAGGTGGATAGCACCTGGAGTAGCATAGAACAGCAGAGCTGGATGAGGTGGATAGCACCTGGAGTAGCATGGAACAGCAGAGCTGGATGAGGTGGATAGCACCTGGAGTAGCATGGAACAGCAGAGCTGGATGAGGTGGATAACACCTGGAGCAGCATGGAACAGCAGAGCTGGATGAGGCGGATAGCACCTGGAGTAGCATGGAACAGCAGAGCTGGATAAGGTGGATAACACCTGGAGAAGCATGGAACAGCAGAGCTGAATAAGGTGGATAGCACCTGGAGTAGCATGGAACAGCAGAGCTGGATAAGGTTGATAGCACCTGGAGTAGCATGGAACAGCAGAGCTGGATTAGGTGGATAACACCTGGAGCAGCATGGAACAGCAGAGCTGGATGAGGTGGATAGCACCTGGAGTAGCATAGAACAGCAGAGCTGGATAAGGTGGATAACACCTGGAGCAGCATGGAACAGCAGAGCTGGATAAGGTGGATAAAACCTGGAGCAGCATGGAACAGCAGAGCTGGATGAGGTGGATAACACCAGGAGCAGCATGGAACAGCAGAGCTGGATGAGGTGGATAGCACCTGGAGAAAATATATGAAAAATCCTGGTCACAAGACAAGAAAATACATGAAAAATCCTGGTCACAAGACAAGAAAATACATGAAAAATCATGGCCAGAAGACCAAAAATGCATGAAAAATCATGGTACTGAGACCAATAATACATGACACAGATAAAGTTAAAAAGTTGAATATGTGTCAGTAACTGCAAAAATAATTCTGGCTCAGCAGATACGATTACAGCAGAATGGAACCGTAGAGCTGAAAAAGCAACATGTCACCGGGAGCAGAGAAAACAAGCAGATATAGATATTCTGGACCGCACATAGAGCAGCATGGAACAGCAGAGCTGGATGTGGTGGATAGCACCTGGAATAGCATGGAACAGCAGAGCTGGATTAGGTGGATAGCACCTGGAGTAGGATAGAACAGCAGAGCTGGATAAGGTGGATAACACCTGGAGCAGCATGGAACAGCAGAGCTGGATGAGGTGGATAACACCTGGAGCAGCATGGAACAGCAGAGCTGGATAAGGTGGATAGCACCTGGAGTAGCATGGAACAGCAGAGCTGGATGAGGTGGATAACACCTGAAGCAGCATGGAACAGCAGAGCTGGATAAGGTGGATAACACCTGCAGTAGCAGGGAACAGCAGAGCTGGATAAGGTGGATAACACCTGGAGCAGCATGGAACAGCAGAGCTGGATGAGGTGGATAGCACCTGGAGTAGCATGGAACAGCAGAGCTGGATGAGGTGGATAACACCTGAAGCAGCATGGAACAGCAGAGCTGGATAAGGTGGATAAAACCTGGAGCAGCATGGAACAGCAGAGCTGGATGAGGTGGATAACACCTGGAGCAGCATGGAACAGCAGAGCTGGATGAGGTGGATAGCACCTGGAGTAGCATGGAACAGCAGTGCTGGATAAGGTGGATAGCACCTGGAGTAGCATGGAACAGCAGAGCTGGATAAGGTGGATAGCACCTGGAGTAGCATGGAACAGCAGAGCTGGATTAGGTTGGTAACACCTGGAGCAGCATGGAACAGCAGAGCTGGATGAGGTGGATAGCACCTGGAGTAGCATAGAACAGCAGAGCTGGATGAGGTGGATAGCACCTGGAGTAGCATAGAACAGCAGAGCTGGATGAGGTGGATAACACCTGGAGCAGCATGGAACAGAAGAGCTGGATAAGGTGGATAACACCTGGAGTAGCAGGGAACAGCAGAGCTGGATAAGGTGGATAACACCTGGAGCAGCATGGAACAGCAGAGCTGGATAAGGTGGATAGCACCTGGAGTAGCATGGAACAGCAGAGCTGGATTAGGTAGATAACACCTGGAGCAGCATGGAAGAGCAGAGCTGGATAAGGTGGATAGCACCTGGAGTAGCATGGAACAGCAGAGCTGGATAAGGTGGATAACACCTGGAGCAACAGGAAACAGCAGAACTGGATAAGGTGGATAGCACCTGGAGCAGCATGGAACAGCAGAGCTGGATAAGGTGGACAGCACCTGGAGCAACAGGAAACAGCAGAGCTGGATAAGGTGGATAACACCTGGTGCAACAGGAAACAGCAGAGCTGGATAAGGTGGATAACACCTGGAGCAGCATGGAACAGCAGAGCTGGATGAGGTGGATAGCACCTGGAGTAGCATGGAACAGCAGAGCTGGATGAGGTGGATAGCACCTGGAGTAGCATGGAACAGCAGAGCTGGATGAGGTGGATAGCACCTGGAGTAGAATAGAACAGCAGAGCTGGATGAGGTGGATAGCACCTGGAGTAGCATGGAACAGCAGAGCTGGATGAGGTGGATAGCACCTGGAGTAGCATGGAATAGCATAGCTGGATGAGGTGGATAACACCTGGAGCAGCATGGAACAGCAGAGCTGGATGAGGTGGATAGCACCTGGAGTAGCATGGAGCAGCAGAGCTGGATAAGGTGGATAGCACCTGGAACAGCATGGAACAGCAAAGCTGGATAAGGTGGATAGTGCCTGGAGCAGCATGTAACAGCAGAGCTGGATAAGGTGGATATCACCTGGAGCAGCATGGAACAGCAGAGCTGGATAAGGTGGATAGCACATGGAGCAGCATGGAACAGCAGAGCTGGATAAGGTGGACAGCACCTGGAGTAGCATGGAATAGCAGAGCTGGATAAGGTGGATAGCACCTGGAGCAGCATGGAACAGCAGAGCTGGATGAGGTGGATAACACCTGGAGCAGCATGGAACAGCAGAGCTGGATGAGGTGGATAGCACCTGGAGTAGCATGGAACAGCAGAGCTGGATGAGGTGGATAACACCTGGAGCAGCATGGAACAGCAGAGCTGGATAAGGTGGATAAAACCTGGAGCAGCATGGAACAGCAGAGCTGGATGAGGTGGATAACACCTGGAGCAGCATGGAACAGCAGAGCTGGATAGCACCTGGAGTAACATGGAACAGCAGAGCTGGATTAGGTGGATAACACCTGGAGCAGCATGGAACAGCAAAGCTGGATAAGGTGGATAACACCTGGAGCAGCATGGAACAGCAGAGCTGGATGAGGTGGATAACACCTGGAGTAGCAGGGAACAGCAGAGCTGGATAAGGTGGATAACACCTGGAGCAGCATGGAACAGCAGAGCTGGATGAGGTGGATAGCACCTAGAGTAGCATGGAACAGCAGAGCTGGATTAAATGCATAACACCTGGAGCAGCATGGAACAGCAGAGCTGGATGAGGTGGATAACACCTGGAGTAGCAGGGAACAGCAGAGCTGGATAAGGTGGATAACACCTGAAGCAGCATGGAACAGCAGAGCTAGATAAGGTGGATAACACCTGGAGCAGCATGGAACAGCAGAGCTGGATGAGGTGGATAGCACCTGGAGTAGCATAGAACAGCAGAGCTGGATGAGGTGGATAGCACCTGGAGTAGCATGGAACAGCAGAGCTGGATGAGGTGGATAGCACCTGGAGTAGCATGGAACAGCAGAGCTGGATGAGGTGGATAACACCTGGAGCAGCATGGAACAGCAGAGCTGGATGAGGCGGATAGCACCTGGAGTAGCATGGAACAGCAGAGCTGGATAAGGTGGATAACACCTGGAGAAGCATGGAACAGCAGAGCTGAATAAGGTGGATAGCACCTGGAGTAGCATGGAACAGCAGAGCTGGATAAGGTTGATAGCACCTGGAGTAGCATGGAACAGCAGAGCTGGATTAGGTGGATAACACCTGGAGCAGCATGGAACAGCAGAGCTGGATGAGGTGGATAGCACCTGGAGTAGCATAGAACAGCAGAGCTGGATAAGGTGGATAACACCTGGAGCAGCATGGAACAGCAGAGCTGGATAAGGTAGATAAAACCTGGAGCAGCATGGAACAGCAGAGCTGGATGAGGTGGATAACACCAGGAGCAGCATGGAACAGCAGAGCTGGATGAGGTGGATAGCACCTGGAGAAAATATATGAAAAATCCTGGTCACAAGACAAGAAAATACATGAAAAATCCTGGTCACAAGACAAGAAAATACATGAAAAATCATGGCCAGAAGACCAAAAATGCATGAAAAATCATGGTACTGAGACCAATAATACATGACACAGATAAAGTTAAAAAGTTGAATATGTGTCAGTAACTGCAAAAATAGTTCTGGCTCAGCAGATACGATTACAGCAGAATGGAACCGTAGAGCTGAAAAAGCAACATGTCACCGGGAGCAGAGAAAACAAGCAGATATAGATATTCTGGACCGCACATAGAGCAGCATGGAACAGCAGAGCTGGATGAGGTGGATAGCACCTGGAATAGCATGGAACAGCAGAGCTGGATTAGGTGGATAGCACCTGGAGTAGGATAGAACAGCAGAGCTGGATAAGGTGGATAACACCTGGAGCAGCATGGAACAGCAGAGCTGGATGAGGTGGATAACACCTGGAGCAGCATGGAACAGCAGAGCTGGATAAGGTGGATAGCACCTGGAGTAGCATGGAACAGCAGAGCTGGATGAGGTGGATAACACCTGAAGCAGCATGGAACAGCAGAGCTGGATAAGGTGGATAACACCTGCAGTAGCAGGGAACAGCAGAGCTGGATAAGGTGGATAACACCTGGAGCAGCATGGAACAGCAGAGCTGGATGAGGTGGATAGCACCTGGAGTAGCATGGAACAGCAGAGCTGGATGAGGTGGATAACACCTGAAGCAGCATGGAACAGCAGAGCTGGATAAGGTGGATAAAACCTGGAGCAGCATGGAACAGCAGAGCTGGATGAGGTGGATAACACCTGGAGCAGCATGGAACAGCAGAGCTGGATGAGGTGGATAGCACCTGGAGTAGCATGGAACAGCAGTGCTGGATAAGGTGGATAGCACCTGGAGTAGCATGGAACAGCAGAGCTGGATAAGGTGGATAGCACCTGGAGTAGCATGGAACAGCTGAGCTGGATTAGGTTGGTAACACCTGGAGCAGCATGGAACAGCAGAGCTGGATGAGGTGGATAGCACCTGGATTAGCATAGAACAGCAGAGCTGGATGAGGTGGATAGCACCTGGAGTAGCATAGAACAGCAGAGCTGGATGAGGTGGATAACACCTGGAGCAGCATGGAACAGCAGAGCTGGATAAGGTGGATAACACCTGGAGTAGCAGGGAACAGCAGAGCTGGATAAGGTGGATAACACCTGGAGCAGCATGGAACAGCAGAGCTGGATAAGGTGGATAGCACCTGGAGTAGCATGGAACAGCAGAGCTGGATTAGGTAGATAACACCTGGAGCAGCATGGAAGAGCAGAGCTGGATAAGGTGGATAGCACCTGGAGTAGCATGGAACAGCAGAGCTGGATAAGGTGGATAACACCTGGAGCAACAGGAAACAGCAGAACTGGATAAGGTGGATAGCACCTGGAGCAGCATGGAACAGCAGAGCTGGATAAGGTGGACAGCACCTGGAGCAACAGGAAACAGCAGAGCTGGATAAGGTGGATAACACCTGGTGCAACAGGAAACAGCAGAGCTGGATAAGGTGGATAACACCTGGAGCAGCATGGAACAGCAGAGCTGGATGAGGTGGATAGCACCTGGAGTAGCATGGAACAGCAGAGCTGGATGAGGTGGATAGCACCTGGAGTAGCATGGAACAGCAGAGCTGGATGAGGTGGATAGCACCTGGAGTAGAATAGAACAGCAGAGCTGGATGAGGTGGATAGCACCTGGAGTAGCATGGAACAGCAGAGCTGGATGAGGTGGATAGCACCTGGAGTAGCATGGAATAGCATAGCTGGATGAGGTGGATAACACCTGGAGCAGCATGGAACAGCAGAGCTGGATGAGGTGGATAGCACCTGGAGTAGCATGGAGCAGCAGAGCTGGATAAGGTGGATAGCACCTGGAACAGCATGGAACAGCAGAGCTGGATAAGGTGGATAGTGCCTGGAGCAGCATGTAACAGCAGAGCTGGATAAGGTGGCTATCACCTGGAGCAGCATGGAACAGCAGAGCTGGATAAGGTGGATAGCACATGGAGCAGCATGGAACAGCAGAGCTGGATAAGGTGGACAGCACCTGGAGTAGCATGGAATAGCAGAGCTGGATAAGGTGGATAGCACCTGGAGCAGCATGGAACAGCAGAGCTGGATGAGGTGGATAACACCTGGAGCAGCATGGAACAGCAGAGCTGGATGAGGTGGATAGCACCTGGAGTAGCATGGAACAGCAGAGCTGGATGAGGTGGATAACACCTGGAGCAGCATGGAACAGCAGAGCTGGATAAGGTGGATAAAACCTGGAGCAGCATGGAACAGCAGAGCTGGATGAGGTGGATAACACCTGGAGCAGCATGGAACAGCAGAGCTGGATAGCACCTGGAGTAACATGGAACAGCAGAGCTGGATTAGGTGGATAACACCTGGAGCAGCATGGAACAGCAAAGCTGGATAAGGTGGATAACACCTGGAGCAGCATGGAACAGCAGAGCTGGATGAGGTGGATAACACCTGGAGTAGCAGGGAACAGCAGAGCTGGATAAGGTGGATAACACCTGGAGCAGCATGGAACAGCAGAGCTGGATGAGGTGGATAGCACCTAGAGTAGCATGGAACAGCAGAGCTGGATTAAATGCATAACACCTGGAGCAGCATGGAACAGCAGAGCTGGATGAGGTGGATAACACCTGGAGTAGCAGGGAACAGCAGAGCTGGATAAGGTGGATAACACCTGAAGCAGCATGGAACAGCAGAGCTAGATAAGGTGGATAACACCTGGAGCAGCATGGAACAGCAGAGCTGGATGAGGTGGATAGCACCTGGAGTAGCATAGAACAGCAGAGCTGGATGAGGTGGATAGCACCTGGAGTAGCATGGAACAGCAGAGCTGGATGAGGTGGATAGCACCTGGAGTAGCATGGAACAGCAGAGCTGGATGAGGTGGATAACACCTGGAGCAGCATGGAACAGCAGAGCTGGATGAGGCGGATAGCACCTGGAGTAGCATGGAACAGCAGAGCTGGATAAGGTGGATAACACCTGGAGAAGCATGGAACAGCAGAGCTGAATAAGGTGGATAGCACCTGGAGTAGCATGGAACAGCAGAGCTGGATAAGGTTGATAGCACCTGGAGTAGCATGGAACAGCAGAGCTGGATTAGGTGGATAACACCTGGAGCAGCATGGAACAGCAGAGCTGGATGAGGTGGATAGCACCTGGAATAGCATAGAACAGCAGAGCTGGATAAGGTGGATAACACCTGGAGCAGCATGGAACAGCAGAGCTGGATAAGGTGGATAAAACCTGGAGCAGCATGGAACAGCAGAGCTGGATGAGGTGGATAACACCAGGAGCAGCATGGAACAGCAGAGCTGGATGAGGTGGATAGCACCTGGAGAAAATATATGAAAAATCCTGGTCACAAGACAAGAAAATACATGAAAAATCCTGGTCACAAGACAAGAAAATACATGAAAAATCATGGCCAGAAGACCAAAAATGCATGAAAAATCATGGTACTGAGACCAATAATACATGACACAGATAAAGTTAAAAAGTTGAATATGTGTCAGTAACTGCAAAAATAGTTCTGGCTCAGCAGATACGATTACAGCAGAATGGAACCGTAGAGCTGAAAAAGCAACATGTCACCGGGAGCAGAGAAAACAAGCAGATATAGATATTCTGGACCGCACATAGAGCAGCATGGAACAGCAGAGCTGGATGAGGTGGATAGCACCTGGAATAGCATGGAACAGCAGAGCTGGATTAGGTGGATAGCACCTGGAGTAGGATAGAACAGCAGAGCTGGATAAGGTGGATAACACCTGGAGCAGCATGGAACAGCAGAGCTGGATGAGGTGGATAACACCTGGAGCAGCATGGAACAGCAGAGCTGGATAAGGTGGATAGCACCTGGAGTAGCATGGAACAGCAGAGCTGGATGAGGTGGATAACACCTGAAGCAGCATGGAACAGCAGAGCTGGATAAGGTGGATAACACCTGCAGTAGCAGGGAACAGCAGAGCTGGATAAGGTGGATAACACCTGGAGCAGCATGGAACAGCAGAGCTGGATGAGGTGGATAGCACCTGGAGTAGCATGGAACAGCAGAGCTGGATGAGGTGGATAACACCTGAAGCAGCATGGAACAGCAGAGCTGGATAAGGTGGATAAAACCTGGAGCAGCATGGAACAGCAGAGCTGGATGAGGTGGATAACACCTGGAGCAGCATGGAACAGCAGAGCTGGATGAGGTGGATAGCACCTGGAGTAGCATGGAACAGCAGTGCTGGATAAGGTGGATAGCACCTGGAGTAGCATGGAACAGCAGAGCTGGATAAGGTGGATAGCACCTGGAGTAGCATGGAACAGCAGAGCTGGATTAGGTTGGTAACACCTGGAGCAGCATGGAACAGCAGAGCTGGATGAGGTGGATAGCACCTGGAGTAGCATAGAACAGCAGAGCTGGATGAGGTGGATAGCACCTGGAGTAGCATAGAACAGCAGAGCTGGATGAGGTGGATAACACCTGGAGCAGCATGGAACAGCAGAGCTGGATAAGGTGGATAACACCTGGAGTAGCAGGGAACAGCAGAGCTGGATAAGGTGGATAACACCTGGAGCAGCATGGAACAGCAGAGCTGGATAAGGTGGATAGCACCTGGAGTAGCATGGAACAGCAGAGCTGGATTAGGTAGATAACACCTGGAGCAGCATGGAAGAGCAGAGCTGGATAAGGTGGATAGCACCTGGAGTAGCATGGAACAGCAGAGCTGGATAAGGTGGATAACACCTGGAGCAACAGGAAACAGCAGAACTGGATAAGGTGGATAGCACCTGGAGCAGCATGGAACAGCAGAGCTGGATAAGGTGGACAGCACCTGGAGCAACAGGAAACAGCAGAGCTGGATAAGGTGGATAACACCTGGTGCAACAGGAAACAGCAGAGCTGGATAAGGTGGATGACACCTGGAGCAGCATGGAACAGCAGAGCTGGATGAGGTGGATAGCACCTGGAGTAGCATGGAACAGCAGAGCTGGATGAGGTGGATAGCACCTGGAGTAGCATGGAACAGCAGAGCTGGATGAGGTGGATAGCACCTGGTGTAGAATAGAACAGCAGAGCTGGATGAGGTGGATAGCACCTGGAGTAGCATGGAACAGCAGAGCTGGATGAGGTGGATAGCACCTGGAGTAGCATGGAATAGCATAGCTGGATGAGGTGGATAACACCTGGAGCAGCATGGAACAGCAGAGCTGGATGAGGTGGATAGCACCTG
Organism: Anomaloglossus baeobatrachus; assembly: GCF_048569485.1. Taxonomy (NCBI): domain Eukaryota; kingdom Metazoa; phylum Chordata; class Amphibia; order Anura; family Aromobatidae; genus Anomaloglossus; species Anomaloglossus baeobatrachus. The sequence continues at coordinate 576,299,868 of NC_134358.1, forward strand.
GAGTAGCATGGAGCAGCAGAGCTGGATAAGGTGGATAGCACCTGGAGCAGCATGGAACAGCAGAGCTGGATAAGGTGGATAGTGCCTGGAGCAGCATGTAACAGCAGAGCTGGATAAGGTGGATATCACCTGGAGCAGCATGGAACAGCAGAGCTGGATAAGGTGGATAGCACATGGAGCAGCATGGAACAGCAGAGCTGGATAAGGTGGACAGCACCTGGAGTAGCATGGAATAGCAGAGCTGGATAAGGTGGATAGCACCTGGAGCAGCATGGAACAGCAGAGCTGGATGAGGTGGATAACACCTGGAGCAGCATGGAACAGCAGAGCTGGATGAGGTGGATAGCACCTGGAGTAGCATGGAACAGCAGAGCTGGATGAGGTGGATAACACCTGGAGCAGCATGGAACAGCAGAGCTGGATAAGGTGGATAAAACCTGGAGCAGCATGGAACAGCAGAGCTGGATGAGGTGGATAACACCTGGAGCAGCATGGAACAGCAGAGCTGGATAGCACCTGGAGTAACATGGAACAGCAGAGCTGGATTAGGTGGATAACACCTGGAGCAGCATGGAACAGCAAAGCTGGATAAGGTGGATAACACCTGGAGCAGCATGGAACAGCAGAGCTGGATGAGGTGGATAACACCTGGAGTAGCAGGGAACAGCAGAGCTGGATAAGGTGGATAACACCTGGAGCAGCATGGAACAGCAGAGCTGGATGAGGTGGATAGCACCTAGAGTAGCATGGAACAGCAGAGCTGGATTAAATGCATAACACCTGGAGCAGCATGGAACAGCAGAGCTGGATGAGGTGGATAACACCTGGAGTAGCAGGGAACAGCAGAGCTAGATAAGGTGGATAACACCTGAAGCAGCATGGAACAGCAGAGCTAGATAAGGTGGATAACACCTGGAGCAGCATGGAACAGCAGAGCTGGATGAGGTGGATAGCACCTGGAGTAGCATAGAACAGCAGAGCTGGATGAGGTGGATAGCACCTGGAGTAGCATGGAACAGCAGAGCTGGATGAGGTGGATAGCACCTGGAGTAGCATGGAACAGCAGAGCTGGATGAGGTGGATAACACCTGGAGCAGCATGGAACAGCAGAGCTGGATGAGGCGGATAGCACCTGGAGTAGCATGGAACAGCAGAGCTGGATAAGGTGGATAACACCTGGAGAAGCATGGAACAGCAGAGCTGAATAAGGTGGATAGCACCTGGAGTAGCATGGAACAGCAGAGCTGGATAAGGTTGATAGCACCTGGAGTAGCATGGAACAGCAGAGCTGGATTAGGTGGATAACACCTGGAGCAGCATGGAACAGCAGAGCTGGATGAGGTGGATAGCACCTGGAGTAGCATAGAACAGCAGAGCTGGATAAGGTGGATAACACCTGGAGCAGCATGGAACAGCAGAGCTGGATAAGGTGGATAAAACCTGGAGCAGCATGGAACAGCAGAGCTGGATGAGGTGGATAACACCAGGAGCATCATGGAACAGCAGAGCTGGATGAGGTGGATAGCACCTGGAGAAAATATATGAAAAATCCTGGTCACAAGACAAGAAAATACATGAAAAATCCTGGTCACAAGACAAGAAAATACATGAAAAATCATGGCCAGAAGACCAAAAATGCATGAAAAATCATGGTACTGAGACCAATAATACATGACACAGATAAAGTTAAAAAGTTGAATATGTGTCAGTAACTGCAAAAATAGTTCTGGCTCAGCAGATACGATTACAGCAGAATGGAACCGTAGAGCTGAAAAAGCAACATGTCACCGGGAGCAGAGAAAACAAGCAGATATAGATATTCTGGACCGCACATAGAGCAGCATGGAACAGCAGAGCTGGATGAGGTGGATAGCACCTGGAATAGCATGGAACAGCAGAGCTGGATTAGGTGGATAGCACCTGGAGTAGGATAGAACAGCAGAGCTGGATAAGGTGGATAACACCTGGAGCAGCATGGAACAGCAGAGCTGGATGAGGTGGATAACACCTGGAGCAGCATGGAACAGCAGAGCTGGATAAGGTGGATAGCACCTGGAGTAGCATGGAACAGCAGAGCTGGATGAGGTGGATAACACCTGAAGCAGCATGGAACAGCAGAGCTGGATAAGGTGGATAACACCTGCAGTAGCAGGGAACAGCAGAGCTGGATAAGGTGGATAACACCTGGAGCAGCATGGAACAGCAGAGCTGGATGAGGTGGATAGCACCTGGAGTAGCATGGAACAGCAGAGCTGCATGAGGTGGATAACACCTGAAGCAGCATGGAACAGCAGAGCTGGATAAGGTGGATAAAACCTGGAGCAGCATGGAACAGCAGAGCTGGATGAGGTGGATAACACCTGGAGCAGCATGGAACAGCAGAGCTGGATGAGGTGGATAGCACCTGGAGTAGCATGGAACAGCAGTGCTGGATAAGGTGGATAGCACCTGGAGTAGCATGGAACAGCAGAGCTGGATAAGGTGGATAGCACCTGGAGTAGCATGGAACAGCAGAGCTGGATTAGGTTGGTAACACCTGGAGCAGCATGGAACAGCAGAGCTGGATGAGGTGGATAGCACCTGGAGTAGCATAGAACAGCAGAGCTGGATGAGGTGGATAGCACCTGGAGTAGCATAGAACAGCAGAGCTGGATGAGGTGGATAACACCTGGAGCAGCATGGAACAGCAGAGCTGGATAAGGTGGATAACACCTGGAGTAGCAGGGAACAGCAGAGCTGGATAAGGTGGATAACACCTGCAGCAGCATGGAACAGCAGAGCTGGATAAGGTGGATAGCACCTGGAGTAGCATGGAACAGCAGAGCTGGATTAGGTAGATAACACCTGGAGCAGCATGGAAGAGCAGAGCTGGATAAGGTGGATAGCACCTGGAGTAGCATGGAACAGCAGAGCTGGATAAGGTGGATAACACCTGGAGCAACAGGAAACAGCAGAACTGGATAAGGTGGATAACACCTGGAGCAGCATGGAACAGCAGAGCTGGATAAGGTGGACAGCACCTGGAGCAAAAGGAAACAGCAGAGCTGGATAAGGTGGATAACACCTGGTGCAACAGGAAACAGCAGAGCTGGATAAGGTGGATAACACCTGGAGCAGCATGGAACAGCAGAGCTGGATGAGGTGGATAGCACCTGGAGTAGCATGGAACAGCAGAGCTGGATGAGGTGGATAGCACATGGAGTAGCATGGAACAGCAGAGCTGGATGAGGTGGATAACACCTGGAGCAGCATGGAACAGCAGAGCTGGATGAGGTGGATAGCACCTGGAGTAGCATGGAACAGCAGTGCTGGATAAGGTGGATAGCACCTGGAGTAGCATGGAACAGCAGAGCTGGATAAGGTGGATAGCACCTGGAGTAGCATGGAACAGCAGAGCTGGATTAGGTTGGTAACACCTGGAGCAGCATGGAACAGCAGAGCTGGATGAGGTGGATAGCACCTGGAGTAGCATAGAACAGCAGAGCTGGATGAGGTGGATAGCACCTGGAGTAGCATAGAACAGCAGAGCTGGATGAGGTGGATAACACCTGGAGCAGCATGGAACAGCAGAGCTGGATAAGGTGGATAACACCTGGACTAGCAGGGAACAGCAGAGCTGGATAAGGTGGATAACACCTGCAGCAGCATGGAACAGCAGAGCTGGATAAGGTGGATAGCACCTGGAGTAGCATGGAACAGCAGAGCTGGATTAGGTAGATAACACCTGGAGCAGCATGGAAGAGCAGAGCTGGATAAGGTGGATAGCACCTGGAGTAGCATGGAACAGCAGAGCTGGATAAGGTGGATAACACCTGGAGCAACAGGAAACAGCAGAACTGGATAAGGTGGATAACACCTGGAGCAGCATGGAACAGCAGAGCTGGATAAGGTGGACAGCACCTGGAGCAAAAGGAAACAGCAGAGCTGGATAAGGTGGATAACACCTGGTGCAACAGGAAACAGCAGAGCTGGATAAGGTGGATAACACCTGGAGCAGCATGGAACAGCAGAGCTGGATGAGGTGGATAGCACCTGGAGTAGCATGGAACAGCAGAGCTGGATGAGGTGGATAGCACATGGAGTAGCATGGAACAGCAGAGCTGGATGAGGTGGATAGCACCTGGAGTAGAATAGAACAGCAGAGCTGGATGAGGTGGATAGCACCTGGAGTAGCATGGAACAGCAGAGCTGGATGAGGTGGATAGCACCTGGAGTAGCATGGAATAGCATAGCTGGATGAGGTGGATAACACCTGGAGCAGCATGGAACAGCAGAGCTGGATGAGGTGGATAGCACCTGGAGTAGCATGGAGCAGCAGAGCTGGATAAGGTGGATAGCACCTGGAGCAGCATGGAACAGCAGAGCTGGATAAGGTGGATAGTGCCTGGAGCAGCATGTAACAGCAGAGCTGGATAAGGTGGATATCACCTGGAGCAGCATGCAACAGCAGAGCTGGATAAGGTGGATAGCACATGGAGCAGCATGGAACAGCAGAGCTGGATATGGATAAGATGGACAGCACCTGGAGTAGCATGGAATAGCAGAGCTGGATAAGGTGGATAGCACCTGGAGCAGCATGGAACAGCAGAGCTGGATGAGGTGGATAGCACCTGGAGCAGCATGGAACAGCAGAGCTGGATAAGGTGGATAGCACCTGGAGCAGCATGGAATAGCGGAGCTGGATAAGGTGGATAGCGCCTGGAGCAGCAGGGAACAGCAGAGCTGGATGAGGTGGATAGCACCTGGAGCAGCATGGAACAGCAGAGCTGGATGAGGTGGATAGCACCTGGAGTAGCATGGAACAGCAGAGTTGGATAAGGTGGATGACACCTGGAGCAGCATGGAACTGCAGAGCTGGATGAGGTGGATAGCACCCGGAGTAGCACGGAACAGCAGAGCTGGATAAGGTGGATAGCACCTGGAGTAGCATGGAACAGCAGAGCTGGATAAGGTGGATAACACCTGGAGCAGCATGGAACAGCAGAGCTGGATGAGGTGGATGGCACCTGGAGTAGCATGGAACAGCAGAGCTGGATTAGGTAGATAACACCTGGAGCAGCATGGAAGAGCAGAGCTGGATAAGGTGGATAGCACCTGGAGTAGCATAGAACAGCAGAGCTGGATGAGGTGGATAGCACCTGGAATAGCATGGAACAGCAGAGCTGGATGAGGTGGATAGAACCTGGAGTAGCATGGAACAGCAGAGCTGGATAAGGTGGAGAACACCTGGAGCAACAGGAAACAGCAGAACTGGATAAGGTGGATAGCACCTGGAGTAGCATGGAACAGCAGAGCTGGATAAGGTGGACAGCACCTGGAGCAACAGGAAACAGCAGAACTGGATAAGGTGGATAACACCTGGAGTAGCATGGAACAGCAGAGCTGGATAAGGTGGATAAAACCTGGAGCAGCATGGAACAGCAGAGCTGGATGAGGTGGATAACACCTGGAGCAGCATGGAACAGCAGAGCTGGATGAGGTGGATAGCACCTGGAGTAGCATGGAACAGCAGAGCTGGATTAGGTGGATAACACCTGGAGCAGCATGGAACAGCAGAGCTGGATGAGGTGGATAAAACCTGGAGCAGCATGGAACAGCAGAGCTGGATAAGGTGGATAACACCTGGAGCAGCATGGAACAGCAGAGCTGGATGAGGTGGATAGCACCTGGAGTAGCATGGAACAGCAGAGCTGGATTAGGTGGATAGCACCTGGAGTAGGATAGAACAGCAGAGCTGGATAAGGTGGATAACACCTGGAGCAGCATGGAACAGCAGAGCTGGATGAGGTGGATAACACCTGGAGCAGCATGGAACAGCAGAGCTGGATAAGGTGGATAGCACCTGGAGTAGCATGGAACAGCAGAGCTGGATGAGGTGGATAACACCTGAAGCAGCATGGAACAGCAGAGCTGGATAAGGTGGATAACACCTGCAGTAGCAGGGAACAGCAGAGCTGGATAAGGTGGATAACACCTGGAGCAGCATGGAACAGCAGAGCTGGATGAGGTGGATAGCACCTGGAGTAGCATGGAACAGCAGAGCTGGATGAGGTGGATAACACCTGAAGCAGCATGGAACAGCAGAGCTGGATAAGGTGGATAAAACCTGGAGCAGCATGGAACAGCAGAGCTGGATGAGGTGGATAACACCTGGAGCAGCATGGAACAGCAGAGCTGGATGAGGTGGATAGCACCTGGAGTAGCATGGAACAGCAGTGCTGGATAAGGTGGATAGCACCTGGAGTAGCATGGAACAGCAGAGCTGGATAAGGTGGATAGCACCTGGAGTAGCATGGAACAGCAGAGCTGGATTAGGTTGGTAACACCTGGAGCAGCATGGAACAGCAGAGCTGGATGAGGTGGATAGCACCTGGAGTAGCATAGAACAGCAGAGCTGGATGAGGTGGATAGCACCTGGAGTAGCATAGAACAGCAGAGCTGGATGAGGTGGATAACACCTGGAGCAGCATGGAACAGCAGAGCTGGATAAGGTGGATAACACCTGGAGTAGCAGGGAACAGCAGAGCTGGATAAGGTGGATAACACCTGGAGCAGCATGGAACAGCAGAGCTGGATAAGGTGGATAGCACCTGGAGTAGCATGGAACAGCAGAGCTGGATTAGGTAGATAACACCTGGAGCAGCATGGAAGAGCAGAGCTGGATAAGGTGGATAGCACCTGGAGTAGCATGGAACAGCAGAGCTGGATAAGGTGGATAACACCTGGAGCAACAGGAAACAGCAGAACTGGATAAGGTGGATAGCACCTGGAGCAGCATTGAACAGCAGAGCTGGATAAGGTGGACAGCACCTGGAGCAACAGGAAACAGCAGAGCTGGATAAGGTGGATAACACCTGGTGCAACAGGAAACAGCAGAGCTGGATAAAATGGATAACACCTGGAGCAGCATGGAACAGCAGAGCTGGATGAGGTGGATAGCACCTGGAGTAGCATGGAACAGCAGAGCTGGATGAGGTGGATAGCACCTGGAGTAGCATGGAACAGCAGAGCTGGATGAGGTGGATAGCACCTGGAGTAGAATAGAACAGCAGAGCTGGATGAGGTGGATAGCACCTGGAGTAGCATGGAACAGCAGAGCTGGATGAGGTGGATAGCACCTGGAGTAGCATGGAATAGCATAGCTGGATGAGGTGGATAACACCTGGAGCAGCATGGAACAGCAGAGCTGGATGAGGTGGATAGCACCTGGAGTAGCATGGAGCAACAGAGCTGGATAAGGTGGATAGCACCTGGAGCAGCATGGAACAGCAGAGCTGGATAAGGTGGATAGTGCCTGGAGCAGCATGTAACAGCAGAGCTGGATAAGGTGGATATCACCTGGAGCAGCATGGAACAGCAGAGCTGGATAAGGTGGATAGCACATGGAGCAGCATGGAACAGCAGAGCTGGATAAGGTGGACAGCACCTGGAGTAGCATGGAATAGCAGAGCTGGATAAGGTGGATAGCACCTGGAGCAGCATGGAACAGCAGAGCTGGATGAGGTGGATAACACCTGGAGCAGCATGGAACAGCAGAGCTGGATGAGGTGGATAGCACCTGGAGTAGCATGGAACAGCAGAGCTGGATGAGGTGGATAACACCTGGAGCAGCATGGAACAGCAGAGCTGGATAAGGTGGATAAAACCTGGAGCAGCATGGAACAGCAGAGCTGGATGAGGTGGATAACACCTGGAGCAGCATGGAACAGCAGAGCTGGATAGCACCTGGAGTAACATGGAACAGCAGAGCTGGATTAGGTGGATAACACCTGGAGCAGCATGGAACAGCAAAGCTGGATAAGGTGGATAACACCTGGAGCAGCATGGAACAGCAGAGCTGGATGAGGTGGATAACACCTGGAGTAGCAGGGAACAGCAGAGCTGGATAAGGTGGATAACACCTGGAGCAGCATGGAACAGCAGAGCTGGATGAGGTGGATAGCACCTAGAGTAGCATGGAACAGCAGAGCTGGATTAAATGCATAACACCTGGAGCAGCATGGAACAGCAGAGCTGGATGAGGTGGATAACACCTGGAGTAGCAGGGAACAGCAGAGCTGGATAAGGTGGATAACACCTGAAGCAGCATGGAACAGCAGAGCTAGATAAGGTGGATAACACCTGGAGCAGCATGGAACAGCAGAGCTGGATGAGGTGGATAGCACCTGGAGTAGCATAGAACAGCAGAGCTGGATGAGGTGGATAACACCTGGAGCAGCATGGAACAGCAGAGCTGGATGAGGCGGATAGCACCTGGAGTAGCATGGAACAGCAGAGCTGGATAAGGTGGGTAACACCTGGAGAAGCATGGAACAGCAGAGCTGAATAAGGTGGATAGCACCTGGAGTAGCATAGAACAGCAGAGCTGGATAAGGTGGATAACACCTGGAGCAGCATGGAACAGCAGAGCTGGATAAGGTGGATAAAACCTGGAGCAGCATGGAACAGCAGAGCTGGATGAGGTGGATAACACCAGGAGCATCATGGAACAGCAGAGCTGGATGAGGTGGATAGCACCTGGAGAAAATATATGAAAAATCCTGGTCACAAGACAAGAAAATACATGAAAAATCCTGGTCACAAGACAAGAAAATACATGAAAAATCATGGCCAGAAGACCAAAAATGCATGAAAAATCATGGTACTGAGACCAATAATACATGACACAGATAAAGTTAAAAAGTTGAATATGTGTCAGTAACTGCAAAAATAGTTCTGGCTCAGCAGATACGATTACAGCAGAATGGAACCGTAGAGCTGAAAAAGCAACATGTCACCGGGAGCAGAGAAAACAAGCAGATATAGATATTCTGGACCGCACATAGAGCAGCATGGAACAGCAGAGCTGGATGAGGTGGATAGCACCTGGAATAGCATGGAACAGCAGAGCTGGATTAGGTGGATAGCACCTGGAGTAGGATAGAACAGCAGAGCTGGATAAGGTGGATAACACCTGGAGCAGCATGGAACAGCAGAGCTGGATGAGGTGGATAACACCTGGAGCAGCATGGAACAGCAGAGCTGGATAAGGTGGATAGCACCTGGAGTAGCATGGAACAGCAGAGCTGGATGAGGTGGATAACACCTGAAGCAGCATGGAACAGCAGAGCTGGATAAGGTGGATAACACCTGCAGTAGCAGGGAACAGCAGAGCTGGATAAGGTGGATAACACCTGGAGCAGCATGGAACAGCAGAGCTGGATGAGGTGGATAGCACCTGGAGTATCATGGAACAGCAGAGCTGCATGAGGTGGATAACACCTGAAGCAGCATGGAACAGCAGAGCTGGATAAGGTGAATAAAACCTGGAGCAGCATGGAACAGCAGAGCTGGATGAGGTGGATAACACCTGGAGCAGCATGGAACAGCAGAGCTGGATGAGGTGGATAGCACCTGGAGTAGCATGGAACAGCAGTGCTGGATAAGGTGGATAGCACCTGGAGTAGCATGGAACAGCAGAGCTGGATAAGGTGGATAGCACCTGGAGTAGCATGGAACAGCAGAGCTGGATTAGGTTGGTAACACCTGGAGCAGCATGGAACAGCAGAGCTGGATGAGGTGGATAGCACCTGGAGTAGCATAGAACAGCAGAGCTGGATGAGGTGGATAGCACCTGGAGTAGCATAGAACAGCAGAGCTGGATGAGGTGGATAACACCTGGAGCAGCATGGAACAGCAGAGCTGGATAAGGTGGATAACACCTGGAGTAGCAGGGAACAGCAGAGCTGGATAAGGTGGATAACACCTGGAGCAGCATGGAACAGCAGAGCTGGATAAGGTGGATAGCACCTGGAGAAGCATGGAACAGCAGAGCTGGATTAGGTAGATAACACCTGGAGCAGCATGGAAGAGCAGAGCTGGATAAGGTGGATAACACCTGGAGTAGCATGGAACAGCAGAGCTGGATAAGGTGGATAACACCTGGAGCAACAGGAAACAGCAGAACTGGATAAGGTGGATAGCACCTGGAGCAGCATGGAACAGCAGAGCTGGATAAGGTGGACAGCAGCTGGAGCAAAAGGAAACAGCAGAGCTGGATAAGGTGGATAACACCTGGTGCAACAGGAAACAGCAGAGCTGGATAAGGTGGATAACACCTGGAGCAGCATGGAACAGCAGAGCTGGATGAGGTGGATAGCACCTGGAGTAGCATGGAACAGCAGAGCTGGATGAGGTGGATAGCACCTGGAGTAGCATGGAACAGCAGAGCTGGATGAGGTGGATAGCACCTGGAGTAGAATAGAACAGCAGAGCTGGATGAGGTGGATAGCACCTGGAGTAGCATGGAACAGCAGAGCTGGATGAGGTGGATAGCACCTGGAGTAGCATGGAATAGCATAGCTGGATGAGGTGGATAACACCTGGAGCAGCATGGAACAGCAGAGCTGGATGAGGTGGATAGCACCTGGAGTAGCATGGAGCAGCACAGCTGGATAAGGTGGATAGCACCTGGAGCATCATGGAACAGCAGAGCTGGATAAGGTGGATAGTGCCTGGAGCAGCATGTAACAGCAGAGCTGGATAAGGTGGATATCACCTGGAGCAGCATGGAACAGCAGAGCTGGATAAGGTGGATAGCACATGGAGCAGCATGGAACAGCAGAGCTGGATATGGATAAGGTGGACAGCACCTGGAGTAGCATGGAATAGCAGAGCTGGATAAGGTGGATAGCACCTGGAGCAGCATGGAACAGCAGAGCTGGATGAGGTGGATAGCACCTGGAGCAGCATGGAACAGCAGAGCTGGATAAGGTGGATAGCACCTGGAGCAGCATGGAATAGCGGAGCTGGATAAGGTGGATGGCGCCTGGAGCAGCAGGGAACAGCAGAGCTGGATGAGGTGGATAGCACCTGGAGCAGCATGGAACAGCAGAGCTGGATGAGGTGGATAGCACCTGGAGTAGCATGGAACAGCAGAGTTGGATAAGGTGGATGACACCTGGAGCAGCATGGAACTGCAGAGCTGGATGAGGTGGATAGCACCCGGAGTAGCATGGAACAGCAGAGCTGGATAAGGTGGATAGCACCTGGAGTAGCATGGAACAGCAGAGCTGGATAAGGTGGATAACACCTGGAGCAGCATGGAACAGCAGAGCTGGATGAGGTGGATGGCACCTGGAGTAGCATGGAACAGCAGAGCTGGATTAGGTAGATAACACCTGGAGCAGCATGGAAGAGCAGAGCTGGATAAGGTGGATAGCACCTGGAGTAGCATAGAACAGCAGAGCTGGATGAGGTGGATAGCACCTGGAATAGCATGGAACAGCAGAGCTGGATGAGGTGGATAGAACCTGGAGTAGCATGGAACAGCAGAGCTGGATAAGGTGGATAACACCTGGAGCAACAGGAAACAGCAGAACTGGATAAGGTGGATAGCACCTGGAGTAGCATGGAACAGCAGAGCTGGATAAGGTGGACAGCACCTGGAGCAACAGGAAACAGCAGAGCTGGATAAGGTGGATAACACCTGGAGTAGCATGGAACAGCAGAGCTGGATAAGGTGGATAAAACCTGGAGCAGCATGGAACAGCAGAGCTGGATGAGGTGGATAACATCTGGAGCAGCATGGAACAGCAGAGCTGGATGAGGTGGATAGCACCTGGAGTAGCATGGAACAGCAGAGCTGGATTAGGTGGATAACACCTGGAGCAGCATGGAACAGCAGAGCTGGTTGAGGTGGATAAAACCTGGAGCAGCATGGAACAGCAGAGCTGGATAAGGTGGATAACACCTGGAGCAGCATGGAACAGCAGAGCTGGATGAGGTGGATAGCACCTGGAGTAGCATGGAACAGCAGAGCTGGATTAGGTGGATAGCACCTGGAGTAGGATAGAACAGCAGAGCTGGATAAGGTGGATAACACCTGGAGCAGCATGGAACAGCAGAGCTGGATGAGGTGGATAACACCTGGAGCAGCATGGAACAGCAGAGCTGGATAAGGTGGATAGCACCTGGAGTAGCATGGAACAGCAGAGCTGGATGAGGTGGATAACACCTGAAGCAGCATGGAACAGCAGAGCTGGATAAGGTGGATAACACCTACAGTAGCAGGGAACAGCAGAGCTGGATAAGGTGGATAACACCTGGAGCAGCATGGAACAGCAGAGCTGGATGAGGTGGATAGCACCTGGAGTAGCATGGAACAGCAGAGCTGGATGAGGTGGATAACACCTGAAGCAGCATGGAACAGCAGAGCTGGATAAGGTGGATAAAACCTGGAGCAGCATGGAACAGCAGAGCTGGATGAGGTGGATAACACCTGGAGCAGCATGGAACAGCAGAGCTGGATGAGGTGGATAGCACCTGGAGTAGCATGGAACAGCAGTGCTGGATAAGGTGGATAGCACCTGGAGTAGCATGGAACAGCAGAGCTGGATAAGGTGGATAGCACCTGGAGTAGCATGGAACAGCAGAGCTGGATTAGGTTGGTAACACCTGGAGCAGCATGGAACAGCAGAGCTGGATGAGGTGGATAGCACCTGGAGTAGCATAGAACAGCAGAGCTGGATGAGGTGGATAGCACCTGGAGTAGCATAGAACAGCAGAGCTGGATGAGGTGGATAACACCTGGAGCAGCATGGAACAGCAGAGCTGGATAAGGTGGATAACACCTGGAGTAGCAGGGAACAGCAGAGCTGGATAAGGTGGATAACACCTGGAGCAGCATGGAACAGCAGAGCTGGATAAGGTGGATAGCACCTGGAGTAGCATGGAACAGCAGAGCTGGATTAGGTAGATAACACCTGGAGCAGCATGGAAGAGCAGAGCTGGATAAGGTGGATAGCACCTGGAGTAGCATGGAACAGCAGAGCTGGATAAGGTGGATAACACCTGGAGCAACAGGAAACAGCAGAACTGGATAAGGTGGATAGCACCTGGAGCAGCATGGAACAGCAGAGCTGGATAAGGTGGACAGCACCTGGAGCAACAGGAAACAGCAGAGCTGGATAAGGTGGATAACACCTGGTGCAACAGGAAACAGCAGAGCTGGATAAGGTGGATAACACCTGGAGCAGCATGGAACAGCAGAGCTGGATGAGGTGGATAGCACCTGGAGTAGCATGGAACAGCAGAGCTGGATGAGGTGGATAGCACCTGGAGTAGCATGGAACAGCAGAGCTGGATGAGGTGGATAGCACCTGGAGTAGAATAGAACAGCAGAGCTGGATGAGGTGGATAGCACCTGGAGTAGCATGGAACAGCAGAGCTGGATGAGGTGGATAGCACCTGGAGTAGCATGGAATAGCATAGCTGGATGAGGTGGATAACACCTGGAGCAGCATGGAACAGCAGAGCTGGATGAGGTGGATAGTACCTGGAGTAGCATGGAGCAACAGAGCTGGATAAGGTGGATAGCACCTGGAGCAGCATGGAACAGCAGAGCTGGATAAGGTGGATAGTGCCTGGAGCAGCATGTAACAGCAGAGCTGGATAAGGTGGATATCACCTGGAGCAGCATGGAACAGCAGAGCTGGATAAGGTGGATAGCACATGGAGCAGCATGGAACAGCAGAGCTGGATAAGGTGGACAGCACCTGGAGTAGCATGGAATAGCAGAGCTGGATAAGGTGGATAGCACCTGGAGCAGCATGGAACAGCAGAGCTGGATGAGGTGGATAACACCTGGAGCAGCATGGAACAGCAGAGCTGGATGAGGTGGATAGCACCTGGAGTAGCATGGAACAGCAGAGCTGGATGAGGTGGATAACACCTGGAGCAGCATGGAACAGCAGAGCTGGATAAGGTGGATAAAACCTGGAGCAGCATGGAACAGCAGAGCTGGATGAGGTGGATAACACCTGGAGCAGCATGGAACAGCAGAGCTGGATAGCACCTGGAGTAACATGGAACAGCAGAGCTGGATTAGGTGGATAACACCTGGAGCAGCATGGAACAGCAAAGCTGGATAAGGTGGATAACACCTGGAGCAGCATGGAACAGCAGAGCTGGATGAGGTGGATAACACCTGGAGTAGCAGGGAACAGCAGAGCTGGATAAGGTGGATAACACCTGGAGCAGCATGGAACAGCAGAGCTGGATGAGGTGGATAGCACCTAGAGTAGCATGGAACAGCAGAGCTGGAATAAATGCATAACACCTGGAGCAGCATGGAACAGCAGAGCTGGATGAGGTGGATAACACCTGGAGTAGCAGGGAACAGCAGAGCTGGATAAGGTGGATAACACCTGAAGCAGCATGGAACAGCAGAGCTAGATAAGGTGGATAACACCTGGAGCAGCATGGAACAGCAGAGCTGGATGAGGTGGATAGCACCTGGAGTAGCATAGAACAGCAGAGCTGGATGAGGTGGATAGCACCTGGAGTAGCATGGAACAGCAGAGCTGGATGAGGTGGATAGCACCTGGAGTAGCATGGAACAGCAGAGCTGGATGAGGTGGATAACACCTGGAGCAGCATGGAACAGCAGAGCTGGATGAGGCGGATAGCACCTGGAGTAGCATGGAACAGCAGAGCTGGATAAGGTGGATAACACCTGGAGAAGCATGGAACAGCAGAGCTGAATAAGGTGGATAGCACCTGGAGTAGCATGGAACAGCAGAGCTGGATAAGGTTGATAGCACCTGGAGTAGCATGGAACAGCAGAGCTGGATTAGGTGGATAACACCTGGAGCAGCATGGAACAGCAGAGCTGGATGAGGTGGATAGCACCTGGAGTAGCATAGAACAGCAGAGCTGGATAAGGTGGATAACACCTGGAGCAGCATGGAACAGCAGAGCTGGATAAGGTGGATAAAACCTGGAGCAGCATGGAACAGCAGAGCTGGATGAGGTGGATAACACCAGGAGCAGCATGGAACAGCAGAGCTGGATGAGGTGGATAGCACCTGGAGAAAATATATGAAAAATCCTGGTCACAAGACAAGAAAATACATGAAAAATCCTGGTCACAAGACAAGAAAATACATGAAAAATCATGGCCAGAAGACCAAAAATGCATGAAAAATCATGGTACTGAGACCAATAATACATGACACAGATAAAGTTAAAAAGTTGAATATGTGTCAGTAACTGCAAAAATAGTTCTGGCTCAGCAGATACGATTACAGCAGAATGGAACCGTAGAGCTGAAAAAGCAACATGTCACCGGGAGCAGAGAAAACAAGCAGATATAGATATTCTGGACCGCACATAGAGCAGCATGGAACAGCAGAGCTGGATGAGGTGGATAGCACCTGGAATAGCATGGAACAGCAGAGCTGGATTAGGTGGATAGCACCTGGAGTAGGATAGAACAGCAGAGCTGGATAAGGTGGATAACACCTGGAGCAGCATGGAACAGCAGAGCTGGATGAGGTGGATAACACCTGGAGCAGCATGGAACAGCAGAGCTGGATAAGGTGGATAGCACCTGGAGTAGCATGGAACAGCAGAGCTGGATGAGGTGGATAACACCTGAAGCAGCATGGAACAGCAGAGCTGGATAAGGTGGATAACACCTGCAGTAGCAGGGAACAGCAGAGCTGGATAAGGTGGATAACACCTGGAGCAGCATGGAACAGCAGAGCTGGATGAGGTGGATAGCACCTGGAGTAGCATGGAACAGCAGAGCTGGATGAGGTGGATAACACCTGAAGCAGCATGGAACAGCAGAGCTGGATAAGGTGGATAAAACCTGGAGCAGCATGGAACAGCAGAGCTGGATGAGGTGGATAACACCTGGAGCAGCATGGAACAGCAGAGCTGGATGAGGTGGATAGCACCTGGAGTAGCATGGAACAGCAGTGCTGGATAAGGTGGATAGCACCTGGAGTAGCATGGAACAGCAGAGCTGGATAAGGTGGATAGCACCTGGAGTAGCATGGAACAGCAGAGCTGGATTAGGTTGGTAACACCTGGAGCAGCATGGAACAGCAGAGCTGGATGAGGTGGATAGCACCTGGAGTAGCATAGAACAGCAGAGCTCGATGAGGTGGATAGCACCTGGAGTAGCATAGAACAGCAGAGCTGGATGAGGTGGATAACACCTGGAGCAGCATGGAACAGCAGAGCTGGATAAGGTGGATAACACCTGGAGTAGCAGGGAACAGCAGAGCTGGATAAGGTGGATAACACCTGGAGCAGCATGGAACAGCAGAGCTGGATAAGGTGGATAGCACCTGGAGTAGCATGGAACAGCAGAGCTGGATTAGGTAGATAACACCTGGAGCAGCATGGAAGAGCAGAGCTGGATAAGGTGGATAGCACCTGGAGTAGCATGGAACAGCAGAGCTGGATAAGGTGGATAACACCTGGAGCAACAGGAAACAGCAGAACTGGATAAGGTGGATAGCACCTGGAGCAGCATGGAACAGCAGAGCTGGATAAGGTGGACAGCACCTGGAGCAACAGGAAACAGCAGAGCTGGATAAGGTGGATAACACCTGGTGCAACAGGAAACAGCAGAGCTGGATAAGGTGGATAACACCTGGAGCAGCATGGAACAGCAGAGCTGGATGAGGTGGATAGCACCTGGAGTAGCATGGAACAGCAGAGCTGGATGAGGTGGATAGCACCTGGAGTAGCATGGAACAGCAGAGCTGGATGAGGTGGATAGCACCTGGAGTAGAATAGAACAGCAGAGCTGGATGAGGTGGATAGCACCTGGAGTAGCATGGAACAGCAGAGCTGGATGAGGTGGATAGCACCTGGAGTAGCATGGAATAGCATAGCTGGATGAGGTGGATAACACCTGGAGCAGCATGGAACAGCAGAGCTGGATGAGGTGGATAGCACCTGGAGTAGCATGGAGCAGCAGAGCTGGATAAGGTGGATAGCACCTGGAACAGCATGGAACAGCAGAGCTGGATAAGGTGGATAGTGCCTGGAGCAGCATGTAACAGCAGAGCTGGATAAGGTGGATATCACCTGGAGCAGCATGGAACAGCAGAGCTGGATAAGGTGGATAGCACATGGAGCAGCATGGAACAGCAGAGCTGGATAAGGTGGACAGCACCTGGAGTAGCATGGAATAGCAGAGCTGGATAAGGTGGATAGCACCTGGAGCAGCATGGAACAGCAGAGCTGGATGAGGTGGATAGCACCTGGAGCAGCATGGAACAGCAGAGCTGGATAAGGTGGATAGCACCTGGAGCAGCATGGAATAGCGGAGCTGGATAAGGTGGATAGCGCCTGGAGCAGCAGGGAACAGCAGAGCTGGATGAGGTGGATAGCACCTGGAGTAGCATGGAACAGCAGAGTTGGATAAGGTGGATGACACCTGGAGCAGCATGGAACTGCAGAGCTGGATGAGGTGGATAGCACCCGGAGTAGCATGGAACAGCAGAGCTGGATAAGGTGGATAGCACCTGGAGTAGCATGGAACAGCAGAGCTGGATAAGGTGGATAACACCTGGAGCAGCATGGAACAGCAGAGCTGGATAAGGTGGATAACACATGGAGTAGCAGGGAACAGCAGAGCTGGATAAGGTGGATAACACCTGGAGCAGCATGGAACAGCAGAGCTGGATGAGGTGGATGGCACCTGGAGTAGCATGGAACAGCAGAGCTGGATTAGGTAGATAACACCTGGAGCAGCATGGAAGAGCAGAGCTGGATAAGGTGGATAGCACCTGGAGTAGCATTAAACAGCAGAGCTGGATGAGGTGGATAGCACCTGGAATAGCATGGAACAGCAGAGCTGGATGAGGTGGATAGAACCTGGAGTAGCATGGAACAGCAGAGCTGGATAAGGTGGATAACACCTGGAGCAACAGGAAACAGCAGAACTGGATAAGGTGGATAGCACCTGGAGTAGCATGGAACAGCAGAGCTGGATAAGGTGGACAGCACCTGGAGCAACAGGAAACAGCAGAGCTGGATAAGGTGGATAACACCTGGAGTAGCATGGAACAGCAGAGCTGGATAAGGTGGATAAAACCTGGAGCAGCATGGAACAGCAGAGCTGGATGAGGTGGATAACACCTGGAGCAGCATGGAACAGCAGAGCTGGATGAGGTGGATAGCACCTGGAGTAGCATGGAACAGCAGAGTTGGATAAGGTGGATGACACCTGGAGCAGCATGGAACTGCAGAGCTGGATGAGGTGGATAGCACCCGGAGTAGCATGGAACAGCAGAGCTGGATAAGGTGGATAGCACCTGGAGTAGCATGGAACAGCAGAGCTGGATAAGGTGGATAACACCTGGAGCAGCATGGAACAGCAGAGCTGGATAAGGTGGATAACACATGGAGTAGCAGGGAACAGCAGAGCTGGATAAGGTGGATAACACCTGGAGCAGCATGGAACAGCAGAGCTGGATGAGGTGGATGGCACCTGGAGTAGCATGGAACAGCAGAGCTGGATTAGGTAGATAACACCTGGAGCAGCATGGAAGAGCAGAGCTGGATAAGGTGGATAGCACCTGGAGTAGCATAGAACAGCAGAGCTGGATGAGGTGGATAGCACCTGGAATAGCATGGAACAGCAGAGCTGGATGAGGTGGATAGAACCTGGAGTAGCATGGAACAGCAGAGCTGGATAAGGTGGATAACACCTGGAGCAACAGGAAACAGCAGAACTGGATAAGGTGGATAGCACCTGGAGTAGCATGGAACAGCAGAGCTGGATAAGGTGGACAGCACCTGGAGCAACAGGAAACAGCAGAGCTGGATAAGGTGGATAACACCTGGAGTAGCATGGAACAGCAGAGCTGGATAAGGTGGATAAAACCTGGAGCAGCATGGAACAGCAGAGCTGGATTAGGTTGATAACACCTGGAGCAGCATGGAACAGCAGAGCTGGATGAGGTGGATAGCACCTGGAGTAGCATAGAACAGCAGAGCTGGATGAGGTGGATAGCACCTGGAGTAGCATAGAACAGCAGAGCTGGATGAGGTGGATAACACCTGGAGCAGCATGGAACAGCAGAGCTGGATAAGGTGGATAACACCTGGAGTAGCAGGGAACAGCAGAGCTGGATAAGGTGGATAACACCTGGAGCAGCATGGAACAGCAGAGCTGAATAAGGTGGATAGCACCTGGAGTAGCATGGAACAGCAGAGCTGGATTAGGTAGATAACACCTGGAGCAGCATGGAAGAGCAGAGCTGGATAAGGTGGATAGCACCTGGAGTAGCATGGAACAGCAGAGCTGGATAAGGTGGATAACACCTGGAGCAACAGGAAACAGCAGAACTGGATAAGGTGGATAGCACCTGGAGCAGCATGGAACAGCAGAGCTGGATAAGGTGGACAGCACCTGGAGCAACAGGAAACAGCAGAGCTGGATAAGGTGCATAACACCTGGTGCAACAGGAAACAGCAGAGCTGGATAAGGTGGATAACACCTGGAGCAGCATGGAACAGCAGAGCTGGATGAGGTGGATAGCACCTGGAGTAGCATGGAACAGCAGAGCTGGATGAGGTGGATAGCACCTGGAGTAGCATGGAACAGCAGAGCTGGATGAGGTGGATAGCACCTGGAGTAGAATAGAACAGCAGAGCTGGATGAGGTGGATAGCACCTGGAGTAGCATGGAACAGCAGAGCTGGATGAGGTGGATAGCACCTGGAGTAGCATGGAATAGCATAGCTGGATGAGGTGGATAACACCTGGAGCAGCATGGAACAGCAGAGCTGGATGAGGTGGATAGCACCTGGAGTAGCATGGAGTAGCAGAGCTGGATAAGGTGGATAGCACCTGGAGCAGCATGGAACAGCAGAGCTGGATAAGGTGGATAGTGCCTGGAGCAGCATGTAACAGCAGAGCTGGATAAGGTGGATATCACCTGGAGCAGCATGGAACAGCAGGGCTGGATAAGGTGGATAGCACATGGAGCAGCATGGAACAGCAGAGCTGGATAAGGTGGATAGCACCTGGAGTAGCATGGAATAGCAGAGCTGGATAAGGTGGATAGCACCTGGAGCAGCATGGAACAGCAGAGCTGGATGAGGTGGATAGCACCTGGAGCAGCATGGAACAGCAGAGCTGGATAAGGTGGATAGCACCTGGAGCAGCATGGAATAGCGGAGCTGGATAAGGTGGACAGCACCTGGAGCAACAGGAAACAGCAGAGCTGGATAAGGTGCATAACACCTGGTGCAACAGGAAACAGCAGAGCTGGATAAGGTGGATAACACCTGGAGCAGCATGGAACAGCAGAGCTGGATGAGGTGGATAGCACCTGGAGTAGCATGGAACAGCAGAGCTGGATGAGGTGGATAGCACCTGGAGTAGCATGGAACAGCAGAGCTGGATGAGGTGGATAGCACCTGGAGTAGAATAGAACAGCAGAGCTGGATGAGGTGGATAGCACCTGGAGTAGCATGGAACAGCAGAGCTGGATGAGGTGGATAGCACCTGGAGTAGCATGGAATAGCATAGCTGGATGAGGTGGATAACACCTGGAGCAGCATGGAACAGCAGAGCTGGATGAGGTGGATAGCACCTGGAGTAGCATGGAGTAGCAGAGCTGGATAAGGTGGATAGCACCTGGAGCAGCATGGAACAGCAGAGCTGGATAAGGTGGATAGTGCCTGGAGCAGCATGTAACAGCAGAGCTGGATAAGGTGGATATCACCTGGAGCAGCATGGAACAGCAGGGCTGGATAAGGTGGATAGCACATGGAGCAGCATGGAACAGCAGAGCTGGATAAGGTGGATAGCACCTGGAGTAGCATGGAATAGCAGAGCTGGATAAGGTGGATAGCACCTGGAGCAGCATGGAACAGCAGAGCTGGATGAGGTGGATAGCACCTGGAGCAGCATGGAACAGCAGAGCTGGATAAGGTGGATAGCACCTGGAGCAGCATGGAATAGCGGAGCTGGATAAGGTGGATAGCGCCTGGAGCAGCAGGGAACAGCAGAGCTGGATGAGGTGGATAGCACCTGGAGTAGCATGGAACAGCAGAGTTGGATAAGGTGGATGACACCTGGAGCAGCATGGAACTGCAGAGCTGGATGAGGTGGATAGCACCCGGAGTAGCATGGAACAGCAGAGCTGGATAAGGTGGATAGCACCTGGAGTAGCATGGAACAGCAGAGCTGGATAAGGTGGATAACACCTGGAGCAGCATGGAACAGCAGAGCTGGATAAGGTGGATAACACATGGAGTAGCAGGGAACAGCAGAGCTGGATAAGGTGGATAACACCTGGAGCAGCATGGAACAGCAGAGCTGGATGAGGTGGATGGCACCTGGAGTAGCATGGAGCAGCAGAGCTGGATTAGGTAGATAACACCTGGAGCAGCATGGAAGAGCAGAGCTGGATAAGGTGGATAGCACCTGGAGTAGCATAGAACAGCAGAGCTGGATGAGGTGGATAGCACCTGGAATAGCATGGAACAGCAGAGCTGGATGAGGTGGATAGAACCTGGAGTAGCATGGAACAGCAGAGCTGGATAAGGTGGATAACACCTGGAGCAACAGGAAACAGCAGAACTGGATAAGGTGGATAGCACCTGGAGTAGCATGGAACAGCAGAGCTGGATAAGGTGGACAGCACCTGGAGCAACAGGAAACAGCAGAGCTGGATAAGGTGGATAACACCTGGAGTAGCATGGAACAGCAGAGCTGGATGAGGTGGATAGCACCTGGAGTAGCATGGAACAGCAGAGCTGGATGAGGTGGATAGCACCTGGAGTAGCATGGAACAGCAGAGTTGGATAAGGTGGATGACACCTGGAGCAGCATGGAACTGCAGAGCTGGATGAGGTGGATAGCACCCGGAGTAGCATGGAACAGCAGAGCTGGATAAGGTGGATAGCACCTGGAGTAGCATGGAACAGCAGAGCTGGATAAGGTGGATAACACCTGGAGCAGCATGGAACAGCAGAGCTGGATAAGGTGGATAACACATGGAGTAGCAGGGAACAGCAGAGCTGGATAAGGTGGATAACACCTGGAGCAGCATGGAACAGCAGAGCTGGATGAGGTGGATGGCACCTGGAGTAGCATGGAGCAGCAGAGCTGGATTAGGTAGATAACACCTGGAGCAGCATGGAAGAGCAGAGCTGGATAAGGTGGATAGCACCTGGAGTAGCATAGAACAGCAGAGCTGGATGAGGTGGATAGCACCTGGAATAGCATGGAACAGCAGAGCTGGATGAGGTGGATAGAACCTGGAGTAGCATGGAACAGCAGAGCTGGATAAGGTGGATAACACCTGGAGCAACAGGAAACAGCAGAACTGGATAAGGTGGATAGCACCTGGAGTAGCATGGAACAGCAGAGCTGGATAAGGTGGACAGCACCTGGAGCAACAGGAAACAGCAGAGCTGGATAAGGTGGATAACACCTGGAGTAGCATGGAACAGCAGAGCTGGATGAGGTGGATAGCACCTGGAGTAGCATGGAACAGCAGAGCTGGATTAGGTGGATAACACCTGGAGCAGCATGGAGCAGCAGAGCTGGATGAGGTGGATAGCACCTGGAGTAGCATAGAACAGCAGAGCTGGATGAGGTGGATAGCACCTGGAGTAGCATGGAACAGCAGAACTGGATAAGGTGGATAAAACCTGGAGCAGCAGGGAACAGCAGAGCTGGATGAGGTGGATATCATATAGAGCAGCATGGAACAGCAGAGCTGGATAAGGTGGACAGCACCTGGAGCAGCATGGAACAGCAGAGCTGGATAAGGTGGATAACACCTGGAGCAGCATGGAACAGCAGAGCTGGATGAGGTGGATAACCCCTGGAGCAGCATGGAACAGCAGAGCTGGATAAGGTGGATAACACATAGAGCAGCATGGAACAGCAGAGCTGGATAAGATGGATAACACCTGGAACAGCATGGAACAGCAGAGCTGGATGAGGTGGATAACATTGGAGCAGCATGGAACAGTAGAGCTGGATAAGATGGATAACACCTGGAGCAGCATGGAACAGCAGAGCTGGATGAGGTGGATAACATTGGAGCAGCATGGAACAGTAGAGCTGGATAAGGTCCTGAAGGGAGAAACATAACCACCACACTTAGGGAGAAGGGCCTAGATGCAGATACATAACCGTCATTCACAGGGAGAAGGGCCTGGAGTGAGATACACAAACGCCACTCACAGTGAGAAGGGCCCTAAGGGAGATACACAACCACCACTCACAGGGAGAAGGGCCTAGATGCAGATACATAACCGTCATTCACAGTGAGAAGGGCCCGGAGGGAGATAAACAACTGCCACTCACAGGGAAAAGGGCCTAGAAGGAGATAGACATCCGGCACTCAAAGGGAGAAGAACCTTGAGGAAGATACACAACCACCACTCACAGGGAGAAGGTCCTGGAGGGAGATACACAACCACCACTCACAGGGAGAAGGGCCTGGAGGGAGATACACAACCACCACTCACAGGGAGAAGGGCCTGGAGGGAGATACACAACCATCACTCACAGGGAGAAGGGCCCGGAGGGAGATACACAACTGCCACTCACAGGGAGAAGGGTCTGGAGGAAGATACACAACCACCACTCACAGGGATAAGGGCCTGGAGGGAGATACACAACCATCACTCACAGGGAGAAGGGTCTGGAGGAAGATACACAACCACCACTCACAGGGAGAAGGGTCTGGAGGGAGATACACAACCACCACTCACAGGGAGAAGGGCCTGGAGGGAGATACACAACCACCATTCACAGGGAGAAGAGCCTGGAGGGAGATACACAACCACCACTCACAGGGAGAAGGGTCTGGAGGAAGATACACAACCACCACTCACAGGGAGAAGGGCCTGGAGGGAGATACACAACCACCACTCACAGGGAGAAGGGCCTGGAGGGAGATACACAACCATCACTCACAGGGAGAAGGGCCCGGAGGGAGATACACAACCACCATTCACAGGGAGAAGAGCCTGGAGGGAGATACACAACCACCACTCACAGGGAGAAGGGTCTGGAGGAAGATACACAACCACCACTCACAGGGAGAAGGGCCTGGAGGGAGATACACAACCACCACTCACAGGGAGAAGGGCCTGGAGGGAGATACACAACCATCACTCACAGGGAGAAGGGTCTGGAGGGTAATACACAACCACCACTCACAGGGAGAAGGGCCTGGAGGGAGATACACAACCACCACTCACAGGGAGAAGGGCCTGGAGGGAGATACACAACCACCACTCACAGGGAGAAGGGCCTGGAGGGAGATACACAACCATCACTCACAGGGAGAAGGGCCCGGAGGGAGATACACAACCACCACTCACAGGGAGAAGGGCCTGGAGGGAGATACACAACCATCACTCACAGGGAGAAGGGCCTGGAGGGAGATACACAACCACCACTCACAGGGAGAAGGGTCTGGAGGGAAATACACAACCACCACTCACAGGGAGAAGGGCCTGGAGGGAGATACACAACCACCACTCACAGGGAGAAGGGCCTGGAGGGAAATACACAACCACCACTCACAGGGAGAAGGGTCTGGAGGGAGATACACAACCACCACTCACAGGGAGAAGGGCCTGGAGGGAGATACACAAACGCCACTCACAGGGAGAAGGGCCTGGAGGGAGATACACAACCACCACTCACAGGGAGAAGGGTCTGGAGGGAAATACATAACCACCACTCACAGGGAGAAGGGCCTGGAGGGAGATACACAACCACCACTCACAGGGAGAAGGGCCTAGAGGGAGATACACAACCATCACTCACAGGGAGAGGGGCCTGGAGGAAGATACACAACCACCACTCACAGGGAGAAGGGCCCGGAGGGAGATACACAACTGCCACTCACAGGGAGAAGGGCCTGGAGGGAAATACACAACCACCACTCACAGGGAGAAGGGCCTGAAGGGAGATACACAACCACCACTCACAGGGAGAAGGGCCTGGAGGGAGATACACAACCACCACTCACAGGGAGAAGGGTCTGGAGGGAGATACACAACCACCACTCACAGGGAGAAGAGTCTGGAGGGAGATACACAACCACCACTCACAGGGAGAAGGGTCTGGAGGGAGATACACAACCACCACTCACAGGGAGAAGGGCCTGGAGGGAAATACACAACCACCACTCACAGGGAGAAGGGTCTGGAGGGAAATACACAACCACCACTCACAGGGAGAAGGGCCTGGAGGGAGATACACAACCACCACTCACAGGGAGAAGGGTCTGTAAAGTCTGAAGTGTGGACCTCTAAATAAGGGAAGATAAGTGAGGGTTCGGGAGGGATGAGCAGCAGACACCACCTCTGCCTGATCTCAGGTTTGGAGGATGTAAGAACTGTGTCCACCATACGAGAGAGCGGTGGCGTCCATCGGCTGGATCCAGATCCCAGTCAATATTCAGAGATGATGTAATGAGGCAGTAGAGAATAGTTCTCTGCTCTTCAGTCTCTGTGTTGTGTCCTCGGTCACTGACTCTGATGGGACATCGGACCTCGCATGAGGCCGGAGCTCCACGCTGACTCCTTCTCCCGCTCCACAGCCTCTATATATAAACTATTCTGCTGCAAGACGTGACCGGAGGAAACGGCACCGCTCCACGGATTCACCGCAGACACGTCCAATCCTCCGCTCATAAGAAGGTCTCGTGTCTGACGGACGGTCACGCTCCTCGTCTTCCTCTTTCTGAGAACTTTGCTTTCCTGCTTCATCATTTAGATGGAAGAGTCCATTGTGCTTCACTGGAGCTGGAGAGTGTCGGATGTCCTGCCCCGTGCCAGAGATACGAGAGGACTGGGGGCAAGAGCCAGGGTCACCTGCAGTCCCATGTAACACCACAGATAACAGTGATATCGCTGAGTACAGAAAATGTAGTGGATGTCACCTGCAGTCCCATGTAACACCACAGATAACACAGTGATATCTCTGAGTACAGATAATGCAGTAGATGCCACCTGCAGTCCTATGTAACACCACAGATAACACAGTGATATCTCTGAGTACAGATAATGTAGTAGATGTCACCTGCAGTCCCATGTAACACCACAGATAACACAGTGATATCTCTGAGTACAGATAATGCAGTAGATGTCACCTGCAGTCCTATGTAACACCACAGATAACACAGTGATATATCTGAGTACAGATAATGTAGTGGATGTCCCCTGCAGTCCCATGTAACACCACAGATAACACAGTGATATCTCTGAGTACAGATAATGCAGTAGATGTCACCTGCAGTCCTATGTAACACCACAGATAACACAGTGATATATCTGAGTACAGATAATGTAGTGGATGTCACCTGCAGTCCCATGTAACACCACAGATAACACAGTGATATCTCTGAGTACAGATAATGCAGTAGATGTCACCTGCAGTCCTATGTAACACCACAGATACCACAGTGATATCTCTCTGAGTGCAGATAATGTAGTAGAGGTCACCTGCAGTCCTATGTAACACCACAGATAACACAGTGATATCTCTGAGTACAGATAATGTAGTAGATGTCACCTGCAGTCCTATGTAACACCACAGATAACACAGTGATATCTCTGAGTACAGATAATGTAGTAGATGTCACCTGCAGTCCTATGTAACACCACAGATAACACAGTGATATCTCTGAGTACAGATAATGTAGTAGATGTCTCCTGCAGTCCTATGTAACACCACAGATAACACAGTGATATATCTGAGTACAGATAATGTAGTAGATGTCACCTGCAGTCCTATGTAACACCACAGATAACACAGTGATATCTCTCTGAGTACAGATAATGTAGTAGATGTCACCTGCAGTCCTATGTAACACCACAGATAACACAGTGATATCTCTGAGTACAGATAATGTAGTAGATGTCACCTGCAGTCCTATGTAACTCCACAGATAACACAGTGATATCTGAGTACAGATAATGTAGTAGATGTCACCTGCAGTCCTATGTAACACCACAGATAACACAGTGATATCTCTGAGTACAGATAATGTAGTAGATGTCACCTGCAGTCCTATGTAACACCACAGATAACACAGTGATATCTCTGAGTACAGATAATGTAGTGATGTCACCTGCAGTCCTATGTAACACCACAGATAACACAGTGATATCCCTGAGTACAGATAATGTAGTAGATGTCACCTGCAGTCCTATGTAACACCACAGATAATACAGTGATATCTCTGAGTACAGATAATGTAGTAGATGTCACCTGCAGTCCTATGTAACACCACAGATAACAGTGATATCTCTGAGTACAGATAATGTAGTAGATGTCATCTGCAGTCCTATGTAACACCACAGATAACACAGTGATATCTCTCTGAGTACAGATAATGTAGTAGATGTCACCTGCAGTCCTATGTAACACCACAGATAACACAGTGATATCTCTGAGTACAGATAATGTAGTGATGTCACCTGCAGTCCTATGTAACACCACAGATAACACAGTGATATCCCTGAGTACAGATAATGTAGTAGATGTCATCTGCAGTCCTATGTAACACCACAGATAACACAGTGATATCTGAGTACAGATAATGTAGTAGATGTCACCTGCAGTCCTATGTAACACCACAGATAACACAGTGATATCTCTGAGTACAGATAATGTAGTAGATGTCACCTGCAGTCCTATGTAACACCACAGATAATACAGTGATATCTCTGAGTACAGATAATGTAGTAGATGTCACCTGCAGTCCTATGTAACACCACAGATAACAGTGATATCTCTGAGTACAGATAATGTAGTGGATGTCACCTGCAGTCCTATGTAACACCACAGATAACACAGTGATATCTCTCTGAGTACAGATAATGTAGTAGATGTCACCTGCAGTCCTATGTAACACCACAGATAATACAGTGATATCTCTGAGTACAGATAATGTAGTAGATGTCACCTGCAGTCCTATGTAACACCACAGATAACACAGTGATATCTCTCTGAGTACAGATAATGTAGTAGATGTCACCTGCAGTCCTATGTAACACCACAGATAACACAGTGATATCTCTGAGTACAGATAATGTAGTAGATGTCCCCTGCAGTCCTATGTAACACCACAGATAACACAGTGATATCTCTGAGTACAGATAATGTAGTAGATGTCACCTGCAGTCCTATGTAACACCACAGATAACACAGTGATATCTCTGAGTACAGATAATGTAGTAGATGTCACCTGCAGTCCTATGTAACACCACAGATAACACAGTGATATCTCTGAGTACAGATAATGTAGTAGATGTCACCTGCAGTCCTATGTAACACCACAGATAACACAGTGATATCTCTGAGTACAGAGAATGTAGTAGATGTCACCTGCAGTCCTATGTAACACCACAGATAACACAGTGATATCTCTCTGAGTACAGATAATGTAGTAGATGTCACCTGCAGTCCTATGTAACACCACAGATAACACAGTGATATCTCTGAGTACAGATAATGCAGTAGATGTCACCTGCAGTCCTATGTAACACCACAGATAACACAGTGATATCTCTGAGTACAGATAATGTAGTAGATGTCACCTGCAGTCCTATGTAACACCACAGATAACACAGTGATATCTCTGAGTACAGATAATGTAGTAGATGTCACCTGCAGTCCTATGTAACACCACAGATAACACAGTGATATCTCTGAGTACAGATAATGTAGTAGATGTCACCTGCAGTCCTATGTAACACCACAGATAACACAGTGATATCTCTGAGTACAGAGAATGTAGTAGATGTCACCTGCAGTCCTATGTAACACCACAGATAATACAGTGATATCTCTGAGTACAGATAATGCAGTAGATGTCACCTGCAGTCCTATGTAACACCACAGATAACACAGTGATATCTCTGAGTACAGATAATGTAGTAGATGTCACCTGCAGTCCTATGTAACACCACAGATAACACAGTGATATCTTTGAGTACAGATAATGTAGTAGATGTCACCTGCAGTCCTATGTAACACCACAGATAACACAGTGATATCTGAGTGCTGATAATGTAGATGTCACCTGCAGTCCTATGTAACACCACAGATAACACAGTGATATCTCTGAGTACAGATAATGTAGTAGATGTCACCTGCAGTCCTATGTAACACCACAGATAACACAGTGATATCTCTGAGTACAGATAATGTAGTAGATGTCACCTGCAGTCCTATGTAACACCACAGATAACACAGTGATATCTGAGTACAGATAATGTAGTAGATGTCACCTGCAGTCCTATGTAACACCACAGATAACACAGTGATATCTCTGAGTACAGATAATGTAGTAGATGTCACCTACAGTCCTATGTAACACCACAGATAACACAGTGATATCTCTCTGAGTACAGATAATGTAGTAGATGTCACCTGCAGTCCTATGTAACACCACAGATAACACAGTGATATCTCTGAGTACAGATAATGTAGTAGATGTCACCTGCAGTCCTATGTAACACCACAGATAACACAGTGATATCTCTGAGTACAGATAATGTAGTAGATGTCACCTGCAGTCCTATGTAACACCACAGATAACACAGTGATATCTCTGAGTACAGATAATGTAGTAGATGTCACCTGCAGTCCTATGTAACACCACAGATAACACAGTGATATCTATCTGAGTACAGATAATGTAGTAGATGTCACCTGCAGTCCTATGTAACACCACAGATAACACAGTGATATCTCTGAGTACAGATAATGTAGTAGATGTCACCTGCAGTCCTATGTAACACCACAGATAACACAGTGATATCTCTGAGTACAGATAATGTAGTAGATGTCACCTGCAGTCCTATGTAACACCACAGATAACACAGTGATATCTCTGAGTACAGATAATGTAGTAGATGTCACCTGCAGTCCTATGTAACACCACAGATAACACAGTGATATCTCTGAGTACAGATAATGTAGTAGATGTCTCCTGCAGTCCTATGTAACACCACAGATATCACAGTGATATCTCTGAGTACAGATAATGTAGTAGATGTCACCTGCAGTCCTATGTAACACCACAGATAACACAGTGATATCTATCTGAGTACAGATAATGTAGATGTCACCTGCAGTCCTATGTAACAGCTCAGATAACACAGTGATATCTGAGTGCTGATAATGTAGATGTCACCTGCAGTCCTATGTAACACCACAGATAACACAGTGATATCTGAGTGCTGATAATGTAGATGTCACCTGCAGTCCTATGTAACACCACAGATAACACAGTGATATCTGAGTGCTGATAATGTAGATGTCACCTGCAGTCCTATGTAACACCACAGATAACACAGTGATATCTCTGAGTACAGATAATGTAGTAGATGTCACCTGCAGTCCTATGTAACACCACAGATAACACAGTGATATCTCTGAGTACAGATAATGTAGATGTCACCTGCAGTCCTATGTAACACCACAGATAACACAGTGATATCTCTGAGTACAGATAATGTAGTAGATGTCACCTGCAGTCCTATGTAACAGCTCAGATTATCCGGCTGGTGATTATTTCCAGGCTCTGCTGCCTTTGTGACCTCTATTGTTCGGTGTGTGTACAGTGACCTCTGCTGGACATTTGCTGTTACTGTTTTGCTGCCTGATTTCTGCAGATTTCTGGGCCGCACTGCTGATATTTCTTTGCTTTTCTTACAATTTGATGAAACTTGGACATTTTTAAGTTTAGTTCATTTGTTTTTATAATTTCCAGAGGCACAATGAGAATGTCCTGGAGGCACTCACTCGAGATGAGAATGTCCTGGTGGTTCTGAAATAAGTGTCCTGATAGCACTCACTCACTGTGAGAATGTCATAAAGGCACTCACTCGAGATGAGAATGCCCTGGTGATGCTTGTAGTGAGAATGTCCTGGTGGCACTCACAGTGAGAATGTCCTAGTGGCTCTGAAACAAAGTGTCCTGATAGCACTCACTAGATGTGAGAATCTCCTGGTGGCTCTCGCTGTGAGAATGTCCTGGTGGCTCTTAAATAAGTGTCCTGATACGAGTAGCACTCACTCGCAGTGAGAATGTCATGGCAGAACTCACTCGAGATGAGAATGTCCTGGTGGCGCTTCCAGTGAGAATGTCCTGGTGGCACTCGCATTGACAGTGACCTGGTGGTATTCGCTGTGAAAATGTCATTGTTTCACTCCTAGTGAGAATGTCCTGGTGGTACTCGCTGTGGGAATGTCCTGGGGGCACTCGAAGTGACAATGACCTGGTGGCATTTGCGGTGAGTGACCTGGTGGCACTCACTCTCACTTATTGTGAGAATGTCCTGGTGGAAATCATTCTCCCTCAAGGTGAAAATGTGCTGGTGGCATTCGTGGTGAGAATGAGCGACCTGGTGGCACTCACTCGAGATAAGAATGCCCTGGTGGCAATGACCTGGTGGTACTAACTCGAGATAAGAATGTCCTGGTGGTACTCATGGTGAGAATGACCTGGTGGCACTCTTTCTCACTCGTGGTAAGAATGTCCTGGAAGCACTCATTCTCACTCATGATGAGAATGCTCTGGTGGCACTTGCAATGAAAATTACCTGTTGGCACTCACTTGAGGTGAAATAACCTGGTGGGACTTGAAGTGAGAATTTCCTGGTGGCACTCACTTGAGATAAAAATGTCCTGGCAGTACTTGCGGTGAGAATGTCCTGGTAGCACTCACTTGAGATGAGAATGTCCTGGTGACACTTGCAGTGAGAATGTCCTGCTGGCACCTGAGGTGAGAATGTCCAGGTTTAACTCACTCAAAATGAAAATGACCTGGTGGCACTTTCAGTGAGAATGACCTGGTAGCACTCACTCAAGGTGAGAATATCCTGGTGGGCCTCACATTGAGAATGTCCTGGTATCACTCACTCACAGTGAGAATGTCCTGGTGGCACTTTTGATGAGAATATTCTGGTGGGCCTCATGGTGAGAAAGTCCTGGTAGCACTCACTAGTGGTGAGAATATCCTGGTGGCAATTGTAGTGAGAACGTCCTGGTGGGCCTCGCAGTGAGAAAGTCCTGGTAACACTCACTCGAGAATGTCCTGGTGGCACTTGCGGTGAAAATGTTGTGGTGTCATTCACTTGAGGTGAGAAAGTCCTGGTGGCACTCACTTGAGATGAAAATGTCCTGGTGGGACTCGCGGTGAGGACATCCTGCTGGCACTTGTGATGAGGATGTCCTGGTGGACCTCGTGATGAGAATGTCCTGGTGGAGCTTGTGATGAGAATGTCCTGGTGGACCTCGTGAGGAGAATGTCCTGGTGGACCTCGTGAGGAGAATGTCCTGGTGGACCTCGTGATGAGAATATCGTGGTTTCTCAGTGACAGTCTCCTGAGGGAGGTGGCTGGTGGCTTTTTCTCGCTTCCTGATTGCCATGGCCGTCATCGTTGGTGCCATAGTTGCCCTCGGCCCGGTGACCTCGGTGCTGATAGCTTCCATACTTCTGGGGCAGAGTAAAGTCTTTTTTCTGAACGTGTTAGTTCCGGATTGATCCCAGCGTCTGGCAGGGAAGTCGAATGAGGACGTTGTGTGTGGGGCATGAGCGGTGATCACAGCGGCCTTGTCCTCTCCTCATCATCCCCCATGAAAGTTGTGTTTATATTCCGGGGATTAAGCAGCTGATTGGCGTCTGGTGGGATCATCTGAGGCGTCTGAATCCCCAGATCCCGCCGTCCTTCAGTCTACAGATGTGCGCGGCTTTCATCTGCTGACAGATGGCGTCACTGCTGGTCCTCGGGCCTACTATCCAGGGTGGGCACACAGACCCCTCAAACCCCAAGTTTTACTTTGGTGCTTAAACACTTTTCACATTGCTGTCCCCCGCCCCAGTCCTGTGTAGCCCCCACACCCAGTAATGTCATACACTTGACACAAAAGACCCTACGACTCCTAGGTGACATCTGCATTATCGCTGAAGATTTAGAGCAGGTAGAGGGTTAATGTGGGCATCCCTGGAGGTCCACAGCTAAACTAACCATCCAACCATCCCTGGTGGTCTAGCGTTATTGCAAGTATTCTTTAGATGTTCCTGGTGGTGTAATGTTAATGTGAACCTGGTGGTCTAGTGTTATTATACGCGCTGTCTTCTGTGGGGGTCTAGGGTTAATATGCTATGGAGGAAATCTTGAAAGGACGAGGATCCAGCTTCATGGTGCGTGGACAAAAGACACTGTTATTGAAAGTTCATCACTGTGAATAGAAAGAAAAAACTACACGATTCAGATGATGAACGTCCTCCATCATGATCACATTACACATGCAGCAGAAGACATTGTGTACATCCACTCCTGCACAAGGCTCCATGGCAGCAGAAGACATCGTGTACATCTACTCCTGCACGAGGCTCCATGACAGCAGAAGACATCGTGTACATCTGTGACGGGGTGTACATCAGAGCAAAGAGACAACAGGCCGAGGATGATCCAACAGGTTTACTAACAGGAATACAGGAACAGCACACGACAAGTCCAAATAAAACAGATTCGGGGGCACCTCCCGATAATCCAAAGTGCCAGATCACAACGTAATAGTCCTTTTCAGAGTCCCAGAAATCCCACACAATCCACTGGACGGCGAGGTCTGTCCGCAGATTCAGATCTCGCTCCCTTCCTCTTCAAAAACTCAACTCCCAACTGCATTTAGAAACAGGAGTGAATTGTTTGAGCTCATGGGCCCGCCCCTCAAGGGTAGGGGTCTATGCAATGGTTGGGCCCACTAGAAGATTCTAGAAGGTTGGCTCCGAGATGTCTACAGGTTTGTGTAGTTGGCGTTATCCACTGCTTACGAAACAATGAGAAGTTCCCCTGGCTGTGTGGACAAGAGATAATTGCATTATGGGCCCAGAGACACAGGAGATGGGGGGAAGGTATGGTTACTTACATCCCAAGACATTTCAAAGTGTTCAGTAAGTACAACCAAAGGAAAGTGACATCACATCCTGACCTAGTATTACAGCAAATACAGTGAGAAGGTAAAATACATCATGACAATTCCTTCCCCTCCCAACTTGTGTACGTACTAGGGACCTCTACAGGTCGCTGGTTAAGTACACGCAGGCATGGCTGACAGGACTCAAGGCTCCTCTTGCCTGGACAGTCCATCTGCATTTTGGTGTTGGCTGCCCCTTCTATATTGTATGGTAAAGTTATAGGGCTGCAGAGCCAGGCTCCATCGCAGTAAGCGTCCATTGTCCCCAGAGACTCTGTTCAGCCAGGTGAGGGGATTGTGATCAGTAACCACAGTGAATTCCCGTCCATACAGATACGGCCGTAGTTTCTTAAGGGCCCACACTACAGCCAGACATTCCTTCTCAACAGTTGCATAGGCCACTTCTCGGTCCAGCAGTTTCCGGCTGAGATAGGCGATGGGGTGCTCGTCCCCAGCTGCATTCACCTGGCTGAGGACAGCTCCCAGTCCATAAGCAGAGGCGTCCGTCTCCACAATAAATCTCCGCTTGTAGTCTGGAGCAGCCAGGACAGGATCGCAGATCAAAGCATCCTTCAGCCGGTTAAAAGCCTCATCACAGGCTGGAGTCCAGATCACCAGCCGGGGCATTGTTTTCTTGGTCAGGTCGGTAAGAGGCTTGGCCACAGTACTGAAATGAGAAACAAATTTTCGGTAATAACTGGCAGTGCCCAGAAAAGCCATAACTTGTTTCTTAGTTTGGGGTACAGGCCAGTCTCTAATAGCCTGGATTTTGGCAGGCTCAGGTCGGAGCTTCCCTCCTCCCACTCTATGTCCTAGGTACTGGACTTCCCCCATCCCCAATTGGCATTTATCGGGTCGAATAGTTAGGCCGGCTGCAAGAATCAGGTCCAAAATAATGGCTACTTGATTCAGATGTTCCTCCCATGTGTGGCTGAAGACGGCGATATCATCCAAGTAGGCACAAGCAAAGTCATCACATCCCCGGAGGATCTGATCCACCATTCTCTGGAAGGTGGCCGGGGCATTTTTCATTCCAAAAGGCATGCTTAGAAATTCATACAGACCAAAGGGGGTTATAAAAGCGGACCGTTCTCTCCCTTCATCCGTTAGAGGGATCTGCCAGTATCCCTTACTGAGATCCAAGGTAGTGACATATCGGGACCCAGCCAGTCGGTCTAGAAGTTCGTCAATACGAGGCATTGGGTAAGGATCGCTGACGGTATGGTCGTT
This sequence comes from Anomaloglossus baeobatrachus, assembly GCF_048569485.1. Taxonomy (NCBI): domain Eukaryota; kingdom Metazoa; phylum Chordata; class Amphibia; order Anura; family Aromobatidae; genus Anomaloglossus; species Anomaloglossus baeobatrachus. The sequence goes on from NC_134358.1 coordinate 576,334,866, forward strand.
TAGTCGCCGATAGTCCACACAAAATCGAGTACTCCCATCCTTCTTGGGTACTAACACCACAGGGGAGGCCCAAGGGCTATGGGAGGCCTGGATTACCCCAAGCTGTAACATCTCCTCCAGTTCGTGCTGCATGGTGTTTCGAACTGATTCAGGTACCCGGTAAGGAGCCAGTTGTATGGGACGGATGCCCTGAGTGTCCACATGATGTTGGGTGACGGTGGTTCGACCTGGTTGGGATGAGAAAGCAGCCCGTCTCTGTTGAAGCACTTCCAGCATCTGGATTTTCTGTAAGGAGTCCAGGTAATCTCCCAGGGGAACCTGTTCCACAGTGGATGGGGCTCTCGCTGCTTCCACGAGATCAGGTAGAGAGTCCTCATCCTCTTGACCATCTTCTGAAGCCAACCGACAGCTTGCTATCATTGGAATGTTCCGGTCATGGTACTCCTTAATCATATTCACATGGACAGTCTTTTGCCTTAGCCCCTGATCATCTAAAGCAAGAAGGTAATTGGTATCATTCAGTTTTCTGAGAACCCGGAAGGGACCCTCCCATGTGGTCTGCAGTTTATTCTGCCGATGGGGAACAATCATTAAGACTTGTTGTCCTTCTACAAACTCCCGATAGCGTGCGTTACGGTCATACCATGTCTTCTGTCTGGTTTGAGCCATACGCAAATGACTCTGTGCAAAACTAGCAAGTTGGGCCAAGGTTTCTCGCAGCTTTAGGACATAAGGGACAACAGGGGTTCCTGTATCTTCAACTTGCCCCTCCCAGTATTCCTTGAGCAGGGTTAAGGGTCCTCGGACCTTTCTTCCATAGAGTAGTTCAAAGGGGGAGAACCCAGTGGACTCCTGGGGAACTTCCCGATAGGCAAACAAGAGATGGGGAAGGTACTTCTCCCAGTCTGAATCTCGGTCCGTGAAGGCCCTCAGCATATTCTTCAGAGTGCCGTTGAATCGTTCACAAAGTCCATTTGTTTGGGGATGATACGGGGTCGTTCGGATCGCTCGTACTCCACAGGTGCGCCACAGACACTGGACCAACTCTGACATAAACTGGGAGCCTTGGTCCGACAAGATCTCACTGGGGAATCCTACTCTGGTAAAAATAATAACCAAGGCCTCGGCCACCTTGGCTGCAGAGATACTTGACAAGGCCACGGCTTCTGGATATCGGGTGGCGTAGTCCACAACAGTGAGAATGTACTGCTTTCCAGATTTACTTGGTTTAGCCAGAGGTCCAATGATATCAACAGCTACTCTTTGAAAGGGTTCTTCTATTATAGGGAGCGGTTGCAGGGGTGCCTTTGGGTGATCTCCGGGTCGCCCTCTACGCTGACATATGTCACAAGTTCGGCAGAAATGCGCCACTGCTTGGGAAATCCCCGGCCAATAAAAAGTTTGAGTCAATCGTCTCTCGGTGCGGGTTTTGCCTTGATGGCCAGCCGTAGGAATGTCATGAGCCAGGTGTAATAGGGGAATTCTGTACTTCTGAGGAACAATCAGCTGTTTGCTATAAGTCCAGGGCTTATCTAGGGAGTCGGCATTGGCAACCCGATACAGAAGTTCATTTTCTCTGATAATTCTTTCTCCGTTTTCCCCTAGCTGCCCTATTTCAGCCCGAGTTCTAAAACTAGCAAGGGTGGGGTCAGTCTCTACTTCTTGTCTAAACTGAACTTTATCCCAAGTAACATTCATATTATCCCCACAAGAAGAATCACTCACCGGCTGTAATGGCAGTTCTGGTGGCCTCAGTTCCATGGATGGGTTGTACACGTCCACATGGGCTGCTCTCTTGGCTTGACTTCTGGTTACCGCACCGACAAAGTGGCAATGAAGATTCCCCACATCATTTCCTAGAAGAACGTCTGCAGGGAGGCCGCTCATCACACCGACCACACATTGTTTTGCCCCAAAGCCATAATCCAGGGTCACACTCGCTCTTGGAATATATCTCTGGGTACCTCCTGCCAGTTCAATGGCAATTCCTGGTCCCTTTTGAATTGCTTGTGGTTGAATTACTCGGGGATCGGCTATGGTGAGGAAAGCCCCAGTGTCACGGAAGCCAACAACTTTTTGGCCATCCAGCACGACCTCCTGTAGATGTTTGTCCTGAAGATCAGAAGAACAGGTGGCTGGAGCTCGCACCCCATAGACTCCGGGTAGGGGAGCCAGGATATCTAAGTCACTTGGCAAGTCATCAGGCACAGAATCCAGCTCTTCTCCTGGTGAAGGTGTCTGTAGGTAATGAACAGGCAAAGGCGGTCTGTAGCTGTTCTGTCTATGAACACCTGGACATTGGAATTGCATGTGCCCAGGCTGCCCACATCCATAACATCTGCGCTCTGGGATTCTTCCTCCGCGTCGTATTCCCAAAGGTGGAGCATGAGTAATGCGAGGCACAGTCACACGAAGGTCCCCATGAGTTGACGGTCTAGGGTGATGGTGAACATTGGGGCCAGAAGGACCAGGGGCCACCAGCGTTGGGGGGTTGGTGTTTTTTTTCTCACTGGGTAGTAGTTTTTTCCACTGAGGCTTGATGGTGAGAGCCTCATCAGCTAGAGCTGCAGCTTCCTCCACAGTGGCTGGTCTCCTTTCACGCACCCATTCCCGGATCTCAGCGGGGCACTTGAAGTAAAACTGCTCTTTTAGGAGGACCTGGAGGACGGTCTCCAAGGTTAAGGCCTCCTCTGCCTCCAACCAACGATGCCACAGATGTTTGAGTTTGTGGGCATACATCTTGAAGGACACTTCCTCATCACATGCTAGAGTACGGAACTGAGTCCTGTAAGTGTCTGGCGTTACAGCATAATGTTCTAGAATAGTCTGTTTAATATCCGCATACTCACAGTTCCACCGAGGGTCCATAGCTCTATAGGCTGCAGCAGCTCCACCCTCTAAGAGCCCAACCAGATGCCGGACGCGCTCCCTTTCTGGGACTTCCATTAATCGACACTGATGCTCAAAGTCCTGGAAGAAGCCCTCAATGTCACCAGCAGCCTCATTAAACTGCTTGAAGTCTTTGCGGGACACTCTGGGAAGTTCCCTCATGATGGGTGCTGGGGTTACAGTCTGTCTGGAACCTCTCGCGGCTTCCACAGCGAGCTGCTTATCCAGCAATGCCATCTCCTCCATCCTGCGCTCCTTCTCTTCAGCTCCACGCATGGCCTCCCTCTTATCTTCTATGGTGGCCTCATCTCCAAGCAGTGCCATCTTTTCCTTGTACCACACAACCCATTGACTTTTTTGGGTATTCACCTCCGGCTCCCGTCTTTGCTCCCCTTGCTGTGGAAATTGTTCCTCGGTGCCATCTTGCAGGCAAGCGTGTTCCAATGCCTCAATTAGTTGCTCCTTAGAGAGTCCTTTGTAGCCGACACCTATTTCACGGGCCTTTGTTTGTAGAATCGCCACAGTCCAGTTCCTGTATCCTGAGGTTCTGGTTTCAGACGTCGATTGGCTGTTGTCCTCCATTTCTTCTGCTCTGATCCCGCCGCTGCCACCAGTTTGTGACGGGGTGTACATCAGAGCAAAGAGACAACAGGCCGAGGATGATCCAACAGGTTTACTAACAGGAATACAGGAACAGCACACGACAAGTCCAAATAAAACAGATTCGGGGGCACCTCCCGATAATCCAAAGTGCCAGATCACAACGTAATAGTCCTTTTCAGAGTCCCAGAAATCCCACACAATCCACTGGACGGCGAGGTCTGTCCGCAGATTCAGATCTCGCTCCCTTCCTCTTCAAAAACTCAACTCCCAACTGCATTTAGAAACAGGAGTGAATTGTTTGAGCTCGTGGGCCCGCCCCTCAAGGGTAGGGGTCTATGCAATGGTTGGGCCCACTAGAAGATTCTAGAAGGTTGGCTCCGAGATGTCTACAGGTTTGTGTAGTTGGCGTTATCCACTGCTTACGAAACAATGAGAAGTTCCACTGGCTGTGTGGACAAGAGATAATTGCATTATGGGCCCAGAGACACAGGAGATGGGGGGAAGGTATGGTTACTTACATCCCAAGACATTTCAAAGTGTTCAGTAAGTACAACCAAAGGAAAGTGACATCACATCCTGACATAGTATTACAGCAAATACAGTGAGAAGGTAAAATACATCATGACAACATCTACTCCTGCACGAGGCTCCATGACAGCAGAAGACATCATGTACGTCCACTCCTGCATGAGGCTCCATGACAGCAGAAGGCATCGTGTACATCTACTTCTGCACGAGGCTCCATGGCAGCAGAAGACATCGTGTACGTCCACTCCTGCATGAGGCTCCATGACAGCAGAAGACATTGTGTACGTCCACTCCTGCACGAGGCTCCATGACAGCAGAAGACATCGTGTACATCTACTTCTGCACGAGGCTCCATGGCAGCAGAAGACATCGTGTACATCTACTCCTGCACGAGGCTCCATGACAGCAGAAGACATCGTGTACGTCTACTCCTGCACGAGGCTCCATGACAGCAGAAGACATCGTGTACGTCCACTCCTGCACGAGGCTCCATGACAGCAGAAGACATCGTGTACGTCCACTCCTGCACGAGGCTCCATGACAGCAGAAGACATCGTGTACGTCTACTCCTGCATGAGGCTCCATGACAGCAGAAGACATCGTGTACGTCCACTCCTGCACGAGGCTCCATGGCAGCAGAAGACATCGTGTACATCCACTCCTGCACGAGGCTCCATGACAGCAGAAGACATTGTGTACGTCCACTCCTGCATGAGGCTCCATGACACCAGAAGACATCGTGTACGTCCACTCCTGCACGAGGCGCCATGACAGCAGAAGACATTGTGTACGTCCACTCCTGCACGGGGCGCCATGACAGCAGAAGACATTGTGTACGTCCATTCCTGCATGAGGCTCCATGGCAGCAGAAGACATTGTGTACGTTGGCTCCTGCATGAGGCTCCATGGCAGCAGAAGACATCGTGTACGTCCACTCCTGCACGAGGCCCCATGGCAGCAGAAGACATTGTGTACGTCCGCTCCTGCACGAGGCTCCATGACACCAGAAGACATCGTGTACGTCCACTCCTGCACGAAGCGCCATGACAGCAGAAGACATCGTGTACGTCCACTCCTGCACGAAGCGCCATGACAGCAGAAGACATTGTGTACATCCACTCCTGCATGAGGCTCCATGACAGCAGAAGACATTGTGTACGTCCACTCCTGCACGAGGCGCCATGACAGCAGAAGACATTGTGTACGTTGGCTCCTGCACGAGGCTCCATGACAGCAGAAGACATTGTGTACATCCACTCCTGCACGAGGCTCCATGACAGCAGAAGACATTGCGTACGTCCACTCCTGCACGAGGCTCCATGGCAGAAGAAGACATCGTGTACGTCCGCTCCTGCACGATGCTCCATGACAGCAGAAGACATTGTGTACGTCCACTCCTGCACGAGGCTCCATGACAGCAGAAGACAACGTGTACGTCCACTCCTGCATGAGGCTCCATGACAGCAGAAGACATCGTGTACGTCCGCTCCTGCACAAGGCTCCATGACAGCAGAAGACATTGTGTACGTCCGCTCCTGCATGAGGCTCCATGACAGCAGAAGACATTGTGTACGTCCACTCCTGCACGAGGCTCCATGACAGCAGAAGACATCGTGTACGTCCACTCCTGCACGAGGCTCCATGACAGCAGAAGACATCGTGTACGTCCACTCCTGCACGAGGCTCCATGACAGCAGAAGACATCGTGTACGTCCACTCCTGCACGAGGCTCCATGACAGCAGAAGACATCGTGTACGTCCGCTCCTGCACAAGGATCCATGACAGCAGAAGACATTGTGTACGTCCGCTCCTGCACGAGGCTCCATGACAGCAGAAGACATTGTGTACGTCCACTCCTGCACGAGGCTCCATGACAGCAGAAGACATCGTGTACGTCCACTCCTGCACGAGGCTCCATGACAGCAGAAGACATCGTGTACGTCTACTCCTGCATGAGGCTTCATGGCAGCAGAAGACATCGTGTATGTCCACTCCTGCACGAGGCTCCATGTCAGCAGAAGACATCGTGTACATCCACTCCTGCACGAGGCTCCATGACACCAGAAGACATCGTGTACGTCCACTCCTGCATGAGGCTCCATGACAGCAGAAGACATTGTGTACGTCCACTCCTGCACGAGGCTCCATGACAGCAGAAGACATCGTGTACGTCCACTCCTGCACGAGGCTCCATGACAGCAGAAGACATCGTGTACGTCCACTCCTGCACGAGGCTCCATGACAGCAGAAGACATCGTGTACATCCACTCCTGCACGAGGCTCCATGACAGCAGAAGACATCGTGTACGTCCACTCCTGCACGAGGCTCCATGACACCAGAAGACATCGTGTACGTCCACTCCTGCACGAGGCGCCATGACAGCAGAAGACATTGTGTACGTCCACTCCTGCACGGGGCGCCATGACAGCAGAAGACATTGTGTACGTCCATTCCTGCATGAGGCTCCATGGCAGCAGAAGACATTGTGTACGTTGGCTCCTGCATGAGGCTCCATGGCAGCAGAAGACATCATGTACGTCCACTCCTGCACGAGGCTCCATGGCAGCAGAAGACATCGTGTACGTCCGCTCCTGCACGAGGCTCCATGACACCAGAAGACATCGTGTACGTCCACTCCTGCACGAGGCGCCAAGACAGCAGAAGACATTGTGTACATCCACTCCTGCATGAGGCTCCATGACAGCAGAAGACATTGTGTACGTCCACTCCTGCACGAGGCGCCATGACAGCAGAAGACATTGTGTACGTTGGCTCCTGCACGAGGCTCCATGACAGCAGAAGACATTGTGTACATCCACTCCTGCACGAGGCTCCATGACAGCAGAAGACATTGTGCACGTCCACTCCTGCACGAGGCTCCATGGCAGAAGAAGACATCGTGTACGTCCGCTCCTGCACGATGCTCCATGACAGCAGAAGACATTGTGTACGTCCACTCCTGCACGAGGCTCCATGACAGCAGAAGACATCGTGTACGTCCACTCCTGCACCAGGCTCCATGGCAGAAGAAGACATCGTGTACGTCCGCTCCTGCACGATGCTCCATGACAGCAGAAGACATCGTGTACGTCCACTCCTGCACGAGGCACCATGACAGCAGAAGACATCGTGTACGTCCACTCCTGCACGAGGCTCCATGACAGCAGAAGACATCGTGTACGTCCGCTCCTGCACAAGGCTCCATGACAGCAGAAGACATTGTGTACGTCCGCTCCTGCACGATGCTCCATGACAGCAGAAGACATTGTGTACATCCACTCCTGCACGAGGCTCCATGACAGCAGAAGACATCGTGTACGTCCACTCCTGCACGAGGCTCCATGACAGCAGAAGACATCGTGTACGTCCACTCCTGCACGAGGCTCCATGACAGCAGAAGACATCGTGTACGTCCACTCCTGCACGAGGCTCCATGACAGCAGAAGACATCGTGTACGTCCACTCCTGCACGAGGCTCCATGACAGCAAAAGACATCGTGTACGTCTACTCCTGCATGAGGCTTCATGGCAGCAGAAGACATCGTGTATGTCCACTCCTGCACGAGGCTCCATGACAGCAGAAGACATTGTGTACATCCACTCCTGCACGAGGCTCCATGACAGCAGAAGACATCGTGTACGTCCACTCCTGCACGAGGCTCCATGACACCAGAAGACATCGTGTACGTCCACTCCTGCACGAGGCGCCATGACAGCAGAAGACATTGTGTACGTCCACTCCTGCACGGGGCGCCATGACAGCAGAAGACATTGTGTACGTCCATTCCTGCATGAGGCTCCATGGCAGCAGAAGACATTGTGTACGTTGGCTCCTGCATGAGGCTCCATGGCAGCAGAAGACATCGTGTACGTCCACTCCTGCACGAGGCTCCATGGCAGCAGAAGACATCGTGTACGTCCGCTCCTGCACGAGGCTCCATGACACCAGAAGACATCGTGTACGTCCACTCCTGCACGAGGCGCCATGACAGCAGAAGACATTGTGTACATCCACTCCTGCATGAGGCTCCATGACAGCAGAAGACATTGTGTACGTCCACTCCTGCACGAGGCGCCATGACAGCAGAAGACATTGTGTACGTTGGCTCCTGCACGAGGCTCCATGACAGCAGAAGACATTGTGTACATCCACTCCTGCACGAGGCTCCATGACAGCAGAAGACATTGTGTACGTCCACTCCTGCACGAGGCTCCATGGCAGAAGAAGACATCGTGTACGTCCACTCCTGCACGAGGCTCCATGACAGAAGAAGACATCGTGTACATCCGCTACTGCACGAGGCTCCATGACAGCAGAAGACATCGTGTACGTCCACTTCTGCACGAGGCTCCATGACAGCAGAAGACATCGTGTACGTCTACTCCTGCATGAGGCTCCATGGCAGCAGAAGACATTGTGTACGTCCACTCCTGCACGAGGCTCCATGGCAGAAGAAGACATCGTGTACGTCCGCTCCTGCACGATGCTCCATGACAGCAGAAGACATTGTGTACGTCCACTCCTGCACGAGGCTCCATGACAGCAGAAGACATCGTGTACGTCCACTCCTGCATGAGGCTCCATGACAGAAGAAGACATCGTGTACGTCTACTCCTGCACGAGGCTCCATGGCAGCAGAAGACATCGTGTACATCCGCTCCTGCATGAGGCTCCATGACAGCAGAAGACATCGTGTACGTCCGCTCCTGCACGAGGCTCCATGACACCAGAAGACATCGTGTACGTCCACTCCTGCACGAGGCGCCATGACAGCAGAAGACATTGTGTACATCCGCTCCTGCACGAGGCTCCATGACAGCAAAAGACATTGTGTACGTCCACTGCTGCACGAGGCTCCATGATAGCAGAAGACATCGTGTACGTCTGCTCCTGCACAAGGCTCCATGACAGCAGAAGACATCGTGTACGTCCGCTCCTGCACGAAGCTCCATGACACCAGAATACATCGTTTACGTCGGCTCCTGCACGAGGCTCCATGACAGCAGAAGACATCGTGTACGTCCGCTCCTGCACGAGGCTCCATGACAGCAGAAGACATCGTGTACATCTGCTCCTGCATGAGGCTCCATGACAGCAGAAGACATTGTGTACGTCCGCTCCTGCACGAGGCTCCATAACAGCAGAAGACATTGTGTACATCCGCTCCTGCACGAGGCTCCATGACAGCAGAAGACATCATGTACGTCCGCTCCTGCACGAGGCTCCATGACAGCAGGAGACATTGTGTACGTCTGCTCCTGCACGAGGCTCCATGACAGCAGAAGAGATTGTGTACGTCCACTCCTGCACGAGGCTCCATGACAGCAGAAGACATCGTGTACGTCCGCTCCTGCACGAGGCTCCATGACAGCAGAAGACATCGTGTACGTCCACTCCTGCACGAGGCTCCATGACAGCAGAAGAGATTGTGTACGTCCACTCCTGCACGAGGCTCCATGACAGCAGAAGACATTGTGTACATCCGCTCCTGCACGAGGCTCCATGACAGCAGAAGACATCATGTACGTCCGCTCCTGCACGAGGCTCCATGACAGCAGGAGACATTGTGTACGTCTGCTCCTGCACGAGGCTCCATGACAGCAGAAGAGATTGTGTACGTCCACTCCTGCACGAGGCTCCATGACAGCAGAAGACATCGTGTACGTCCGCTCCTGCACGAGGCTCCATGACAGCAGAAGACATTGTGTACATCCGCTCCTGCACGAGGATCCATGACAGCAGAAGACATTGTGTACATCCACTCCTGCACGGGGCTCCATGACAGCAGAAGAAATTGTGTACGTTGGCTCCTGCACGAGGCTCCATGACAGCAGAAGACATTGTGTACGTCCACTCCGGCACGAGGCTCCATGACAGCAGAAGACATCGTGTACGTCCACTCCTGCACAAGGCTCCATGACAGAAGAAGACATCGTGTACGTCTACTCCTGCATGAGGCTCCATGGCAGCAGAAGACATTGTGTATGTCCACTCCTGCACGAGGCTCCATGGCAGCAGAAGACATCGTGTACATCCGCTCCTGCACGAGGCTCCATGACAGCAGAAGACATCGTGTACGTCCACTTCTGCACGAGGCTCCATGACAGCAGAAGACATCGTGTACGTCTACTCCTGCATGAGGCTCCATGGCAGCAGAAGACATTGTGTACGTCCACTCCTGCACGAGGCTCCATGGCAGAAGAAGACATCGTGTACGTCCGCTCCTGCACGATGCTCCATGACAGCAGAAGACATTGTGTACGTCCACTCCTGCACGAGGCTCCATGACAGCAGAAGACATCGTGTACGTCCACTCCTGCATGAGGCTCCATGACAGAAGAAGACATCGTGTACGTCTACTCCTGCATGAGGCTCCATGGCAGCAGAAGACATTGTGTATGTCCACTCCTGCACGAGGCTCCATGGCAGCAGAAGACATCGTGTACATCCGCTCCTGCATGAGGCTCCATGACAGCAGAAGACATCGTGTACGTCCGCTCCTGCACGAGGCTCCATGACACCAGAAGACATCGTGTACGTCCACTCCTGCACGAGGCGCCATGACAGCAGAAGACATTGTGTACGTCCATTCCTGCATGAGGCTCCATGGCAGCAGAAGACATTGTGTACATCCGCTCCTGCACGAGGCTCCATGACAGCAAAAGACATTGTGTACGTCCACTCCTGCACGAGGCTCCATGATAGCAGAAGACATCGTGTACGTCTGCTCCTGCACAAGGCTCCATGACAGCAGAAGACATCGTGTACGTCCGCTCCTGCACGAAGCTCCATGACACCAGAATACATCGTGTACGTCGGCTCCTGCACGAGGCTCCATGACAGCAGAAGACATCGTGTACGTCCGCTCCTGCACGAGGCTCCATGACAGCAGAAGACATCGTGTACATCTGCTCCTGCATGAGGCTCCATGACAGCAGAAGACATTGTGTACGTCCGCTCCTGCACGAGGCTCCATGAAAGCAGAAGACATTGTGTACATCCGCTCCTGCACGAGGCTCCATGACAGCAGAAGACATCATGTACGTCCGCTCCTGCACGAGGCTCCATGACAGCAGGAGACATTGTGTACGTCTGCTCCTGCACGAGGCTCCATGACAGCAGAAGAGATTGTGTACGTCCACTCCTGCACGAGGCTCCATGACAGCAGAAGACATCGTGTACGTCCGCTCCTGCACGAGGCTCCATGACAGCAGAAGACATCGTGTACGTCCACTCCTGCACGAGGCTCCATGACAGCAGAAGAGATTGTGTACGTCCACTCCTGCACGAGGCTCCATGACAGCAGAAGACATTGTGTACATCCGCTCCTGCACGAGGCTCCATGACAGCAGAAGACATCATGTACGTCCGCTCCTGCACGAGGCTCCATGACAGCAGGAGACATTGTGTACGTCTGCTCCTGCACGAGGCTCCATGACAGCAGAAGAGATTGTGTACGTCCACTCCTGCACGAGGCTCCATGACAGCAGAAGACATCGTGTACGTCCGCTCCTGCACGAGGCTCCATGACAGCAGAAGACATTGTGTACATCCGCTCCTGCACGAGGATCCATGACAGCAGAAGACATTGTGTACATCCACTCCTGCACGGGGCTCCATGACAGCAGAAGAAATTGTGTACGTTGGCTCCTGCACGAGGCTCCATGACAGCAGAAGACATTGTGTACGTCCACTCCTGCACGAGGCTCCATGACAGCAGAAGACATCGTGTACGTCTGCTCCTGCACAAGACTCCATGGCAGCAGAAGACATCGTGTACGTCCGCTCCTGCACGAGGCTCCATGATAGCAGAAGACATCGTGTACGTCTGCTCCTGCACGAGGCTCCATGATAGCAGAAGACATCGTGTACGTCTGCTCCTGCACAAGGCTCCATGACAGCAGAAGACATTGTGTACGTCCGCTCCTGCATGAGGCTCCATGACAGCAGAAGACATTGTGTACGTCCACTCCTGCACGAGGCGCCATGACAGCAGAAGACATTGTGTACGTTGGCTCCTGCACGAGGCTCCATGACAGCAGAAGACATTGTGTACATCCACTCCTGCACGAGGCTCCATGACAGCAGAAGACATTGTGTACGTCCACTCCTGCACGAGGCTCCATGGCAGAAGAAGACATCGTGTACGTCCGCTACTGCACGATGCTCCATGACAGCAGAAGACATTGTGTACGTCCACTCCTGCACGAGGCTCCATGACAGCAGAAGACATCGTGTACGTCCACTCCTGCACGAGGCTCCATGACAGCAGAAGACATCGTGTACGTCCGCTCCTGCACAAGGCTCCATGACAGCAGAAGACATTGTGTACGTCCGCTCCTGCACGATGCTCCATGACAGCAGAAGACATTGTGTACGTCCACTCCTGCACGCGGCTCCATGACAGCAGAAGACATCGTGTACGTCCACTCCTGCACGAGGCTCCATGACAGCAGAAGACATCGTGTACGTCCACTCCTGCACGAGGCTCCATGACAGCAGAAGACATCGTGTACGTCTACTCCTGCATGAGGCTTCATGGCAGCAGAAGACATCGTGTATGTCCACTCCTGCACGAGGCTCCATGGCAGCAGAAGACATCGTGTACATCCACTCCTGCACGAGGCTCCATGACAGCAGAAGACATCGTGTACGTCCATTCCTGCACGAGGCTCCATGACACCAGAAGACATCGTGTACGTCCACTCCTGCACGAGGCGCCATGACAGCAGAAGACATTGTGTACGTCCACTCCTGCACGGGGCGCCATGACAGCAGAAGACATTGTGTACGTCCATTCCTGCATGAGGCTCCATGGCAGCAGAAGACATTGTGTACGTTGGCTCCTGCACGAGGCGCCATGACAGCAGAAGACATTGTGTACATCCACTCCTGCATGAGGCTCCATGACAGCAGAAGACATTGTGTACGTCCACTCCTGCACGAGGCGCCATGACAGCAGAAGACATTGTGTACGTTGGCTCCTGCACGAGGCTCCATGACAGCAGAAGACATTGTGTACGTCCACTCCTGCACGAGGCTCCATGGCAGAAGAAGACATCGTGTACGTCCGCTCCTGCACGATGCTCCATGACAGCAGAAGACATTGTGTACGTCCTCTCCTGCACGAGGCTCCATGACAGCAGAAGACATCGTGTACGTTCACTCCTGCACGAGGCTCCATGACAGCAGAAGACATCGTGTACGTCCACTCCTGCACGAGGCTCCATGACAGCAGAAGACATCGTGTACGTCTACTCCTGCATGAGGCTCCATGGCAGCAGAAGACATTGTGTATGTCCACTCCTGCACGAGGCTCCATGGCAGCAGAAGACATCGTGTACATCCGCTCCTGCATGAGGCTCCATGACAGCAGAAGACATCGTGTACGTCCGCTCCTGCACGAGGCTCCATGACACCAGAAGACATCGTGTACGTCCACTCCTGCATGAGGCTCCATGACAGCAAAAGACATTGTGTACGTCCCCTTTGGCACGAGGCTCCATGACAGCAGAAGACATCGTGTATGTCCACTCCTGCACGAGGCTCCATGACAGCAGAAGACATTGTGTACATCCACTCCTGCACGGGGCTCCATGACAGCAGAAGACATTGTGTACGTTGGCTCCTGCACGAGGCTCCATGACAGCAGAAGACATTGTGTACGTCCACTCCTGCACGAGGCTCCATGACAGCAGAAGACATCGTGTACGTCTGCTCCTGCACAAGACTCCATGGCAGCAGAAGACATCGTGTACGTCTGCTCCTGCACGAGGCTCCATGATAGCAGAAGACATCGTGTACGTCTGCTCCTGCACAAGGCTCCATGACAGCAGAAGACATCGTGTACGTCCGCTCCTGCACGAAGCTCCATGACACCAGAAGACATCGTGTACGTCCACTCCTGCACGAGGCTCCATGACAGCAGAAGACATCGTGTACGTCCGCTCCTGCACGAGGCTCCATGACAGCAGAAGACATCGTGTACATCTGCTCCTGCATGAGGCTCCATGACTGCAGAAGACATTGTGTACGTCCGCTCCTGCACGAGGCTCCATGACAGCAGAAGACATTGTGTACGTCTGCTCCTGCACGAGGCTCCATGACAGCAGAAGAGATTGTGTACGTCCACTCCTGCACGAGGCTCCATGACAGCAGAAGACATCGTGTACGTCCGCTCCTGCACGAGGCTCCATGACAGCAGAAGACATCGTGTACGTCCACTCCTGCACGAGGCTCCATGACAGCAGAAGAGATTGTGTACGTCCACTCCTGCACGAGGCTCCATGACAGCAGAAGACATTGTGTATGTCCACTCCTGCACGAGGCTCCATGACAGCAGAAGACATTGTGTACATCCGCTCCTGCACGAGGCTCCATGACAGCAGAAGACATCGTGTACGTCCGCTCCTGCACGAGGCTCCATGACAGCAGAAGACATCGTGTACATCCACTCCTACACGAGGCTCCATGACAGCAGAAGACATTGTGTACGTCCGCTCCTGCACGAGGCTCCATGGCAGCAGAAGACATCGTGTATGTCCGCTCCTGCACGGGGCTCCATGACAGCAGAAGACATTGTGTACATCCGCTCCTGCATGAGGCTCCATGACAGCAGAAGACATTGTGTACATCCGCTCCTGCATGAGGCTCCATGACAGCAGAAGACATTGTGTACGTCCGCTCCTGCACGAGGCTCCATGACAGCAGAAGACATCGTGTACATCCGCTCCTGCACGAGGCTCCATGACAGCAGAAGACATTGTGTACATCCGCTCCTGCACGAGGCTTCATGACAGCAGAATACATCGTGTACATCCACTCCTGCATGAGGCTCCATGACAGCAGAAGACATTGTGTACGTCCGCTCCTGCACGAGGCTCCATGACAGCAGAAGACATCGTGTACGTCCGCTCCTGCACGAAGCTCCATGACACCAGAAGACATCGTGTACGTCCACTCCTGCACGAGGCTCCATGACAGCAGAAGACATCGTGTACGTCCGCTCCTGCACGAGGCTCCATGACAGCAGAAGACATCGTGTACATCTGCTCCTGCATGAGGCTCCATGACTGCAGAAGACATTGTGTACGTCCGCTCCTGCACGAGGCTCCATGACAGCAGAAGACATTGTGTACGTCTGCTCCTGCACGAGGCTCCATGACAGCAGAAGAGATTGTGTACGTCCACTCCTGCACGAGGCTCCATGACAGCAGAAGACATCGTGTACGTCCGCTCCTGCACGAGGCTCCATGACAGCAGAAGACATCGTGTACGTCCACTCCTGCACGAGGCTCCATGACAGCAGAAGAGATTGTGTACGTCCACTCCTGCACGAGGCTCCATGACAGCAGAAGACATTGTGTATGTCCACTCCTGCACGAGGCTCCATGACAGCAGAAGACATTGTGTACATCCGCTCCTGCACGAGGCTCCATGACAGCAGAAGACATCGTGTACGTCCGCTCCTGCACGAGGCTCCATGACAGCAGAAGACATCGTGTACATCCACTCCTACACGAGGCTCCATGACAGCAGAAGACATTGTGTACGTCCGCTCCTGCACGAGGCTCCATGGCAGCAGAAGACATCGTGTATGTCCGCTCCTGCACGGGGCTCCATGACAGCAGAAGACATTGTGTACATCCGCTCCTGCATGAGGCTCCATGACAGCAGAAGACATTGTGTACATCCGCTCCTGCATGAGGCTCCATGACAGCAGAAGACATTGTGTACGTCCGCTCCTGCACGAGGCTCCATGACAGCAGAAGACATCGTGTACATCCGCTCCTGCACGAGGCTCCATGACAGCAGAAGACATTGTGTACATCCGCTCCTGCACGAGGCTTCATGACAGCAGAATACATCGTGTACATCCACTCCTGCATGAGGCTCCATGACAGCAGAAGACATTGTGTACGTCCGCTCCTGCACTAGGCTCCATGACAGCAGAATACATCGTGTACATCCACTCCTACATGAGGCTCCATGATAGCAGAAGACATCGTGTACGTCCATTCCTGCATGAGGCTCCATGACAGCAGAAGACATTGTGTACGTCCACTCCTGCACGAGGCTCCATGACAGCAGAAGACATCGTGTACGTCTGCTCCTGCACAAGACTCCATGGCAGCAGAAGACATCGTGTACGTCTGCTCCTGCACGAGGCTCCATGATAGCAGAAGACATCGTGTACGTCCACTCCTGCACAAGGCTCCATGACAGCAGAAGACATCGTGTACGTCCGCTCCTGCACGAAGCTCCATGACACCAGAAGACATCGTGTACGTCCACTCCTGCACGAGGCTCCGTGACAGCAGAAGACATCGTGTACGTCCGCTCCTGCACGAGGCTCCATGACAGCAGAAGACATCGTGTACGTCCACTCCTGCACGAGGCTCCATGACAGCAGAAGAGATTGTGTACGTCCACTCCTGCACGAGGCTCCATGACAGCAGAAGACATTGTGTATGTCCACTCCTGCACGAGGCTCCATGACAGCAGAAGACATTGTGTACATCCGCTCCTGCACGAGGCTCCATGACAGCAGAAGACATCGTGTACGTCCGCTCCTGCACGAGGCTCCATGACAGCAGAAGACATCGTGTACATCCACTCCTACACGAGGCTCCATGACAGCAGAAGACATTGTGTACGTCCGCTCCTGCACGAGGCTCCATGGCAGCAGAAGACATCGTGTATGTCCGCTCCTGCACGGGGCTCCATGACAGCAGAAGACATTGTGTACATCCGCTCCTGCATGAGGCTCCATGACAGCAGAAGACATTGTGTACATCCGCTCCTGCATGAGGCTCCATGACAGCAGAAGACATTGTGTACGTCCGCTCCTGCACGAGGCTCCATGACAGCAGAAGACATCGTGTACATCTGCTCCTGCACGAGGCTCCATGACAGCAGAAGACATTGTGTACATCCGCTCCTGCACGAGGCTTCATGACAGCAGAATACATCGTGTACATCCACTCCTGCATGAGGCTCCATGACAGCAGAAGACATTGTGTACGTCCGCTCCTGCACGAGGCTCCATGACAGCAGAATACATCGTGTACATCCACTCCTACATGAGGCTCCATGATAGCAGAAGACATCGTGTACGTCCATTCCTGCATGAGGCTCCATGACAGCAGAAGACATTGTGTACGTCCACTCCTGCACGAGGCTCCATGACAGCAGAAGACATCGTGTACGTCTGCTCCTGCACAAGACTCCATGGCAGCAGAAGACATCGTGTACGTCTGCTCCTGCACGAGGCTCCATGATAGCAGAAGACATCGTGTACGTCCACTCCTGCACAAGGCTCCATGACAGCAGAAGACATCGTGTACGTCCGCTCCTGCACGAAGCTCCATGACACCAGAAGACATCGTGTACGTCCACTCCTGCACGAGGCTCCGTGACAGCAGAAGACATCGTGTACGTCCGCTCCTGCACGAGGCTCCATGACAGCAGAAGACATCGTGTACGTCCACTCCTGCACGAGGCTCCATGACAGCAGAAGAGATTGTGTACGTCCACTCCTGCACGAGGCTCCATGACAGCAGAAGACATCGTGTACGTCAGCTCCTGCACGAGGCTCCATGACAGCAGAAGACATTGTGTACATCCGCTCCTGCACGAGGCTCCATGACAGCAGATGACATTGTGTACGTCCGCTCCTGCACGAGGCTCCATGACAGTAAAAGAAGCCCCCACACATTGTGAGTGACCCCCTCCATGGATGAGAAGCTCTCACTTATTGTGAGTGACCCCCTCCATGAATGAGAAGCCCCCATATATTGCGAGTAACCCCCTCCCTAGATGAGAATCCCCCACACATTGTCAGTGAGCCCTTCCATGGATGAGAAGCCCTCACACATTGTGAGTGAGCCCCTCCATGATAAGAAGCCCCCACATATTGTGTGACCCCCTCCATGGATGAGAAGCCCCCATTTATTGTGAGTGATCCCCTACATGGATGAGAAGCCCCCACATATTGTGAGAAGCCCCCTCATATTGTGAGTGACCCCCTTCATGAATGACAAGCTTCACATATTGTGAGCCTCTCTATGGATGGGAAGCCCCCACACATTGTGAGTGACTCCCTCCATGAATGAAAAGTCCCCACATATTGTGAGTGACCCCCTCCATGGATGAGAAGCCCCCACACATTGTGAGTGACTCCCTCCATGAATGAAAAGTCCCCACATATTGTGAGTGACCCCCTCCATGGATGAGAAGCCCCCACACATTGTCAATGATCTTCTCCATGGATGAGAAGCCCCCACACATTGTCAATGATCTTCTCCATGGATGAGAAGCCCCCACACATTGTGAGTGACCCCCTCCATGGATGAGAAGCCCCCACACATTGTGAGTGACCCCCTCCATGGATGAGAAGCCCCCACACATTGTGAGTGACCCCCTCCATGGATGAGAAGCCCCCACATATTGTGAGTGACCCCCTCCATGGATGAGAAGCCTCCACATATTGTGATTGACCCCCTCCATGGATGAGAAGCCCCCACATATTGTGAGTGATCCCCTCCATGGATGAGAAGCCCCCGCACATTGTGAGTGACACCCTCCATGGATGAGAAGCCCCCACATATTGTGAATGACCCCCTCCATGGATGAGAAGCCCCCACACATTGTGAGTGACCACCTCCATGGATGAGAAGCCCCCACACATTGTCAATGATCCCCTCCATGGATGAGAAGCCCCCACATATTATGAGTGACCCCCTCCATGGATGAGAAGCCCCCACACATTGTGAGTGACCCCCTCCATGGATGAGAAGCCCCCACACATTGTGAGTGACCCCCTCCATGGATGAGAAGCCCTCACACATTGTGAGTGACCCCCTCCATGGATGAGAAGCCGCCACACATTGTGAGTGACCCCCTCCATGGATGAGAAGCCCCCACATATTGTGAGTGACCCCCTCCATGGATGAGAAGCCCCCACATATTGTGAGTGATCCCCTCCATGGATGAGAAGCCCCCGCACATTGTGAGTGACACCCCTCCATGGATGAGAAGCCCCCACATATTGTGAATGACCCCCTCCATGGATGAGAAGCCCCCACACATTGTGAGTGACCACCTCCATGGATGAGAAGCCCCCACACATTGTGAGTGACCCCCTCCATGGATGAGAAGCCCCCACACATTGTGAGTGACCCCCTCCATGGATGAGAAGCCCCCGCACATTGTGAGTGACACCCCTCCATGGATGAGAAGCCCCCACATATTGTGAATGACCCCCTCCATGGATGAGAAGCCCCCACACATTGTGAGTGACCACCTCCATGGATGAGAAGCCCCCACACATTGTGAGTGACCCCCTCCATGGATGAGAAGCCCCCACATATTGTGAGTGACCCCTTCCATGGATGAGAAGCCCCACATATTGTGATTGACCCCCTCCATGGATGAGAAGCCCCCACACATTGTGAGTGACCACCTCCATGGATGAGAAGCCCCCACACATTGTGAGTGACCACCTCCATGGATGAGAAGCCCCCACACATTGTGAGTGACCCCCTCCATGGATGAGAAGCCCCCACACATTGTGAGTGACCCCCTCCATGGATGAGAAGCCCCCGCACATTGTGAGTGACACCCCTCCATGGATGAGAAGCCCCCACATATTGTGAATGACCCCCTCCATGGATGAGAAGCCCCCACACATTGTGAGTGACCACCTCCATGGATGAGAAGCCCCCACACATTGTGAGTGACCCCTTCCATGGATGAGAAGCCCCACATATTGTGATTGACCCCCTCCATGGATGAGAAGCCCACACATATTGTGAGTGACCCCTCCATGGATGAGAAGCCCCCACACATTGTGAATGACCCCCTCCATGGATGAGAAGCCCCCACATATTGTGATTGACCCCCTCCATGGATGAGAAGCCCCCACACATTGTGAGTGACCACCTCCATGGATGAGAAGCCCCCACACATTGTCAATGATCCCCTCCATGGATGAGAAGCCCCCACATATTGTGAGTGACCCCCTCCATGGATGAGAAGCCCCCACACATTGTGAGTGACCCCCTCCATGGATGAGAAGCCTCCACACATTGTGAATGACCCCCTCCATGGATGAGAAGCCTCCACACATTGTGAATGACCCCCTCCATGGATGAGAAGCCCCACATATTGTGATTGACCCCCTCCATGGATATGAAGCCCCCACATATTGTGAGTGACCCCCTCCATGGATGAGAAGCCCCCACACATTGTGAGTGACCCCCTCCATGGATGAGAAGCCCCCACATGAGTGGTCAGGAGTAGAGATGAGTGGAACCATAGACGCTCGGGTTCTGTGGACACAGCTGACATTTAGATAACGTTCGGTTCTGGACCTGGACTTGACCGAACCTCATTGAAAGTCACTGATTGGGCAGTTCAGCTCTGGCCACAGGCAGCCATAGAGTTTTTCGGGGGAAGGAGGGTGGGATATATTTTTTGAACACGCTACATAAGTTGTGTTTATCCGGAGTGTGAGGCATTCATACAGCGCACGCGGCTCGCACTGGCCGAGCACACCCGAGCAGAGCCATGCCCATTCCGAGTCCTTGCTTGTAATGCCCTTTTTGATGCAAAGCAATGATAACTGTATGTGTGTCCTTGGAGGTAATGATGCGGCAACACGGTGGCTCAGTGGTTAGCACTGTACTACATATAGGGCTGCATAGTGCCTCAGTGGTTAGCTCTGTTGCTTTGCAGCCCTGGAGTCCCAGGTTGAAATCCCATGAAGGACAGCATCTGTAAGGAGCTTGTATGTTCTCCCCAGGTTTTCGTGGGTTTCCTCAGGGTTCTCTGGTTTCCCACCGCCCTATATACATTATGATAATAGTAAATAATAACAGAAGACGATGATTTCACCTCCCGCACTCAGTGTAAGGCACAAATCAGCTCTTGTAAATCATCCCCATGACAGTGATATCAGCTGCCCTGTCCTCGCTGACACTTTCTCCTCAGAGAACATCTCTGACAGGAATGACTAGCTCATTTTGTGGCGGGGCTTAAAGTCTGTGGAAATTGGGCTTTAGGGATGAAGTTCATTTTCACGGCAATGAGCGACTTCCCATTGTTTGCAGTCCGGCTGATCGCTCGTCGTAAGAATCTGGAGCTAATGGAAATTGTCACTATAGAAACTGAAGAAGGAAACGCTAAGAACAATCCAAAATTTGTGTCTGGTTCAAAATCTTTGGTGATGGCCGTAACAGGGTTACTCGTTCTGCAACAAACCCACAGATAAGTCTCTGCATTTATCTCTAGCAGCCTCCATCACAGAATGCCACCACCACCACCTATCCTGTCCTTCTCCTCCCGACTACTCTGATTTCCTCCTCCAGACTCCTCTGTTCTCCTTCTCCTCCCCCAGACCATTGTGTCATCCTCCTCCAGACCCCTCTATCCTCCTATTCTGTCCTCCCCTCCAGACCCCTCTGTCTTCCTCCGCTAAACCCCTCTGTCCAGTTACTTCATCATCCGTCCATAGACACCACTGTCACCCTGCTCCAGACCCTTTTGTACACTCCATTCTCTTCCTCCAGACCCATTTTCCTCCTTCCCCAGACTCCTGTCCTTCCTCCACCGACTCTTCCGTCCCCCTTCCCCCGAGTCTTCCGTCTTCCTTCCCCCGACTCTTCTGTCCTCCTTCCCCCGACTCCTCCGTCCTCCTTCCCCCGACTCCTCCGTCCCCCTTCCCCCGACTCTTCCGTCCTCCTTCTCCCGACTCTTCCGTCCTCCTTCCCCCGACTCTTCCGTCCTCCTTCCCCCGACTTTTCCGTCCTCCTTCCCCCGACTCTTCCGTCCTCCTTCCCCCGACTCTTCCGTCCTCCTTCCCCCGACTCTTCTGTCCTCCTTCCCCCGACTCTTCCGTCTCCCTTCCCCCGACTCTTCTGTCCTCCTTCCCCCGACTCCTCCGTCCCCCTTCCCCCGACTCTTCTGTCCTCCTTCCCCCGACTCTTCCGTCCCCCTTCCCCCGACTCTTCTGTCCTCCTTCCCCCGACTCTTCCGTCCCCCTTCCCCCGAGTCTTCCGTCCTCCTTCCCTCGACTCTTCCGTCCCCCTTCCCCCGACTCTTCCGTCTTCCTTCCCCCGACTCTTCCGTCCTCCTTCCCCTGACTCCTCTGTCCTCCTCCTCCTGACCCCACTGTCCTACCATTGTGTTCTCCTCAGTCCTCCTTCCCCAGATTCCTTTGTCTTCCTCCTCCTGACCCCACTGTCCTTCTCCTCCAGACCACCTTCCCCAGACTCCTCACACTCTTCTGTTCTCCTTCCCCAGATTCTTCCTCCTCCTCCACTCTCTTCTGTCTCCACCAGTCTCATCTTTCCTCTCCCCTTCATCCCTCTCCAGATCCCTTTTTCTGGAGAGGGTGATGATTATAGGAGGAGGTGTGATAGTGGTGGGAGACGTGATTTTGGGGGATGATGGTAATGGTGTTGTGATGTGGATGGAGGGATAATGGCAGTGAGGGGAGAGGCATTGGCGGAAGCTGCTTGATAACACCACGATCTGTCATGTGATCAAATTTTACAACAGCGGATACTAACGAATTCAACAGTTGGTGGCAGCAGGTACTGGTGAAAAATGGGTGGTGGCGGAAGCGAGTGGTGGTGGGGGGTGGAATCAGCAGTAGAAACAGTGACAGATTGTGGTAGCGGCAGTTGGTGACAGCAGCGGGCGCAGGCAGTGATGACAGTAGCAGGTGGTAATGGCGGCAGTTGGTGACAGCAGTGGGCGCAGGCAGTGATGACAGTAGCAGGTGGTAATGGCCGCAGTTGGTGACAGCAGTGGGCGCAGGCAGTGATGACAGTAGCAGGTGGTAATGGCGGCAGTTGGTGACAGCAGTGGGCGCAGGCAGTGATGACAGTAGCAGGTGGCAATGGTGACAGTTGGTGACAGCAGTGGGTGCAGGCAGTGATGACAGTAGCAGGTGGTAATGGTGACAGTTGGTGACAGCAGTGGGCGCAGGCAGTGATGACAGTAGCAGGTGGTAATGGCGGCAGTTGGTGACAGCAGTGGGTGCAGGCAGTGATGACAGTAGCAGGTGGTAATGGCGGCAGTTGGTGACAGCAGTGGGTGCAGGCAGTGATGACAGTAGCAGGTGGTAATGGCGGCAGTTGGTGACAGCAGTGGGCGCAGGCAGTGATGACAGTAGCAGGTGGTAATGGCGGCAGTTGGTGACAGCAGTGGGCGCAGGCAGTGATGACAGTAGCAGGTGGTAATGGCGGCAGTTGGTGACAGCAGTGGGCGCAGGCAGTGATGACAGTAGCAGGTGGTAATGGCCGCAGTTGGTGACAGCAGTGGGCGCAGGCAGTGATGACAGTAGCAGGTGGTAATGGCGGCAGTTGGTGACAGCAGTGGGCGCAGGCAGTGATGACAGTAGCAGGTGGCAATGGTGACAGTTGGTGACAGCAGTGGGTGCAGGCAGTGATGACAGTAGCAGGTGGTAATGGTGACAGTTGGTGACAGCAGTGGGCGCAGGCAGTGATGACAGTAGCAGGTGGTAATGGCGGCAGTTGGTGACAGCAGTGGGCGCAGGCAGTGATGACAGTAGCAGGTGGTAATGGCGGCAGTTTGTGACAGCAGTGGGCGCAGGCAGTGATGACAGTAGCAGGTGGTAATGGTGACAGTTGGTGACAGCAGTGGGTGCAGGCAGTGATGACAGTAGCAGGTGGTAATGGTGACAGTTGGTGACAGCAGTGGGCGCAGGCAGTGATGACAGTAGCAGGTGGTAATGGTGACAGTTGGTGACAGCAGTGGGTGCAGGCAGTGATGACAGTAGCAGGTGGTAATGGCGGCAGTTGGTGACAGCAGCGGGCGCAGGCAGTGATGACAGTAGCAGGTGGTAATGGCGGCAGTTGGTGACAGCAGCGGGCACAGGCAGTGATGACAGTAGCAGGTGATAATGGCGGCAGTTGGTGACAGCAGTGGGCGCAGGCAGTGATGACAGTAGCAGGTGGTAATGGCGACAGTTGGTGACAGCAGCGGGCGCAGGCAGTGATGACAGTAGCAGGTGGTAATGGCGGCAGTTGGTGACAGCAGCGGGCGCAGGCAGTGATGACAGTAGCAGGTGGTAATGGCGGCAGTTGGTGACAGCAGTGGGCGCAGGCAGTGATGACAGTAGCAGGTGGTAATGGCCGCAGTTGGTGACAGCAGTGGGCGCAGGCAGTGATGACAGTAGCAGGTGGTAATGGCGGCAGTTGGTGACAGCAGTGGGCGCAGGCAGTGATGACAGTAGCAGGTGGTAATGGCGGCAGTTGGTGACAGCAGTGGGCGCAGGCAGTGATGACAGTAGCAGGTGGTAATGGCGGCAGTTGGTGACAGCAGTGGGCGCAGGCAGTGATGACAGTAGCAGGTGGTAATGGCGGCAGTTGGTGACAGCAGTGGGCGCAGGCAGTGATGACAGTAGCAGGTGGTAATGGCGGCAGTTGGTGACAGCAGTGGGCGCAGGCAGTGATGACAGTAGCAGGTGGTAATGGCGGCAGTTGGCGACAGCAGCGGGCGCAGGCAGTGATGACAGTAGCAGGTGGTAATGGCGACAGTTGGTGACAGCAGTGGGTGCAGGCAGTGATGACAGTAGCAGGTGGTAATGGTGACAGTTGGTGACAGCAGTGGGTGCAGGCAGTGATGACAGTAGCAGGTGGTAATGGTGACAGTTGGTGACAGCAGTGGGTGCAGGCAGTGATGACAGTAGCAGGTGGTAATGGTGACAGTTGGTGACAGCAGTGGGTGCAGGCAGTGATGACAGTAGCAGGTGGTAATGGTGACAGTTGGTGACAGCAGTGGGCGCAGGCAGTGATGACAGTAGCAGGTGGTAATGGCGACAGTTGGTGACAGCAGTGGGTGCAGGCAGTGATGACAGTAGCAGGTGGTAATGGTGACAGTTGGTGACAGCAGTGGGCGCAGGCAGTGATGACAGTAGCAGGTGGTAATGGTGACAGTTGGTGACAGCAGTGGGTGCAGGCAGTGATGACAGTAGCAGGTGGTAATGGCGGCAGTTGGTGACAGCAGTGGGCGCAGGCAGTGATGACAGTAGCAGGTGGTAATGGCGGCAGTTGGTGACAGCAGCGGGCGCAGGCAGTGATGACAGTAGCAGGTGGTAATGGCGGCAGTTGGTGACAGCAGTGGGCGCAGGCAGTGATGACAGTAGTAGGTGATAATGGCGGCAGTTGGTGACAGCAGTGGGCGCAGGCAGTGATGACAGTAGCAGGTGGTAATGGCGGCAGTTGGTGACAGCAGCGGGCGCAGGCAGTGATGACAGTAGCAGGTGGTAATGGGGACAGTTGGTGACAGCAGCGGGCGCAGGCAGTGATGACAGTAGCAGGTGGTAATGGCGGCAGTTGGTGACAGCAGCGGGCGCAGGCAGTGATGACAGTAGCAGGTGGTAATGGCGGCAGTTGGTGACAGCAGCGGGCGCAGGCAGTGATGACAGTAGCAGGTGGTAATGGCGGCAGTTGGTGACAGCAGCGGGCGCAGGCAGTGATGACAGTAGCAGGTGGTAATGGCGGCAGTTGGTGACAGCAGCGGGCGCAGGCAGTGATGACAGTAGCAGGTGGTAATGGCGGCAGTTGGTGACAGCAGCGGGCGCAGGCAGTGATGACAGTAGCAGGTGGTAATGGCGGCAGTTGGTGACAGCAGCGGGCGCAGGCAGTGATGACAGTAGCAGGTGGTAATGGTGGCAGTTGGGGAAAGCCGTGGCTGGTAGTGATAGCATTTGGTGGCAGCAGCAGGTCGTGGCAGCAGTCCTGGTTTTCAGAATTTGGGGTCATTTTGGGCACTTTATTTCCTTTCTGGTTATTACATTCCATAACTTATCATGACAATGAGATAATTTCACATTGGGGGTCCTCAGTTCCTGGCCGTCTCCTTCTGGCCAGCAGAGAAGCAGGATCTATTATGGTGGTCACTGGCGGCCATTTTTCACATGAGGTTCCGCACCCGGCGCGTCTGTTTGTTGATGTTTATTATCGCTCTGTCGGTGGAGCTGGTGATGTCGTCCAGCGCTTCGTCCTGACGCTCCAGCTCATCCTCCGCCTCCAGTGCCATGCTCTTCAGCTTCATCAGGATCTGCGGAAATAAGAGGTCATTACGGGAGGACTGGACCACATCAAACACCGGGAGGAGGAGGGAATATAACAGATAACTACCAGAGGACCAAACCACATCACACACTGGGGGAGTATACTACAGAAAACTACCGGAGCAGCACTAGTGATGAGCGAGCGTGCATGCCACTGCTCTGTACTCGATCCAGCATCGGGGTGCTGTGGTACGCCCATTACTCGATCGAGCATAGCAGGTGCTCGAGTCCCTGCCCCACATGTTTGTGGCTTTTAGACAGCCAATCAACATGCGGGACTTGCCTGCCATACACGGTAATGGTGTAGCCATGTTGGTGAATGGCATTGCTGTGATTGGCCGGCCGCATAGCATCATCAGGTCTTGTATGAGACATGAGAGCGCAATGCTCGGCACACTGTCCTCTGGAAGCTGTTCATGGAGAGCTGACTTTAGAGCGGGCATATCGGCAGGGTTATATTGGTACTGCAGTAATCATTGCATACCGCTGCTGCACTATTAAAACAAAGTCCTTTTCAGGACTCCATACTGTCCTTTCTCTAGTAAAACTGCTGTTACCTGCATTGAAGGTAGGGATAGCTGGTGGAGGAGGGATAGTTTTGGATTAGAGGCATATAGGCAGGGTTTATTGCCTCACAGTCCTTCTATACTTATTCTGCAGCTGTAACCTAAAAATAAAAGTCATGTTCATGGCTACATATTTTCTTTTCCCTAATAATATCGGAAAATTTGCAGGCATATATAGTATCTACCTAATTTGAAATGTGCAAGGCGTAAGGGACAGAGAAAAGGACGTGCTGCTGATGGTGCACACAGAGGCTGAGGCTGTGGGCAAGGTGTTTTCCGCAGAAGCACTAGAAACACGCTTATCCGTGACACCTAGCTTTCTGTCTCAATCTGCAGGGGATAGGGAGGCAGGACACCACTGTTGAAGCCAGAACACTGCAAACAGGGTGGGATGGATGGCAGATAATGCTTCCAGTATGTTTACCAGCACCACCTTATCTTCCATAAGGTCCAGTCTCACTAGCCAAAAGTCAGGACCATATCATCCTCACCCTGATCCTCCTTCCTCCCACCATGGCGAATCCTAGGAGAGAAGTGATCACACACTCGTCCACTCCCAGGAGCTCTCTACATTTATTGATTCTGGCCTCTTGCCCTGCCCGTTTCAAGAGGGACATGAAGAGATTGTGTTCAGTGATGCCCAAACATTTGAGCAGACAGAGTCAGAAGGAGATGATGGCGAGAAACAACAATTAGTGTGTTTCAAAAGGCAGATGATAATGAGACACAGTTGCCAACAAGTGATGTTAAGTCAAAAATGTGACGACATGGACTCTCATGGGTTAAAGTTTCTTAACATTCAGCCAGACGTATTGTTCTTATGTGTGCTAAGTCATGTTTGCTTAGCTATTGTTTCTCCAGACTCTTCCAGTAATCATTGTAATGTTGTTGTGTATTGCTAATGTAATTACCTTAGTAGCCATTGTCTAGTCTGTGACTTGCAGATTTCATGTAGATATCCTCAGTCTTTCTATGCACATCATTTAAATGAACATTATCCATGCAGCTTGAAATTCATCCAATGGGAGAAGCAATCTTGTCCAACCAATCTGATGAGGACGCAGTGTATCCAAGTGGAAGGCTGTGGCTATAAAAGGGTTTTCTTTAAGCCACCAGGTTGTTGTTCATGGATGCTGATGGATCCAGTCTAAGCTCTTAGGAGCTGACTAGAGGATCAGGATACCCTGTGGCTTCAATCTAGGGACTCTGGTTCCAGTTGGAGACCATATCAACAGTCTAGGGATTTCGACCCCGGCTGCCAGGATTATATCATACCAGGACTACCTAAGGAGGACAGTCAGGTTGGGACAATCCGGTCACCTGGCTACAGACTTTGCAGACCTCACACAGCTTCCTAAATCTGGCATTATTCCTTTCTCGGTGGGTGCCCACCGAAAGCGGGGTGCTGCTGGATTGGAGTAAGCGGCCCTGGAAGCTCTGAGGCATGGACATTTTAATCCCTGGTGAGCCAGCGGAAGGGGGAGACTCTATTGCCTGTTACATTTGTGTGTTTTGCTGGTTATGTGTTATGTGCCGTTAATTGTTTGGGCATCCAATAAAGTCTAATTATTGTGGTTCCCTCACCCTGTGTTGTCTGAGTAGTGTTCCGCCCACGGTTAAGGAGGCTGGCGTTCAGTTGGGATGAGCCCTGAGTCACGCTGTCTTTCTAAAGGCGGCTGGTTCAGTGGACAAGAGCACCCACTGAGCCCCTTGTCTCCACAAACAAGTTAGGAGGAGCAGGCTGCGGAAGTTGAAGACGAGGTGGTGGACGATGAAGTCAGTGACCTAACCTGGGAAGGTGTCATGCAGAGCGAGTACAGCAGTGCAGAGGGGGGAAATACACAGCACCTCAACAGGCAGGAAGAGGCAGTGAGGGGGCCACAGGGAGAAGACAGGCAACTGTTCCCCAGAACACCCACAAGCGGCAAGTTTCCAGACCAAGGGTTAGGTGTTCCCCAGTCTGACACTTTTTTCATGAAAGTGCAGATAGTAAAAGATTGGTAATTTGCAAAATGTGCCATATCAAGATCATCAGGGCCCTGACCACCAGCAGAATGCTTAGGGACATGTCATCAGAGCACCCGAATAGGTGGGCCGACAGCCTGGGTCCACAATCATTGTCTGCGAGTGACACCATTACCTCATCCTCTGTGCTACGTGCTGGTCAATCCCCTGTCCAGGACGCAGATGCCTCCCGCCTTACACCAATAAATGCCAGTTAGCAAGCACCATCAGCAACCACGTCTGGTTCTTTGTCCCAGCGCAGCATTCAGCTGTCCCTACCCAGACCTTAGAATGAAAATACAGTGCTGGCCAAAAGTATTGGCACCCCTGCAATTCTGTCAGAGAATACTCAGTTTCTTCCTGAAGATGATTGCAATCACAAATTCTTTGGTATTATTTTCATTTAATTTGTCTTCAATGAAAGAAAAAAAAGAAAAATTGTCATAAAGCCAAATTGGATATAATTCCACACCAAACATAAAAAAGGGGGTGGACAAAAGTATTGGCACTGTGTGAATAATCCTGTGATGCTTCTGTAATTTGTGTAATAACAGCGCCTGTAACTTACCTGTGGCACCTAACAGCTGCTGGCAATAATAAATCACACTTGCAGCCGGTGACATGGAGTAAAGTTGCCTCAGCCTCTGTCCTGTGTCCTTGTGTGCACCACATTGAGCATGGAGAAAAGAAAGAAGACCAAAGAACTGTCTGAGGACTTGAGACTCCAAATTGTGAGGAAGCATGAGCAATCTCAAGGCCACAAGTCCATCTCCAAAGACCTGAAAGTTCCTGTGTCTACGGTGCGCAGTGTCATCAAGAAGTGTAAAGCCCATGGCACTGTGGCTAACCTCCCTAGATGTGGAAGGAAAAGAAAAACTGACGAGAGATTTCACCGCAAGATTGTGCGGATGGTGGATAAAGAACCTCGACTAACATCCAAACAAGTTCAAGCTGCCCTGCAGTCCAAGGGTACAGCAGTGTCAACCCGTACTATCCGCCGGCGTCTGAAAAAAAAGGTACTGTATGGTAGCAATGTATGTAAAGCGCTGTGGAACTAATAGCGCTATATAAATGAATAAAATTATTATTATTATTATTACCCAGGAAGACCCCACTTCTTACCCCGAGACATAAAAAAAGCCAGGCTGGAGTTTGCCAAAACTTACCTGAGAAAGCCTAAAAGGTTTTGGAAGAATGTTCTCTGGTCAGATGAGACAAAAGAAGACCTTTTTGGGAAAAGCCATCAACATAGCGTTTACAGAAAAAAACAAAAAAGAGGCATTCAAAGAAAAGAACACGGTCCCTACAGTCAAACATGGCAGAGGTTCCCTGATGTTTTGGGGTTGCTTTGCTGCCTCTGGCACTGGACTGCTTGACCGTGTGCATGGCATTATGAAGTCTGAAGACTATCAACAAATTTTGCAGCATAATGTAGGGCCCAGTGTGAGAAAGCTGGGTATTCTTCAGAGGTCATGGGTCTTCCAGCAGGACAATGACCCAAAACACACTTTAAAAAGCACTAGAAAATGGTTTGAGAGAAAGCACTGGAGACTACTAAAGTGGCCAGCAATGAGTCTAGACCTGAACCCCATAGAAGACCTGTGGAGAGATCTCAAAATGGCAGTTAGGAGAAGGCTCCCTTCAAATCTCAGGGACCTGGAGCAGTTTGCCAAAGAAGAATGGTCTAAAATTCCAGCAGAGCATTGTAAGAAACTCATTGATGGTGACCGGAAGCGGCTGTGCGCAGTTATTTTGGGTAAAGGTTGTGCAACCAAGTATTAGGCTAAGGGTGCCAATACTTTTGTCTGGCCCATTTTTGGAGTTTTGTGTGAAATGATCAATGATTTGATTTATGTTTCATTCTCTTTTGTGTTTTTTCACTGCAAGCAAAATAAATGAAGACAATAATACCAAAGAATGTGTGATTGCAATCATTTTCAAGAAGAAACAGAGTATTATCCGACAGAATTGCAGGGGTGCCATTACTTTTGGCCAGCACTGTATAAACACCCAGCCACCCAGGCAAAGGCCGAAACACTAAAGGGGCACAATTCCAGATTGCTTGCCCTGGAAATGTTGCCATTTAAGCTTGTGAACTCTGAGGTCTTCCGCAACCTCATGGTGACGGCGGTCACCGCTGCCACTATTTCTCTCATGGTGCCGTCCCCACCTAAGACCAGCATATGTCCCATATTATTACCTGTGCCCTGACCAACACAGTTACCGGGAAGGTCCACATAACCACTGACACGTGGACAAGTACTTGTGGCCAAGAAAGCTACATTTTCCTGACTGCACGCTGGGTGAATCTTGTGGTGACCGGCACAGAGTCGGAACCTGGGACAGCACACGTGCAACCAACGCCAAGGATTGCAAGCCCTAGTTGCATCAGGGTTTCCTCCACCCCTACACCACTTCCTGCACCTACTCCTCCATCTCCAAACTGTCATCTTGGAGTACGTCTTCCATATCAGTCGCAAGCTGGAAGCACTATCTCGGTGAAGCGGCAATAGCGTGTTCTGAAACTAATTGGTTTAGGTGACAAATAGCAGAGTTGATGAGAGGTATAAGAGACCAGACAGATCTGGGGCTCTCTCCACTGAACCTCTAACCAGGCATGGTCATGTGTGATAATGGCCATAACCTGGTGACGACTCTGAAGCTTGGGAAGCTAGCACAAGTACCTTGTCTGGCCCATGTGCTCAACTTAGTGGTTCAGTGATTTTTGCAAGTCCTCTATCTTTCAGAGCTACAGTTGAGCTGGCA
Source organism: Anomaloglossus baeobatrachus (assembly GCF_048569485.1). NCBI lineage: Eukaryota > Metazoa > Chordata > Amphibia > Anura > Aromobatidae > Anomaloglossus > Anomaloglossus baeobatrachus. The sequence continues at coordinate 576,366,330 of NC_134358.1, forward strand.
AGTGCCAGGTCAATGACTGGTGTGCGATGGCCCACCCCCTGGAACTCCACATTAACCATGTTGGCAAGGCTTTGTGAGCAGCAGAGGGCTCAGAGTGGAATACCAGCTACAACATGTCCGTCGGTATTCCAGTCATCCTCCGCACACAAGGTTCTATAAAACTTTAAGGAATCAATCAAGATAGTGACTTGACTGGCAAGGACTCCATCATCAGTGTAACCATCTCGCTTCTGTGTCTACTCTAACTCTTGCTGGTCACAAATAAAGAGAAAGCTTTGCATGCGGAGCAGGTGGAGATGGAGGAAGAAAGTTCACAAGGTGATGCTACCCAACCCAGCCTCATTTCATCTTTTCAGTGCGGATTGGGTAATAATCAGGGGGTAGAGGCTGAGGAGGAGGAACAGGAGATGGTTTCCTGATCTATAGAGGTACTTCGCACACCAGTTTCATTCAGTCTGTCCAACGTGGATGGGCTTAAGAGGAAGAGGAGTAGAGGGAGGAGGATGAGATGGAGAGTTGTCCTCCTGGTGGGGACAGGGAAGTCTTGCCTGTTGGGAGTCTGGTACACACGGCCTTTACTGCAATACTTGCGTTAGACACATTTTGGCCAACACCATTACTGGTTGTTCCCCCTTCTCAACCCAAGCTATGAGTAGAACTTTCATCTCTCCATCCTGCGTCGGAGAGGGCTAGTAAAATGGGGCAATACCAGAAGGCACTAGTCAAACAATTAGTACAAAAATTCCCATATGACAAAGCTGGGAGCAGTGGTCATAGTTCCTCGGGCAACCAAGGAGGAGAGACTAATGAGACACACACCAGGTCCAACAGAGGCAGTGGAACACTATCAAAGATCTGGGACAGTTTTATTAGTCCCTCCCCAGCCCTAGCCCTGCTCCTCTGACAAGGAGGGAAAAGTTTTGGAATATGGTGAAGGAGCACTTAGCTGACTTTACCACCATCCTCCGTGATTCCTCTGTGCCTTACAACTATTGGGTATTCAAGTTGGACATGTGGCATGAACTGTCCCTCCCCGCCTGTGAGGTGTTGGCCTGTCACAGTGGGTTTGTAGTGCTGCCGAGGGCATAATAATGGATAAGTGCATCCACAGGACAACTGAAAATGCATAAAGGTGACTTATCAAAATCATCAAAGCCTGGACTGGCCCAGACTTCTCAACCCCACTGGATGACAGCAGCCGAACCTAATGCCAAATGTTCCTTTTTTGATGGTGTATTCCCATGCACCCCTTCCCACTCAAAAAAAGGTAAATGGTTTAAAGTTTCTTCTTTTTTTTCACCTGTTCCTCTATATCAACAGGATCATCAGGTTGCTCTAGCTCTGATCTTTAGAGGGTCATTATGCGACTGTTGCTCAAAATCTGTAGAGTCATCAGGTGGCCCTCGCACAAAATGTTTTGAGGGTCACCCTGCAACCCTCGCTTTTAATTTTTCCTTCATAATATTTTTAGGATGTGTATGAGGCCAACCTCTACAATTCTCTTACATGTACAGATGTATACTCTCAAGCGGTAAATGTTTTTCAGACCTTGCACTTTTATTGGATAGGATTCAGCAGTCTGGGAGTCCCACTCCTTTAAAAATGTGGAAAAAATGTTTTCTGAGGCCCTCTTCTACGTGTCTTCCAGGGGGTATTGCAGTCCCTCTTTCTAATTTTTGGCAGTCCTTGCACTTAGTGCGTAGGCTTTATAAGTGTAGCAGTCCCAGTAGCTAACCATTATAATAGAATGTGTATGACGCTCTCCTCTATGTCTAATACAGGGTGTATCGGAGTCCCTCTTTTTTTCTAATTTTTGGCAGTTCTTCTATTATCCACATAGGCTTTGTGAGGTTGAGCGTCTGTCCTTCATAAATTACACAGGAGTTTTCTGACCGTGTCATAGACAAGGTAGGAAAATGTTACACTTACATTTACTGGCGAGTAGAGTTGTATTTCCCCCTCTACTATGTCCTCTACTGTAGGCTTAGGTGACGGGGAAATATGGTGAGCGATGGCCGGCTATTAAGGGGTGGAGGAGGCATTTTGTTTTTTCTTTTTAATTTTGTCTTATATACAAGTCATTATACAAGAAAGTTTGTTTCCTAAAAAATGTTTCCCGAAAAACCCATTTTATCCTCGGTTTTGTATATTTTATTGTCATTCTGCTAAAGTGGTGTAATACTCTGACAACATTGTTCTCGGCAGAGACCTGGGAGTCAGAGATGTGTTCAGGCGTCTTCCCCATGCTGTTCCCCTTCCATTTGAGCAATGTTTTCATCTATGCCAGCGATTTTATTGTCCCCAGACCTTCTGAGAAAGTTTTCCGGACAAATGCTTGAGTTTCTCATTGACTTCCATCATACTCTGTTACTTGAGTAGAGCCTGTCCGAGCGACCGACCAGTTTGATTCGAGGACCAAGCATTCGAGTATTTAGTGCTCGCTCATCACTACACATCATACACCGGGGCAATGATCAAGATGACTGATAAATGGACAGATATATTTGCCCGTTCTATGATGCGTCAGCGCTAACAATTGCAGAAGAATCACTGTTTTGTACAGGAAAATCACAGCCCACGTCTGGGTATTACATGCGGTTCGGTAACCGGCGGACATCTTTTCTAAGAACGATAGCCGCGTGCTCCTAATAGTGCGTGGCGGCTGAGCGGTCACCTGTCCCAAGCCTAGCACTGGAGATCAGAGAGGCCCCGGCTGAGAACAGATATCAATCAGATAAGAGGCGGCAGCTGAGGGCGACGCTTATCTCCACTGCACCTCAGGTTGACCTTGGCTTCACTTTGCACCTTTCTCCTGGTGATTTACGACGTGACAGAAAAGCACCAGTGCTTTCATCTTAGGAACCTGTCGTCTGATCAGCTCCCGGGTGGCGGGGGCACAAAACGGAAAAGAATTCCAGGAGATAGGAGTGCGCTCAATTTATAATGTCCGATAACAGATGAAAGCGATAGCTTGGCACATGGAGCGCCGGCAGGAGGACTGCACTCATTCACGGACAGCAGGCAGAGTTACAGAACGTTGCATTGCTCGATGGTGCAGTTTATTTCCTGGATATTCCTCGTATAATAGCCAGCACATCAGTACCATAGGGAGGGGAAATGATAAGGTGACATGGTGGAGAAAGTCAGCCAGGAACAGACAAATAAGAGCAGCAAGCAGAGGAGGAATACAGGGTCGGACGTCCAATCAATCCTCCAGGAAATGGCCAGCCAGAGATTTCTATAACCAAAATGATAGGTTTTCTGGCTGGTGAAAGCACCACCGCGGAAGCGAACCACCGAGGGGTATGAGCACACACTGTATCATGCACAGGGTCACAGAGCCCATCATTCATATATCCCATGCCAACCGCTCACGACAACCGGCACGACGGCAAAGTGCCCATTACTCATACACTCCAACTGCTCACAACAACCAGCCGTGTGCTTATCTTGGCTGTGTATCAAAATAAGAAGAACCACATGCAGCTTTTTTATTATTTAAATAATTAATTTTAAAAAACAGCGTGCGGTCTCCCCCACCCCCTACTTTTGGTAGCCCGCCATCATAAAGCCTGACAGCTGGGGGCTAGTATTCCCAGGCTGGGAGACCCATGCTTATTGGCCCCCCCAGCCTAAAAATAGCAGCCTGCAGCCACACAGAATTGTCGCATCCATTAAATGTGTCAATCCTAGATCTTTACCCAGCTCATCCCGATTGCGTTGGCTATCGGGGTAATATTACTAATGGCAGCTAACAGCTGCCCCTAAGCCCTAGATTAGTAATGGTAGGCGTCTATGAGACCCCCAATAAATACAAACACCTAAAAAATCCTTTATTTGCAATAAAATACAAAAAAAACCCCACCCTCTTTCACCAATTTATTAACGCCATACACACCTCTGATGGTCCAATGTAATCCACGAGGTCCCACGATGATCCCGGGTCTGCTAGATTGGAGGGCACAGCGCATGGCGATAGAACAAAGATCGCCCGCTGTGAGCTTCAGGCAGAGAATGTCAGAGCCGCGCAATGAGCAGTGACATCACTCAGGTTATTTGCTTTCACAGGTGGTTACCTGTGATCGCACGGCTCACTCGGTCTCTGCCGGAAGCTCACAGCCAGTCTCTGCCTGAAGCTTACAGTGGGTAGTCATTGTTCTATGGCCATGCGCTGTGCCTTCAGATGTAGCAGAGCTGGAATTGTCGTGGGATTAAGTCGGACCTGAGTCTTTTGGGAGTTAATAAATTGGTGACAGATGGTGTTTTTTGTATTTTTTTTTCAAATAAAGAATTTTTTTGGTGTTTGTGTTTATTTATTTTCACTTACAGGATTAGTAATGAGGGGATCTCATAGGCACCTTCCTTTAGTAATCTAGGGCTTGGTGGCAGCTGTGAGCTGCGATTAACCCTGAACTACATTGATTGCCATTGCACCTGGGCAATCGAGAAGAGCGGGGTAAAGTGCTTGGATTGTTACATGTAATGGATGCAGCAACCTTGGGCAGCTGCTATTTTTGGGGGGCCCAATAAGCATGGGTCAACCCCAGCCTGAGAACACAAGCCCCCGGCTCTCAGGCTTTATCATGGCTGGGTATCTAAATTGGGGGGACCGGTTGCCATTTTTTAAATTATTTGTGCATTTGGTTCCTTTTATTTTGATACACAGCCAAGATAAGCGCAGGACTGGGAGCTGCAGCCTTTATTTGTGGGCTTTATCTGTGCTGGGTATCAATACATGGGGGACCTTACACCTTTTTATTCATCTTTACTCCAATCTAGAGTGACCTGTCACACAGGCTATAGGCACATTGTGATGGGAATCTCACGGTGAAGGGGCTGCCATGGTGGAGGGGGATGTCATGGTGGAGAAGAAGCCATGATGGAGGGGACGTAATGGTGACATCATGGTGCAGGGAAAGTGATGATGATGGGGATATCATGGTGTAGAGAGCCATGGTAGGAGGGATGTCATGGTGGAGCAAGTGCCTTGGTGGAGGGTATGTCATGGTGGAAGGTATGTCATGGTGGATCAGATAACATAGTGATGAGCACGTCATGACAGAGGGGACGTCATGGTGGAGAGGATGTCATGATGGAGTGGAGGGGATGTAATGTGATGTGGATGTCATGGTGGAAGGGGAGCCATGTTGATAAGGACGTCATGGTGGAGGGGACATTACGGTGGACTGGATGTCATGGTGGAGGGATAGCCATGATGATGAGGATATCATGCTGTAGAGCGCCATGGTGGAAGGGATGACATGGTGGAGCGAGTGCCTGGTGTAGGGGATGTCATGGTGATGGTTACGTCTTGGTGTAGGGGATGTCATGGTGGAAGCGAAGCCATGATAGAGGGGACATCATGGAGGAGGGGGCGCCGTGGTGATAAGGATGTCATGATGGAGGGGACATCATAATGGAGGGGGCATCATGGTAGGTGAGGCGGGGAGTCATGGAGGGGTGGATAACAAGGAGAGGGAGGTGTCATAGTGGAGGGGTGTCTGGTAAGAGGGTATTGCCGAGGAGGAGGCCTCATGGTGTGGCAGGCCCGTGCCATCTTACGATCAGTTCCCATTTGAATGATTTTGGAGAGGGCAGATGAGGGGATTTCTGATTCTGGATATTAGTGCAGTAAACCCTATTCACTTACATAGGACTGCGCCAGCCGAACAGACGGAGACTATTCAGAAGAAATAAGAGAAGACACTCATCACCTCTCATCATCCAGCTGCTGAGCCGTGGGCACATGTGGCCGGGGGAGACCACAAATACGCAGAGTCCAAGCGCTGACCGCGGAACAAGCGGAGGACATTCCCGGATCCACCGACAAATCCATCACTGCGGCCGACAATCCACCATACCGGCAGCGACAATCCCCGACCGCCACCGAACTAATACCAGACACCGCAACCCGCAGCAAAGAGCCGGACCACGGCGCGGGACTCATACACCACAGCACCTGCAGTCCCATGTAACACAGTGATCACTCCCCGAGTACAGATAATGTAGTAGATGTCACCCGCAGTCCTATGTAACACCACAGATAACACAGTGATATCTCTGAGTACAGGTAATGTAGTAGATGTCACCTGCAGTCCTATGTAACACCACAGATAACACAGTGATATCTCTGAGTACAGATAATGTAGTAGATGTCACCTGCAGTCCTATGTAACACCACAGATAACAGTGATATCTCTGAGTACAGATAATGTAACAGCTGTCACCTGCAGTCCTATGTAACACCACAGATAACACAGTGATATCTCTCTGAGTACAGATAATGTAGTGGAGGTCACCTGCAGTCCTATGTAACACCACAGATAACACAGTGATATCTCTGAGTACAGATAATGTAGTAGATGTCACCCGCAGTCCTATGTAACACCACAGATAACACAGTGATATCTCTGAGTACAGATAATGTAGTAGATGTCACCCGCAGTCCTATGTAACACCACAGATAACACAGTGATATCTGAGTACAGATAATGTAGTAGATGACACCTGCAGTCCTATGTAACACCACAGATAACACAGTGATATCTCTCCTGAGTACAGATAATGCAGTAGATGTCACCCGCAGTCCTATGTAACACCACAGATAACACAGTGATATCTCTCTGAGTACAGATAATGTAGTAGATGTCACCTGCAGTCCTATGTAACACCACAGATAACAGTGATATCTCTGAGTACAGATAATGTAACAGCTGTCACCTGCAGTCCCATGTAACAAGGTGTTATAGTATCAGTGTTATAGTGTGTTGTCTGCTCCTCGGCTGTTGTGTGATGGCGCCTCCTGCAGGTGAAGTTCCTTGGTGCTGACAATATAATCCTTGATATATAATACTCGGAGTGGGCGTGGTCACACTGTACGGAGGCGTGGTCACACTATGCGGAGGCGTGGTCACACTGTACGGAGGCGTGGTCACACTATGTGGAGGTGTGGTCACACTATGCGGAGGCGTGCTCACACTATGCGGAGGCGTGCTCACACTATGCGGAGGCGTGCTCACACTATGCGGAGGCGTGCTCACACTATGCGGAGGCGTGCTCACACTATGTGGAGGCATGATCACGATATGCGGAGGCGTGGTCACACTATGCAGAGGTGTGGTCACGCTATGCAGAGGCGTGGACACACTATGCAGAGGTGTGGTCACACTATGCATAGGCGTGGTCACACTATACAGAGGTGTGGTCACACTATGCGGAGGCGTGGTCACACTATGCGGGGGGCGTGGTCACACTATACGGAGGCGTAGTCACACTATGCGGAGGCGTAGTCACACTATGTGGAGGCGTAGTCACACTATGCGGAGGCGCAGTCACACTATGCGGAGGCGCGGTCACACTATGCGGAGGCGTGGTCACACTATGCGGGGGCGTTACCTTCCTGAGCTCCTGCTCCTCACAGTCGGTCACCTCCTGCTCCTGGATCGCGGTCCGCTCTTCTCCAGCTTCGCCGGGTGCGGATCTCACAATTGTGTCCAATAACCAGGAATCTGAAGAGGGAAAAAAACAATTGTGAAAACAACTAAGAATAGCGCCACCTGCTGCAGAGACGAGGCGAGGGCGGCACACTGTGTCTGCAACAGAGAATCACAGGGAAGAAACAATAATGGCTGCCACCCACGTCAACACCAAACTATAAAGAAACCTGTGTAGTCTCCTCCTCCTCCTGTGCAGTCAGTGTGTGCAGTCTCCTCCTCCTGTGCAGTCATTGTGTGCAGTCTCCTCCTATGCAGTCACTGTGTGCAGTCTCTTCCTCCTGTGCAGTCACTGTGTGCAGTCTCCTCCTCCTGTGCAGTCACTATGTGCAGTCTCCTCCTCCTGTGCAGTCACTGTGTGCAGTCTCCTCCTCCTGTGCAGTCACTGTGTGCAGTCTCCTCCTCCTGTGCAGTCACTGTGTGCAGTCTCCTCCTCCTGTGCAGTCACTGTGTGCAGTCTCCTCCTCCTGTGCAGTCACTGTGTGCAGTCTCTTCCTCCTGTGCAGTCACTGTGTGCAGTCTCCTCCTCCTGTGCAGTCACTGTGTGCAGTCTGCTCCTCCTGTGCAGTCATTCGCGGGGTGATCACTGATACATCGATCATTCGCGGGGTGATCACTGATACATCGATCATTAGCGGGGAGATCACTGATACATCGATCATTTGCGGGCGATCACTGATACATCGATCATTAGCGGGGTGATCACTGATACATCGATCATTCGCGGGGTGATCACTGATACATCGATCATTCGTGGGGTGATCACTGATACATCGATCATTCGTGGGGTGATCACTGATACATCGATCATTCGTGGGGTGATCACTGATACATCGATCATTCACGGGGTGATCACTGATACATCGATCATTAGCGGGGTGATCACTGATACATCGATCATTCGCGGGGTGATCACTGATACATCGATCATTCGCGGGGTGATCACTGATACATCGATCATTAGCGGGGAGATCACTGATACATCGATCATTCACGGGGTGATCATTGATACATCGATCATTCGTGGGGTGATCACTGATACATCGATCATTCGTGGGGTGATCACTGATACATCGATCATTAGCGGTGAGATCACTGATACATCGATCATTTGTGGGGAGATCACTGATACATCGATCATTCGTGGGGAGATCACTGATACATCGATCATTAGCGGGGAGATCACTGATACATCGATCATTTGCGGGGAGATCACTGATACATCGATCATTAGCGGGGAGATCACTGATACATCGATCATTCGCAGGGTGATCACTGATACATTGATCATTCGCGGGGTGATCACTGATACATCGATCATTCGTGGGGTGATCACTGATACACCGATCATTAGCGGGGTGATCACTGATACATCGATCATTCGTGGGGTGATCACTGATACATCGATCATTAGCGGGGTGATCACTGATACATCGACCATTCACGGGGTGATCACTGATACATCGATCATTCACGGGGTGATCACTGATACATCGACCATTCACGGGGTGATCACTGATACATCGATCATTCACGGGGTGATCACTGATACATCGATCATTCGTGGGGTGATCACTGATACATCGATCATTCGTGGGGTGATCACTGATACATCGATCATTTGTGGGGTGATCACTGATACATCGATCATTCGCGGGGTGATCACTGATACATCGATCATTTGCGGGCGATCACTGATACATCGATCATTAGCGGGGAGATCACTGATACATCGATCATTTGCGGGCGATCACTGATACATCGATCATTAGCGGGGTGATCACTGATACATCGATCATTCGTGGGGTGATCACTGATACATCGATCATTCGCGGGGTGATCACTGATACATCGATCATTCGCGGGTTGATCACTGATACATCGATCATTCGCGGGTTGATCACTGATACATCGATCATTAGCGGGGTGATCACTGATACATCGATCATTCACGGGGTGATCACTGATATATCGATCATTAGCGGGGAGATCACTGATACATCGATCATTAGCGGGGAGATCACTGATACATCGATCATTTGCGGGGAGATCACTGATACATCGATCATTAGCGGGGAGATCACTGATACATCGATCATTCGCGGGGTGATCACTGATACATCGATCATTCGTGGGGTGATCACTAATACATCGATCATTCGCAGGGTGATCACTGATACATCGATCATTAGCGGGGAGATCACTAATACATCGATCATTCGCGGGGTGAACACTGATACATCGATCATTCGCGGGGTGATCACTGATACATCGATCATTAGCGGGGAGATCACTGATACATCGATCATTCGCGGGGTGATCACTGATACATCGATCATTCGTGGGGTGATCACTAATACATCGATCATTCGCAGGGTGATCACTGATACATCGATCATTCGCGAGGTGATCACTGATACATCGATCATTCGCATGGTGATCACTGATACATTGATCATTCGCGGGGTGATCACTGATATATCGATCATTCGTGGGGAGATCACTGATACATCGATCATTCGCGGGGAGATCACTGATACATCGATCATTTGTGGGGAGATCACTGATACATCGATCATTCGTGGGGAGATCACTGATACATCGATCATTCGCGGGGTGATCACTGATACATCGATCATTCGCGGGTTGATCACTGATACATCGATCATTCGTGGGGTGATCACTGACACATCGATCATTCGCAGGGTGATCACTGATACATCGATCATTCGCGGGGTGATCACTGATACATCGATCATTCGTGGGGAGATCACTGATACATCGATCATTCGTGGGGAGATCACTGATACATCGATCATTAGCGGGGAGATCACTGATACATCGATCATTCGTGGGGAGATCACTGATACATCGATCATTCGCGGGGTGATCACTGATACATCGATCATTCGTGGGGAGATCACTGATACATCGATCATTTGTGGGGAGATCACTGATACATCGATCATTCGTGGGGAGATCACTGATACATCGATCATTCGCGGGGTGATCACTGATACATCGATCATTCGCGGGTTGATCACTGATACATCGATCATTCGTGGGGAGATCACTGATACATCGATCATTCGCAGGGTGATCACTGATACATCGATCATTCGCGGGGTGATCACTGATACATCGATCATTCGTGGGGAGATCACTGATACATCGATCATTCGTGGGGAGATCACTGATACATCGATCATTAGCGGGGAGATCACTGATACATCGATCATTCGTGGGGAGATCACTGATACATCGATCATTCGCGGGGTGATCACTGATACATCGATCATTCGTGGGGAGATCACTGATACATCGATCATTCGTGGGGAGATCACTGATACATTGATCATTCGCGGGGTGATCACTGATACATCGATCATTAGCGGGGTGATCACTGATACATCGATCATTCGTGGGGAGATCACTGATACATCGATCATTAGCGGGGTGATCACTGATACATCGATCATTCGCGGGTTGATCACTGATACATCGATCATTCACGGGGAGATCACTGATACATTGATCATTCGCGGGGTGATCACTGATACATCGATCATTAGCGGGGTGATCACTGATACATCGATCATTAGCGGGGAGATCACTGATACATCGATCATTCGTGGGGAGATCACTGATACATCGATCATTCGCGGGGTGATCACTGATACATCGATCATTCGTGGGGAGATCACTGATACATCGATCATTCGTGGGGAGATCACTGATACATTGATCATTCGCGGGGTGATCACTGATACATCGATCATTAGCGGGGTGATCACTGATACATCGATCATTCGTGGGGAGATCACTGATACATCGATCATTAGCGGGGTGATCACTGATACATCGATCATTCGCGGGTTGATCACTGATACATCGATCATTCACGGGGAGATCACTGATACATTGATCATTCGCGGGGTGATCACTGATACATCGATCATTAGCGGGGTGATCACTGATACATCGATCATTAGCGGGGTGATCACTGATACATCGACAAGAAAGCATCTCCAGGATGAACGTCCTCACGGCCACAAGGACAAACCAATCATTAATGGGGGAGGGGGTTTCGGCTAATACACGAATCAAATAGCGGAGGACGCGGAGAGGGTTAATGATTGTTGGACACAGGCGGCGGAGGCGGAGTCGGTATAAATTGGAGCGACTCCGACTCCTATAATCTATAATAATTGGGTGCAGCGCTCGGTGCAGAATGTGCGGAATATATTATCATAGGAATTTGGGAAGTTATGAAATGTCCTATAAATGGCTGTTCTGTTCCTGATCTAAGGCCACATTCACACACTGCGCTTTTGCTGCATTTTTTGAGGATGTTTTTCAGCTGCAAAAGCAGATCAGCTTTTTATAAACCGCATCATGTGAAAGGTTTCCGAGCTCATAAATAATGATCAAAAGCAAAAGCAGATTAGAGAAATACCGTACAATGCTTCACAAGTGATAAGTGCAATTACACTGATGAATGAGAGGAATGAGCAGCAGCCAGAAGAGCATGCAGCATTCAGTGTGTGTGAGGTGGAGCCGCAGCGCTGCTCATGTAACGGAGGAACAGGTATTACAGCAGAAGAGCATGCAGCATTCAGTGTGTGTGAGGTGGAGCCGCAGCGCTGCTCATGTAACGGAGGAACAGGTATTACAGCAGAAGAGCATGCAGCATTCAGTGTGTGTGAGGTGGAGCCGCAGCGCTGCTCATGTAACGGAGGAACAGGTATTACAGCAGAAGAACAGCAAAATGATAGTTTAGGATGAGATGATCTTGTTGAAGCTGCTTCAGAACACTTTCCTATTCATCACATGCGCTGTGTTGTGCACACGCTGCAGCTGGTAATAAGAGACAGTCTCCAAGAGGGACATGCTGGAAATCTGATTGGAAAAGTGAGGAAATTGGTTATTGCAGCCAGAACCACTAAAATGGATTCCATCTTGAAGAGACGTGCTGGGAAAGGGGCAATTGGTGATCAGGCCACTCGGTGGGGCAGCACTTATTTAATGACTGAGCAATTGCTTAAACTAAAATAGTTTCTTATACATATGGTGAACCCTCAGGTAACCCTAAATGAAGGTCAATGGACACAGGTGGCTGAATTTAACGAATTGCTTAATGACCCATTTACCATGACTAAAAAATTACAAGCAGAGGATTGAACTCCTGGCATTTTCATAAGGGAGTGAAAGAACTTGCTATTTTGCCTTTCCCAAAGAGGAGGTTTAATCGCAGATGGCATTTCTGCTTCAATGAAACGGAGAGAGACACAACTATTGGAAAATAAAATTCTCCTGACAGCTGATTATGTGGACCCAAGTCATCGTATACGGCTTGATGATCAACAGCTTACTAAAGGAAAAGAAGCTCTGACTAAGGTAGCAGTTAGGATGAGTGGCTACAGGACTGCCAGGCGGAAGAGGACTTGGGTCCTGACAGTGCTACTGCTGCCGTATCTTCATCCTCATCAGATGAGGAGTTTAACTTTGACAAGTATTTGGATGACATGGAGCAGGCAAAGCGTTACCGCAAGGAAAAAGATTTCACTCCGTCTCCTATAGCAGAAGATTGACCAAAGAAATAGAAAAATTCAACCATTCATCAAAACTGACTGTGCATGAGGCCATTCCTTTGTACCCGGAGATTGTTAGAGATGTTCCCGTGTGGTTACGGTTTTGCCTCCAGCCACAGTTACTGTAGAGAGGTTGTTCTCCGGCCTTAACATTATTAGGTCAGATTTGAGGTCCTCTGCAAAGGACGATCTGATGGAGGCAATTCTATTTCGTACAACAAATTCAGACTCCACAAATGGTATTTAGTATGTTTTTGTTGAAAACTGTTTTTGCCACTTACATAGTGTATTACATAGTGTTATATATATATCTGATCTCCACTTCCCTTTGCTCTGCTGTGTGCTCTAATACCTGGTATGGCGATTCATGCACTCTACTTTTGCACTATATCTGACCTGTTCTTTCTTTGCTTCAATATCTTCCTGACATCCTCCAGCATCTCACTGTGATCTTTCCCCCCTGTTTTGCACCCTCCTTTTATGACCTTTGTTTATTTGGCCTATGTGAAGCTGCATCTGTTTTTTTTTGTTTTTTTTGATTGAGTGATCAAGGGGTTATTCTTGTACCCCACCCCTTCACAGCTGAGTGCACTTGTATGTGTATATACTGGGGCAACTAAAAGTCTGCACCAGACTTTGTCTGCCCCATGACAAGTCTGCACCATATAAGTATGATGCATTGAATTAGGCCAGAATTGGGCCGGAAGTGACCGGAAGGTAACAGCATACATAGTCAATGTAAACAATGTTTGTGTTTCTATTCACTTTCACCCCTATAATACTTCACTTTCTACTGCCCCCTCTGATCCCTAAAGCCAGTAATGAACTATTCATCTCTCCCTCCATCCTCCCCACCCATCTCTCCCTCCATCCTCCCCACCCATCTCTCCCACCATCCTCCCCGCCCATCTCTCCCACCATCCTCCCCGCCCATCTCTCCCTCCATCCTCCCCACTCATCTCTCCCTCCATCCTCCCCACCCATCTCTCCCACCATCCTCCCCGCCCATCTCTCCCTCCATCCTCCCCGCCCATCTCTCCCTCCATCCTCCCCGCCCATCTCTCCCTCCATCCTCCCCGCCCATCTCTCCCTCCATCCTCCCCGCCCATCTCTCCCTCCATCCTCCCCACCCATCTCTCCCTCCATCCTCCCCATCCATCTCTCCCTCCATCCTCCCCACCCATCTCTCCCTCCATCCTCCCCACCCATCTCTCCCACCATCCTCCCCGCCCATCTCTCCCTCCATCCTCCCCGCCCATCTCTCCCTCCATCCTCCCCACCCATCTCTCCCTCCATCCTCCCCATCCATCTCTCCCTCCATCCTCCCCACCCATCTCTCCCTCCATCCTCCCCACCCATCTCTCCCTCCATCCTCCCCGCCCATCTCTCCCTCCATCCTCCCCATCCATATCTCCCACCATCCTCCCCGCCCATCTCTCCCTCCATCCTCCCCGCCCATCTCTCCCTCCATCCTCCCCGCCCATCTCTCCCTCCATCCTCCCCGCCCATCTCTCCCTCCATCCTCCCCGCCCATCTCTCCCTCCATCCTCCCCACCCATCTCTCCCTCCATCCTCCCCACCCATCTCTCCCTCCATCCTCCCCATCCATCTCTCCCTCCATCCTCCCCACCCATCTCTCCCTCCATCCTCCCCGCCCATCTCTCCCTCCATCCTCCCCATCCATATCTCCCACCATCCTCCCCGCCCATCTCTCCCTCCATCCTCCCCGCCCATCTCTCCCTCCATCCTCCCCACCCATCTCTCCCTCCATCCTCCCCACCCATCTCTCCCTCCATCCTCCCCACCCATCTCTCCCTCCATCCTCCCCACCCATCTCTCCCTCCATCCTCCCCACCCATCTCTCCCTCCATCCTCCCCACCCATCTTACCTTCCCCTCAGATATTTTCTTCCACATTTCACCCAGTGTCTCCAGACACACACACCCATCTCATGGCCTCTCCTGCTCCCACCTACTAACACTCTCACTGCTTCTCCTCACTGCTGGGGATAGTGCTCCAAATCCTGGTCCTCCTCACCACATCCCTATTGTCACTTCAAACCCACATCCACAACCTAACACAAATTTCCGCACCCTCACAAACCTCATACCCATCCACCCAGCCCCCGCTCCCCCAGTCCCACTCTCTATGGAACGCTCGCTCTGTCTGCAACAAACTATCCTACATTCATGATCTTTTCATCACTAATAAACTCTCCTTCCTCGCCATCACAGAAACCTGGCTCACCCCCTCTGACACTGCCTCTCCTGGCTCACCCCCTCTGACACTGCCTCTCCTGGCTCGCCCCCTCTGACGCTGCCTCTCCTGGCTCACCCCCTCTGACACCGCCTCTCCTGGCTCACCCCCTCTGACACTGCCTCTCCTGGCTCACCCTCTCTGACACCGCCTCTCCTGGCTCACCCCCTCTGACATGGCCTCTCCTGGCTCACCCTCTCTGACATGGCCTCTCCTGGCTCACCCTCTCTGACACCGCCTCTCCTGGCTCACCCCCTCTGACACCGCCTCTCCTGGCTCACCCCCTCTGACATGGCCTCTGCTGGCTCACCCTCTCTGACACTGCCTCTCCTGGCTCACCCCCTCTGACACTGCCTCTCCTGGCTCGCCCCCTCTGACACTGCCTCTCCTGGCTCGCCCCCTCTGACACTGCCTCTCCTGGCTCACCCCCTCTGACACTGCCTCTCCTGGCTCGCCCCCTCTGACGCTGCCTCTCCTGGCTCACCCCCTCTGCCGCTGCCTCTCCTGGCTCGCCCCCTCTGACGCTGCCTCTCCTGGCTCACCCCCTCTGACACTGCCTCTCCTGGCTCACCCCCTCTGACACTGCCTCTCCTGGCTCACCCCCTCTGACACTGCCTCTCCTGGCTCACCCCCTCTGCCGCTGCCTCTCCTGGCTCGCCCCCTCTGACACTGCCTCTCCTGGCTCACCCCCTCTGACACTGCCTCTCCTGGCTCGCCCCCTCTGACACTGCCTCTCCTGGCTCACCCCCTCTGACACTGCCTCTCCTGGCTCACCCCCTCTGACACTGCCTCTCCTGGCTCACCCCCTCTGACACTGCCTCTCCTGGCTCGCCCCCTCTGACACTGCCTCTCCTGGCTCACCCCCTCTGACACTGCCTCTCCTGGCTCACCCCCTCTGACACTGCCTGTCTTGGCTCACCCCCTCTGACACTGCCTCTCCTGGCTCACCCCCTCTGCCGCTGCCTCTCCTGGCTCACCCCCTCTCACACTGCCTCTCCTGGCTCACCCCCTCTGACACTGCCTGTCATTTACCGCCCTCCAGGGCCAGCCACTGCCTTTTTTGACCATTTCACCACCTGGCTACTACACTTCCTTTCCACCGACATCCCCACCATCATCATGGGTGACTTTAACATCCCCATTGACACTTCCCACTCATCTGTCTCCAAACTTCTAACACTCGCTTCCTCCTTCGGCCTCACCCAATGGTCTTCTGCAGCTACTCACAAAGATGGCCACACGCTGGACTTCACCTTCACTCGCCTCTGTTCCCTATCTAACCTCTCTAACTCGCCTCTCCCCCTGTCTGACCACAACCTACTCACATTCTCTTCCCTCTCTTCTCCAAGTAGGCAACCCCCCTCCACAAACTTCCACACCCTCGCAGAAATATCAAACACATTGATTTACACGCCCTTTCTCAGTCGCTTCTCCCTCTCACAGACATTACATTTCTACATGATGCAGATGCCGCTGCAACTTTATAAAACACTACAATCTCTGCAGCTCTTGAATCAGCTGCCCCCCCTCACACACACCAAAACCCGCACAATCAACAGGCAACCCTGGCACACGAGGCAGACTAAACAACTGAGACGGGCTTCCAGAATTGCTGAGCGCAGATGGAAGAGGTCTCATTCCACTGAGCACTTCATTGCATATAAAGCGTCCCTCACCACCTTCAAGTCCACACTCACCGCTACAAAACAAACCTACTTCACATCCCTCATATCCTCTCTCTCTCACAACCCTAAACAGCTATTCAACACTTTCAATTCTCTCCTCCGTCCACCAGCACCAACTCCCTCTCCTCTCCTCCGTCCTCCAGCACCACCTCCCTCTCTTCTCCTCCGTCCCCCGGCACCACCTTCCTCTCCTCTCCTCCGTCCTCCAGCACCACCTCCCTCTCCTCTCCTCCGTCCTCCAGCACCACCTCCCTCTCCTCTCCTCGGTCCCCCGGCACCACCTCCCTCTCCTCTCCTCCGTCCTCCAGCACCACCTCCCTCTCCTCTCCTCGGTCCCCCGGCAACACCTCCCTCTCCTCTCATCTCAGCTGAGGACTTTGCCTCTTTCTTCAAGCAGAAGATTGACATCAGAGCAAGCTTTGGCCCACAATCACCACAGCCCCTCATAGCTACTCAGCCTTCTTCCTCCAAATCCAGCTTCTCCACCATGACAGAAGATCATCTTTCCACTCTACTCTCAAGATCACATCTAACCACCTGTGCACTGGACCCGCTCCCATCGCACCTCATCCCCACCATCACCGCAGTCCTCATCCCAGCCTTAACCCATCTCTTCAACCTATCACTAACAACTGGTGTATTCCCTTCATGCTTTAAACATGCCTCTATTACACCCATCCTCAAAAAGCCCTCCCTTGACCCATCCTCTGTGTCAAACTATCGCCCCATATCACTTCTCCCCTATGCCTCAAAACTCCTGGAACAGCATGTCCATCTTGAACTGTCCTCATACCTCTCCTCCTGCTCCCTCTTTGACCGGCTTCAATCTGGCTTCTGACCACATCACTCTACTGAAACTGCCCTAACCAAAGTCACCAATGATCTACTAACCGCCAAAGCCAAACAACACTACTCTATCCTCCTCCTCCTGGACCTGTCCTCTGCCTTCGACACAGTAGACCATTCCCTCCTACTACAGATTCTCTCATCTCAGGGCATCACAGACTTGGCCCTATCTTGGATCTCCTCATACCTAACCGACCGAACTTTCAGCGTCTCCCATTCTCACACCACTTCCTCATCTCGCCCCCTGTCGGAGTCCCCCAAGGCTCAGTTCTTGGACCCCTGCTGTTCTCCATCTACACCTTCTGCCTGGGACAGCTCATAGAGTCCCACGGCTTCCAGTATCATCTCTACGCTGATGACACACAGATCTACCTCTCTGGACTTGACATTACCTCTCTACTAACCAGAATCCCACAATGTCTGTCTGCTATTTCATCCTTCTCTGCGCGATTCCTAAAGCTTAACATGGACAAAACAGAGTTCATTGTCTTTCCTCCTCACTCATCTCCTCCAACAAGCCTTTCCATCAAGCTCGATGGTTGCTCACTCTCCCCAGTCTCACAAGCTCGTTGCCTCAGAGTAACCCTCGACTCTGCTCTATCCTTCAAGCCACACATCCAAGCCCTCTTCAACTCATGCCGACTACAACTCAAAAATATCTCCCGGATCCGTGCTTTCCTTAACCAAGAATCTGCAAAAACATTAGTGCATGCCCTCATCATCTCCCGCCTCAACTACTGCAACCTCCTGCTCTCTGGCCTCCCTTCCAACACTCTTGCACCCCTCCAATCTATCCTAAACTCTGCAGCCCGCTTAATCCACCTCTCCCCCCGCTATTCCCCAGCCTCGCCACTCTGCCAATCCCTTCACTGGCTTCCCATCACCCAACGACTCCAGTTCAAAACACTAACCATGACATACAAAGCCACGCACAACCTGTCTCCTCCCTACATCTGTGACCTAGTCTCCCGGTACCTACCTGCACGCAACCTTAGATCCTCACAAGATCTCCTTCTCTACTCCTCTCTTATCTCCTCTTCCCACAATCGTGTACAAGATTTCTCCCGTGCATCCCCCATACTCTGGAACGCTCTACCTCAGCACATCAGACTCTCCACTACCGTGGAAAGCTTCAAGAAGAACCTCAAGACCCACCTCTTCCAACAAGCCTACAACCTACAATAGCCCTCAGTCCAGTACACCACTGCGCAACCAGCTCTGTCCTCACCTATTGTACCATCACCCATTCCCTGTAGACTGTGAGCCCTCGCGGGCAGGGTCCTCTCTCCTCCTGTAGACTGTGAGCCCTCGCGGGCAGGGTCCTCTCTCCTCCTGTAGACTGTGAGCCCTCGTGGGCAGGGTCCTCTCTCCTCCTGTAGACTGTGAGCCCTCGCGGGCAGGGTCCTCTCTCCTCCTGTAGACTGTGAGCCCTCGCGAGCAGAGGCCTCTCTCCTCCTGTAGACTGTGAGCCCTCGTGGGCAGGTTCCTCTCTCCTCCTGTAGACTGTGAGCCCTCGTGGGCAGGGTCCTCTCTCCTCCTGTAGACTGTGAGCCCTCGCGGGCAGGGTCCTCTCTCCTCCTGTAGACTGTGAGCCCTCGCGGGCAGGGTCCTCTCTCCTCCTGTAGACTGTGAGCCCACACGGGCAGGGTCCTCTCTCCTCCTGTAGACTGTGAGCCCTCGCGGGCAGGGTCCTCTCTCCTCCTGTAGACTGTGAGCCCTCGCGGGCAGGGTCCTCTCTCCTCCTGTAGACTGTGAGCCCTCGCGGGCAGGGTCCTCTCTCCTCCTGTAGACTGTGAGCCCTCGCGGGCAGGGTCCTCTCTCCTCCTGTAGACTGGGAGCCCTCGCGGGCAGGGTCCTCTCTCCTCCTGTAGACTGGGAGCCCTCGCGGGCAGGGTCCTCTCTCCTCCTGTAGACTGTGAGCCCTCGCGGGCAGGGTCCTCTCTCCTCCTGTAGACTGTGAGCCCTCGCGGGCAGAGTCCGCTCTCCTCCTGTAGACTGTGAGCCCTCGCGGGCAGGGTCCGCTCTCCTCCTGTAGACTGTGAGCCCTCGCGGGCAGGGTCTTCTCTCCTCCTATACCAGTCTGTCTTGTACTGTTAATGATTGTTGTACATATACCCTCTCTCTCTTGTAAAGCGCCATGGAATAAATGGCGCTATAATAATAAATAATAATAATAATAATAATAATAATAATATATAACACACAATATATACTGTATATTACATAGTGTATTACATATTTACAATGTATTAGTTTTTTGTGTTGTAAAGTTGTATCTAATAAATATATTTTAGTTCTATCCAAATATCCTGATTATTGTATCATAACAATTATGAAATATCTGCTGTTCACATTGTACAATACATTTTGCACTTAACTATAAGCAGTATATGTGGAGTGGGTGCGGGGGACACTGAGGAGTGGAGTGGGTGCGGGGGACACTGAGGAGTGGAGTGGGTGCGGGGGACACTGAGGAGTGGAGTGGGTGCGGGGGACACTGAGGAGTGGAGTGGGTGCGGGGGACACTGAGGAGTGGAGTGGGTGCGGGGGACACTGAGGAGTGGAGTGGGTGCGGGGGACACTGAGGAGTGGAGGGGGAGGTTTGAGTTACCAACTCCACAGGGCACCTGGACACATCCTCATTAAAAACAGGGAAAACTCTGGGCTGACCAATGAGTGACAGTGACAGTGAGAGCGCAGGAGCGAGAGGGCACCATCCGGAGGATCGACACTAATGACACCATTATGAAGGTGACCTGTAGGGGGATCAGCACTTGCACTACTGTGTGGGATCGGCACTGACACTACTGTGGGGGATCGGCACTGGCACTACTGTGGGGGATCGGCACTGACACTACTGTGGGGGATCGGCACTGACACTACTGTGGGGGATCGGCACTGACACTACTGTGGGGGATCGGCACTGACACTACTGTGGGGGATCGGCACTTGCACTACTGTGGGGGATCGGCACTTGCACTACTGTGTGGGATCGGCACTGACACTACTGTGGGGGATCGGCACTGACACTACTGTGGGGGATCGGCACTGGCACTACTGTGGGGGATCGGCACTGACACTACTGTGGGGGATCGGCACTGACACTACTGTGGGGGATCGGCACTGACACTACTGTGGGGGATCGGCACTGACACTACTGTGGGGGATCGGCACTTGCACTACTGTGTGGGATCGGCACTGACACTACTGTGGGGGATCGGCACTGACACTACTGTGGGGGATCGGCACTGGCACTACTGTGGGGGATCGGCACTGACACTACTGTGGGGGATCGGCACTGACACTACTGTGGGGGATCGGCACTGACACTACTGTGGGGGATCGGCACTGGCACTACTGTGGGGGATCGGCACTGACACTACTGTGGGGGATCGGCACTGACACTACCGTGGGGGATCGGCACTGACACTACCGTGGGGGATCGGCACTGACACTACCGTGGGGGATCGGCACTGACACTACCGTGGGGGATCGGCACTGACACTACCGTGGGGGATCGGCACTGGCACTACCGTGGGGGATCGGCACTGGCACTACCGTGGGGGATCGGCACTGGCACTACCGTGGGGGATCGGCACTGGCACTACCGTGGGGGATCGGCACTGACACTACCGTGGGGGATCGGCACTGACACTACCGTGGGGGATCGGCACTGGCACTACCGTGGGGGATCGGCACTGGCACTACCGTGGGGGATCGGCACTGACACTACCGTGGGGGATCGGCACTGACACTACCGTGGGGGATCGGCACTGACACTACCGTGGGGGATCGGCACTGACACTACCGTGGGGGATCGGCACTGACACTACCGTGGGGGATCGGCACTGACACTACCGTGGGGGATCGGCACTGGCACTACCGTGGGAGATCGGCACTGACACTACCGTGGGGGATCGGCACTGACACTACCGTGGGGGATCGGCACTGACACTACCGTGGGGGATCGGCACTGACACTACCGTGGGGGATCGGCACTGACACTACCGTGGGGGATCGGCACTGACACTACCGTGGGGGATCGGCACTGACACTACCGTGGGGGATCGGCACTGACACTACTGTGGGGGATCGGCACTGGCACTACTGTGGGGGATCGGCACTGACACTACTGTGGGGGATCGGCACTGGCCCTACTGTGGGGGATCGGCACTGACACTACTGTGGGGGATCGGCACTGGCCCTACTGTGGGGGATCGGCACTGACACTACTGTGGGGGATCGGCACTGACACTACTGTGGGGGATCGGCACTGGTTCTACTGTGGGGGATCAGCACTTGCACTACTGTGTGGGATCGGCACTGACACTACTGTGGGGGGATCGACACTGACACTACTGTGGGGGATCGGCACTGGCACTACCGTGGGGGATCGGCACTGGCACTACCGTGGGGGATCGGCACTGACACTACCGTGGGGGATCGGCACTGACACTACCGTGGGGGATCGGCACTGACACTACCGTGGGGGATCGGCACTGACACTACCGTGGGGGATCGGCACTGGCACTACTGTGGGGGATCGGCACTGACACTACTGTGGGGGATCGGGGGATTGGCACTGGCCCTACTGTGGGGGATCGGCACTGACACTACTGTGGGGGATCGGCACTGACACTACTGTGGGGGATCGGCACTGGCACTACCGTGGGGGATCGGCACTGACACTACCGTGGGGGATCGGCACTGACACTACCGTGGGGGATCGGCACTGACACTACCGTGGGGGATCGGCACTGACACTACCGTGGGGGATCGGCACTGGCACTACTGTGGGGGATCGGCACTGACACTACTGTGGGGGATCGGGGGATTGGCACTGGCCCTACTGTGGGGGATCGGCACTGACACTACTGTGGGGGATCGGCACTGACACTACTGTGGGGGATCTGCACTGGCACTACTGTGGGGGATCGGCACTGGCACTACTGTGGGGGATCGGCACTGGCACTACTGTGGGGGATCGGCACTGGCACTACTGTGGGGGATCGGCACTGGCACTATTGTGGGGGATCTGCACTGGCACTACTGTGGGGGATCTGCACTGGCACTACTGTGGGGGATCGGCACTGGCACTACTGTGGGGGATCGGCACTGGCACTACTGTGGGGGATCTGCACTGACACTACTGTGGGGGATCGGCACTGGCACTACTGTGGGGGATCGGCACTGGCACTACTGTGGGGGATCGGCACTGGCACTACTGTGGGGGATCGGCACTGGCACTACTGTGGGGGATCGGCACTGGCACTACTGTGGGGGATCGGCACTGGCACTACTGTGGGGGATCGGCACTGACACTACTGTGGGGGATCGGCACTGGCACTACTGTGGGGGATCTGCACTGACACTACTGTGGGGGATCGGCACTGGCACTACTGTGGGGGATCTGCACTGGCACTACTGTGGGGGATCGGCACTGGCACTACTGTGGGGGATCGGCACTGGCACTATTGTGGGGGATCTGCACTGGCACTACTGTGGGGGATCGGCACTGGCACTACTGTGGGGGATCTGCACTGGCACTACTGTGGGGGATCGGCACTGGCACTACTGTGGGGGATTGGCACTGGCACTACTGTGGGGGATCGGCACTGGCACTACTGTGGGGGATTGGCACTGGCACTACTGTGGGGGATCGGCACTGGCACTACTGTGGGGGATCGGCACTGGCACTACTGTGGGGGTGACCGGAGTCTTCGTCACTTGCAGAACCTCTGCTGCTGTCACATTGGGAACCTTCCTCCTTAGGCGGCTTTCACACTACGTTTATTTAACATCCGTCTATAACGTTTTTTTAGCGGAAAAACGGATCCAGTGCAAATGCGTTTTCACTTCAATGCATTTGCAATGGACTCGCGTCCACCTGCGTTCGCATGCGTTAGACACAGGATCCGTAGTTTTGCGTTATTTTAACATGTTTCAAAAACGCTACTTGTAGCGTTTTTTACCTTTGTCAAAATAACGCATCTCACAGGATCCTTCACATTGCGCCGCGAGCTGCAATGCATTTCAATGAGCGCTGGATCCTGCCTAGCAGAATGCGTTGAGTTGCGTTGTAACAGGATCCTGCTTTTGTACTGAGCATGCCCAGAACCAGTCTCGCGTGATCTGTCTCTCCTCCTCTCTCCCTCCCCCTCTCTATGTCTCTCTCTCCTCCTCCCTCCCTCACCCTCTCTATGTCTCTCTCTCCTCCTCTCTCCCTCCCCCTCTCTATGTCTCTCTCTCCTCCTCCCTCCCTCACCCCCTCTCTATGTCTCTCTCTCCTCCTCCCTCCCTCACCCTCTCTATGTCTCTCTCTCCTCCTCCCTCCCTCACCCTCTCTATGTCTCTCTCTCCTCCTCCCTCCCTCACCCTCTCTATGTCTCTCTCTCCTCCTCCCTCCCTCACCCTCTCTATGTCTCTCTCTCCTCCTCCCTCCCTCACCCTCTCTATGTCTCTCTCTCCTCCTCCCTCCCTCACCCTCTCTATGTCTCTCTCTCCTCCTCCCTCCCTCACCCTCTCTATGTCTCTCTCTCCTCCTCCCTCCCTCCCCCTCTCTATGTCTCTCTCTCCTCCTCCCTCCCTCACCCTCTCTATGTCTCTCTCCTCCTCCCTCCCTCACCCTCTCTATGTCTCTCTCTCCTCCTCCCTCCCTCACCCTCTCTATGTCTCTCTCTCCTCCTCCTCCCTCCCTCACCCTCTCTATGTCTCTCTCTCCTCCTCCCTCCCTCACCCTCTCTATGTCTCTCTCTCCTCCTCCCTCCCTCACCCTCTCTATGTCTCTCTCCTCCTCCCTCCCTCACCCTCTCTATGTCTCTCTCTCCTCCTCCCTCCCTCACCCTCTCTATGTCTCTCTCTCCTCCTCCCTCCCTCACCCTCTCTATGTCTCTCTCTCCTCCTCCCTCCCTCACCCTCTCTATGTCTCTCTCTCCTCCTCCCTCCCTCACCCTCTCTATGTCTCTCTCTCCTCCTCCCTCCCTCACCCTCTCTATGTCTCTCTCCTCCTCCCTCCCTCACCCTCTCTATGTCTCTCTCCTCCTCCCTCCCTCACCCTCTCTATGTCTCTCTCCTCCTCTCCTCCCTCACCCTCTCTATGTCTCTCTCCTCCTCCCTCCCTCACCCTCTCTATGTCTCCTCTCCTCCTCCCTCCCTCACCCTCTCTATGTCTCTCTCCTCCTCCCTCCCTCACCCTCTCTATGTCTCTCTCCTCCTCTCCTCCCTCACCCTCTCTATGTCTCTCTCCTCCTCCCTCCCTCACCCTCTCTATGTCTCTCTCTCCTCCTCCCTCCCTCACCCTCTCTATGTCTCTCTCCTCCTCTCCCTCCTCACCCTCTCTATGTCTCTCTCCTCCTCCCTCCCTCACCCTCTCTATGTCTCTCTCTCTCCTCCTCCCTCCCTCACCCTCTCTATGTCTCTCTCTCCTCCTCCCTCCCTCACCCTCTCTATGTCTCTCTCTCCTCCTCCCTCCCTCACCCTCTCTATGTCTCTCTCTCTCTCCCTCCTCACCCTCTCTATGTCTCTCTCTCCTCCTCCCTCCCTCACCCTCTCTATGTCTCTCTCTCCTCCTCCCTCCCTCACCCTCTCTATGTCTCTCTCCTCCTCCCTCCCTCACCCTCTCTATGTCTCTCTCCTCCTCCCTCCCTCACCCTCTCTATGTCTCTCTCCTCCTCCCTCCTCACCCTCTCTATGTCTCTCTCCTCCTCCTCCCTCACCCTCTCTATGTCTCTCTCCTCCTCTCCTCCCTCACCCTCTCTATGTCTCTCTCCTCCTCCCTCCCTCACCCTCTCTATGTCTCTCTCCTCCTCCCTCCCTCACCCTCTCTATGTCTCTCTCCTCCTCCCTCCCTCACCCTCTCTATGTCTCTCTCCTCCTCTCCTCCCTCACCCTCTCTATGTTCTCTCTCCTCCTCCCCTCCCTCACCCCTCTCTATGTCTCTCTCTCCTCCTCCCTCCCTCACCCCTCTCTATGTCTCTCTCTCCTCCTCCCTCCCTCACCCTCTCTATGTCTCTCTCCTCCTCCCTCCCTCACCCCTCTCTATGTCTCTCTCCTCCTCTCCCCTCCCTCACCCTCTCTATGTCTCTCTCCTCCTCCCTCCTCACCCTCTCTATGTCTCTCTCCTCCTCCCTCCCTCACCCTCTCTATGTCTCTCTCCTCCTCCCCTCCCTCACCCTCTCTATGTCTCTCTCCTCCCTCTCTCCCTCACCCTCTCTATGTCTCTCTCCTCCTCCCTCCCTCACCCTCTCTATGTCTCTCTCCTCCCTCCCTCACCCTCTCTATGTCTCTCTCCTCCTCTCCTCCCTCACCCTCTCTATGTCTCTCTCCTCCTCCCTCCCTCACCCTCTCTATGTCTCTCTCCTCCTCCCTCCCTCACCCTCTCTATGTCTCTCTCCTCCTCCTCCCTCACCCTCTCTATGTCTCTCTCCTCCTCTCCTCCCTCACCCTCTCTATGTCTCTCCTCCTCCTCCTCCCTCACCCTCTCTATGTCTCTCTCTCCTCCTCCCTCCCTCACCCTCTCTATGTCTCTCTCTCCTCCTCCCTCCCTCACCCTCTCTATGTCTCTCTCCTCCTCCTCCCTCACCCTCTCTATGTCTCTCTCCTCCTCCCTCCCTCACCCTCTCTATGTCTCTCTCTCCTCCTCTCCTCCCTCACCCTCTCTATGTCTCTCTCCTCCTCTCCTCCTCACCCTCTCTATGTCTCTCTCTCTCCTCCTCCCTCCCTCTCTCTATCTCTGTCTCTCCCCCTTCCTTTCCTCTCTCTCTCCCACCTGAGAGCTGCGGACACTCGTAACCAAGATAAATATCGGGTATCCAAGGCCGATGTTCACCTTGGTTACCAGCGTCTGCAGCTGTCAGAAGCCGGCTCCCAGTCTAGCTCCCCTCACTCCCGATCACATGACTCCAATGCCCGCCCCTAAACATCCAGTGCAGGATCCTGCAAAGTAACACATGCATTTATTGCTGTAGGATCCGCTTTTGCAGCAAAAAAACGTTCAGGACGCATGTTAAATAGACGTAGTGTGAAAGCCGCCTTATACCAGTGGCAAACTCCAACCACATCCAGAGCTGCGCTCACACTTCTGCTGATCCGCTATTACCTATACAGGAAGAATTCTTCTCATCTCACTGCAGATCACAGCAGCGCCACAAAGCACAGTCCTCCCCGCAGAGCAACACCCCCACCGCAGAGCAACACCCCCCTCCACAGAGCAACACCCCCTCCGCAGAGCAACACCCCCTCCGCAGAGCAACACCCCCTCCGCAGAGCAAACACCCCCACCGCAGAGCAACACCCCCACCCGCAGAGCAACACCCCCCACCGCAGAGCAACACCCCCTCCACAGAGCACCACCCCCTCCGCAGAGCACCACCCCCCTCCGCAGAGCAACACCCCTACCGCAGAGCAACACCCCCTCCGCAGAGCAACACCCCCACCGCAGAGCAACACCCCCACCGCAGAGCAACACCCCCACCCACAGAGCAACACCCCCCACCGCAGAGCAACACCCCCACCGCAGAGCAAACACCCCCACCGCAGAGCAACACCCCCTCCGCAGAGCAACACCCCCACCGCAGAGCAACACCCCCAACCGCAGAGCAACACCCCCTCCGCAAAGCAACACCCCCTCCGCAAAGCAACACCCCCTCCGCAGAGCAACACCCCCACCGCAGAGCGCACACCTCCTCCGCAAAGCAACACCCCCTCCGCAGAGCAACACCCCCACCGCAGAGCAACACCCCCACCGCAGAGCAACACCCCCTCCGCAGAGCAACA
Source organism: Anomaloglossus baeobatrachus (assembly GCF_048569485.1). Classification (NCBI taxonomy): domain Eukaryota; kingdom Metazoa; phylum Chordata; class Amphibia; order Anura; family Aromobatidae; genus Anomaloglossus; species Anomaloglossus baeobatrachus. The sequence goes on from NC_134358.1 coordinate 576,393,975, forward strand.
CCCCCACCGCAGAGCAACACCCCCTCCGCAGAGCAACACCCCCTCCGCAGAGCAACACCCCCCACCGCAGAGCAACACCCCCACCACAGAGCAACACCCCCCACCACAGAGCAACACCCCCTCCACAGAGCAACACCCCCACCGCAGAGCAACACCCCCTCCACAGAGCAACACCCCCACCGCAGAGCAACACCCCCTCCGCAGAGCAACACCCCCACCGCAGAGCAACACCCCCACCGCAGAGCAACACCCCCCACCGCAGAGCAACACCCTCCCTCCACAGAGCAACACCCCCACCGCAGAGCAACACCCCCACCGCAGAGCAACACCACCCCTCCGCAGAGCAACACCCCCTCCGCAGAGCAACACCCCTACCGCAGAGCAACACCCCCTCCGCAGAGCAACACCCCCACCGCAGAGCAACACCCCCACCGCAGAGCAACACCCCCACCACAGAGCAACACCCCCCTCCGCAGAGCAACACCCCCACCGCAGAGCAACACCCCCACCGCAGAGCAACACCCCCTCCGCAGGAGCAACACCCCCACCGCAGAGCAACACCCCCTCCACAGAGCAACACCCCCACCGCAGAGCAACACCCCCTCCGCAGAGCAACACCCCCACCGCAGAGCAACACCCCCTCCACAGAGCAACACCCCCACCGCAGAGCGCCACCCCCCTCCGCAGAGCGCCACCTCCTCCGCAGAGCGCCACCCCCTCCGCAGAGCAACACCCCCTCCACAGAGCACCACCCCCCTCCGCAGAGCACCACCCCCCTCCGCAGAGCACCACCCCCCACCGCAGAGCAACACCCCCACCGCAGAGCAACACCCCCCTCCGCAGAGCAACACCCCCACCGCAGAGCAAACACCCCCTCCACAGAGCAACACCCCCTCCTGCAGAGCAACACCCCCCACCGCAGAGCAACACCCCCTCCACAGAGCAACACCCCCACCGCAGAGCAACACCCCCTCCACAGAGCAACACCCCCACCGCAGAGCAACACCCCCTCCACAGAGCAACACCCCCACCGCAGAGCACCACCCCCTCCGCAGAGCGCCACCCTCCTCCGCAGAGCGCCACCCCCTCCGCAGAGCAACACCCCCTCCACAGAGCACCACCCCCTCCGCAGAGCACCACTCCCTCCGCAGAGCACCACCCCCACCGCAGAGCAACACCCCCACCGCAGAGCAACACCCCCTCCGCAGAGCACCACCCCCTCCGCAGAGCAACACCCCCTCCGCAGAGCACCACGCCCTCCGCAGAGCGCCACACACAGCAGAGTGACAGTTGCACTGAGGGCCTCTATAAGCCACTGACTGCAGCTCTGGATGTGACTGGAGCGCAGAATATTACAGCAGATGTACAGTGCTGCTCCGTGTGTGACCTGGAGCGCAGAATATTACAGCAGAATGTACAGTGCTGCTCCGTGTGTGACTGGAGCGCAGAATATTACAGCAGATGTACAGTGCTGCTCCGTGTGTGACTGGAGCGGAGATGATTGGCTGCCCCATCTCCAGGTCTTTATGTCTCTTCAGGAGTTACAATCATTTCCCCATAAGCTGTAATAGAGAATAAAGTGTGATCCCGGGGCTCCCTCTGGTGCTCAGTGGTGGTAATGCACGAGAGTATTAAAGGCACCAGTCACCAGGATTCTCCTCCACTGATGCCTTATATACAGCGTTCTAGAATACTGTATATAGAGGCCAAGGGTAGAACCTAAAAAACCTTTATAATGCACACCTAGGGGCGGTCCGGTCCAGTCTGATGAGCGCCGCTGCTCTCCGGTCCAGTCTGATGAGCGCCGCTGCTCTCCAGTCCGGTCTGATGAGCGCCGCTGCTCTCCAGTCCGGTCTGATGAGCGCCGCTGCTCTCCGGTCTGATGAGCGCCGCTGCTCTCTCGGTCTGATGAGCGCCGCTGCTCTCCAGTCCCAGTCTGATGAGCGCCGCTGCTCTCCGGTCTGATGAGCGCCGCGTGCTCTCCGGTCCTGTCTGATGAGCGCCGCTGCTCTCCGGTCCCTGTCCGATGAGCGCCGCTGCTCTCCGGTCCGGTCCGATGAGCGCCGCTGCTCTCCGGTCCGGTCCGATGAGCGCCGCTGCTCTCCGGTCCGGTCCGATGAGCGCCGCTGCCTCTCCCGGTCCGGTCCGATGAGCGCCGCTGCTCTCCAGGTCCGGTCCCGATGAGCGCCGCTGCTCTCCGGTCCGATGAGCGCCGCTGCTCTCCGGTCCAGGTCCGATGAGCGCCGCTGCTCTCCGGGTCCCGGTCCGATGAGCGCCGCTGCTCTCCGGTCCGGTCCGATGAGCGCCGCTGCTCTCCGGTCCGGTCCGATGAGCGCCGCTGCTCTCCGGTCCGGTCCGATGAGCGCCGCTGCTCTCCGGGTCCGGTCCGATGAGCGCCGCTGCTCTCCGGTCCGGTCCGATGAGCGCCGCTGCTCTCCGGTCCGGTCCGATGAGCGCCGCTGCTCTCCGGTCCGGTCCGATGAGCGCCGCTGCTCTCCGGTCCGGTCCGATGAGCGCCGCTGCTCTCCGGTCCGGTCCGATGAGCGCCGCTGCTCTCCGGTCCGGTCCGATGAGCGCCGCTGCTCTCCGTTCCGGTCCGATGAGCGCCGCTGCTCTCCGGTCTGATGAGCGCCGCTGCTCTCCGGTCTGATGAGCGCCGCTGCTCTCCGGTCTGATGAGCGCCGCTGCTCTCCGGTCCGGTCTGATGAGCGCCGCTGCTCTCCGGTCCGGTCTGATGAGCCCCGCTGCTCTCCGGTCCGGTCTGATGAGCGCCGCTGCTCTCCGGTCTGATGAGCGCCGCTGCTCTCCAGTCAGATGGGCGCCGCTGCTCTCCAGTCAGATGGGCGCCGCTGCTCTCCGGTCAGATGGGCGCCGCTGCTCTCCGGTCAGATGGGCGCCGCTGCTCTCCGGTCAGATGGGCGCCGCTGCTCTCCGGTCAGATGGGCGCCGCTGCTCTCCGGTCAGATGAGCGCCGCTGCTCTCCGGTCCGGTCTGATGAGCGCCGCTGCTCTCCGGTCTGATGAGCGTCGCTGCTCTCCGGTCCGGTCTGATGAGCGCCGCTGCTCTCCGGTCCGGTCTGATGAGCGCCGCTGCTCTCCGGTCCGGTCTGATGAGCGTCGCTGCTCTCCGGTCCGGTCTGATGAGCGCCGCTGCTCTCCGGTCCGGTCTGATGAGCGCCGCTGCTCTTCGGTCTGATGAGCGCCGCTGCTCTCCGGTCTGATGAGCGCCGCTGCTCTACGGTCTGATGAGCGCCGCTGCTCTACGGTCTGATGAGCGCCGCTGCTCTACGGTCTGATGAGCGCCGCTGCTCTACGGTCTGATGAGCGCCGCTGCTCTACGGTCTGATGAGCGCCGCTGCTCTACGGTCTGATGAGCGCCGCTGCTCTCCGGTCAGATGGGCGCCGCTGCTCTCCGGTCAGATGGGCGCCGCTGCTCTCCGGTCAGATGGGCGCCGCTGCTCTCCGGTCAGATGGGCGCCGCTGCTCTCCGGTCAGATGGGCGCCGCTGCTCTCCGGTCAGATGGGCGCCGCTGCTCTCCGGTCAGATGGGCGCCGCTGCTCTCCGGTCAGATGGGCGCCGCTGCTCTCCGGTCAGATGGGCGCCGCTGCTCTCCGGTCAGATGGGCGCCGCTGCTCTCCGGTCAGATGGGCGCCGCTGCTCTCCGGTCAGATGGGCGCCGCTGCTCTCCGGTCAGATGGGCGCCGCTGCTCTTCGGTCCGGTTTCCTCTCTGCTGCGATCTCCGTCCTCCTGTCCAGACCCGGGTACATGAGGCGTCATCCACACAGAGGCCATCATCACGCTCCTGCGCAGGCGCACTGTGATCTGCCCGGATGAGGACACCGCGGCCGCTATATACACTATCCTACAACCATGTATATAAGAAGTCACTGCTGGTGGCCGCAGGCTATAGGGGACAAGCCTAGTGACAGGTTCACTTTAATGACTGCAGCTCTGGAGGTGACTGGAGGATAAGACACGAAGTAACAGCAGAATTGTGACTGCAGCTCTGGAGGTGACTGGAGGATAAGACACGATGCAACAGCAGAAGAGTGACTGCAGCTCTGGAGGTGACTGGAGGATAAGACATGATGTAACAGCAGAATAGTGACTGCAGCTCTGGAGGTGACTGGAGGATAAGACATGATGTAACAACAGAATAGTGACTGCAGCTCTGGAGGTGACTGGAGGATAAGACACGAAGTAACAGCAGAACAGTGACTGCAGCTCTGGAGGATAAGACACGATGTAACAGCAGAATAGTGAGTGCAGCTCTGGAGGATAAGACACGATGTAACAGCAGAATAGTGAGTGCAGGTCTGGAGGTGACAGCAGAATAGTGAGTGCACCTCTGGAGGTGACAGTAGAATAGTGAGTGCAGCTCTGGAAGTGACAGTAGAATAGTGAGTGCAGCTCTGGAGGTGACTGGAGGATAAGACATGATGTAACAGCAGAATAGTGACTGCAGCTCTGGAGGTGACTGGAGGATAAGACACGATGTAACAGCAGAATAGTGACTGCAGCTCTGGAGGTGACAATAGAATAGTGAGTGCAGGTCTGGAGGTGACAGCAGAATAGTGAGTGCAGCTCTGGAGGTAACAGCAGAATAGTGAGTGCAGCTCTGGAGGTGACTGGAGGATAAGACACGACAGCAGAATAGTGAGTGCAGCTCTGGAGGTGACTGGAGGATAAGACATGCTGTAACAGCAGAATGGTGAGTGCAGGTCTAGAGGTGACAGCAGAATAGTGAGTGTAGGTCTGGAGGTGACAGCAGAATAGTGAGTGCAGCTCTGGAGGTGACTGGAGGATAAGACATGATGTAACAGCAGAATAGTGAGTGCAGGTCTGGAGGTGACAGCAGAATAGTGAGTGCAGCTCTGGAGGTGACTGGAGGATAAGACATGATGTAACAGCAGAATAGTGAGTGCAGGTCTGGAGGTGACAGCAGAATAGTGAGTGCAGGTCTGGAGGTGACAGCAGAATAGGGAGTGCAGCTCTGGAGGTGACTGGAGGATAAGACATGATGTAACAGCAGAATAGTGAGTGCAGGTCTGGAGGTGACAGCAGAATAGTGAGTGCAGGTCTGGAGGTGACAGTAGAATAGTGAGTGCAGCTCTGGAGGTGACAGTAGAATAGTGAGTGCAGGTCTGGAGGTGACAGCAGAATAGTGAGTGCAGGTCTGGAGGTGACAGTAGAATAGTGAGTGCAGCTCTGGAGGTGACAGTAGAATAGTGAGTGCAGGTCTGGAGGTGACAGCAGAATAGTGAGTGCAGCTCTGGAGGTGACAGCAGAATAGTGAGTGCAGCTCTGGAGGTGACAGCAGAATAGTGAGTGCAGCTCTGGAGGTGACAGTAGAATAGTGAGTGCAGCTCTGGAGGTGACAGTAGAATAGTGAGTGCAGCTCTGGAGGTGACAGCAGAATAGCGAGTGCAGCTCTGGAGGTGAAAGTAAAATAGTGAGTGCAGCTCTGGAGGTGACAGCAGAATAGCGAGTGCAGCTCTGGAGGTGACAGCAGAATAGTGAGTGCAGCTCTGGAGGTGACAGCAGAATAGTGAGTGCAGCTCTGGAGGTGACAGTAGAATAGTGAGTGCAGCTCTGGAGGTGACAGTAGAATAGTGAGTGCAGCTCTGGAGGTGACAGCAGAATAGTGAGTGCAGCTCTGGAGGTGACAGCAGAATAGTGAGTGCAGCTCTGGAGGTGAGTGCAGTACATGGTTACCTGTTTGCGGTCCCGGGCTGTGGTCGCTGGGCGTGGCGGCCTCCTCCAGGTTCTGCACCTTCCTCTTGTACTGCATCTCCAGCAGGGGCAGGACGTCCGGTAATCTGGCGGAGAGGACGTTGTAGGTGACGTCCGGTCTCCCGATGAATCTCTGGCGGACGCTCATCTCGTGGCGGGTCACCACCCTGATGTCGTCCACGTCCTGCCGCTCGTAGCGCTGCACCGGCCGGAGGTGGAGGTCACAGATCTCCAGGGCGGACAGCAGCAGGGTCAGGTGACCGGGGCGGAGGGTGACGTCAGGGTGACGGGAGAAGAGGATGGGGATGATCGTGATGACGCCGTCCTTCCCGCGGCTCTGCGCACCCGCCTGCTCTTCTTTACCCGCTGTCCTCTTCCACGGATTCCCACTGAACGGCCACCAGGACGGAGACTCCAGGACCGACAACATCCTGCGAGGACGACAACCAGAGGGAGTCAGTGCGGACCAGCACACCCCCGATCCTGCCCGCGTGAAGCAGGGGGCTCAGGATGAGCAGTGCAGAGGGTTAATGCTAGATCCTCTGCTCTGCACCCCCGATCCTGCCCGCGTGAAGCAGGGGTCTCAGGATGAGCAGTGCAGACGGCAGAGGGTTAATGCTAGATCCTGTGCTCTGCGTCCCCAGCCTCGCTCATGAATCAGGGGCTCAGGATGAGCAGTGCAGAGGGTTAATGGTAGATCCTGTGCTCTGCGTCCCCAGCCTAGCTCATGAATCAGGCGCTCAGGATGAGCAGTGCAGAGGGCAAAGGGTTAATGCTAGATCCTGTGCTCTGCGTCCCCAGCCTAGCTCATGAATCAGGGGCTCAGGATGAGCAGTGCAGAGGGTTAATGGTAGATCCTGTGCTCTGCATCCCCAGCCTAGCTCATGAATCAGGGGCTCAGGATGAGCAGTGCAGAGGGCAGAGGGTTAATGCTAGATCCTCTGCTCTGCGTCCCCAGCTTCGCTCATGAATCAGGGGCTCAGGATGAGCAGAGGGTTAATGGTAGATCCTGTGCTCTGCGTCCCCACCCTCGCTCATGAATCAGGGGCTCAGGATGAGCAGTGCAGAGGGCAGAGGGTTAATGGTAGATCCTGTGCTCTGCGTCCCCAGCCTCGCTCATGAATCAGGGGCTCAGGATGAGCAGTGCAGAGGGCAGAGGGTTAATGCTAGATCCTCTGCTCTGCGTCACCAGGCCTCGCTCATGAATCAGGGGCTCAGGATGAGCAGTGCAGAGGGCAGAGGGTTAATGCTAGATCCTGTGCTCTGCGTCCCCAGCCTCGCTCATGAATCAGGGGCTCAGGATGAGCAGTGCAGAGGGCAGAGGGTTAATGCTAGATCCTCTGCTCTGCGTCCCCAGGCCTCGCTCATGAATCAGGGGCTCAGGATGAGCATTACCTGTCGGCGGTGGCCATGTCGCCCTCGATCTTGCTGAGGCCGGTCTGGATGTTGCTCAGCTGCTCCCCCTGGTGGTGCAGGACCCGGGTGGTGTCCTCCATGCGTTTCTGGGAGCCGGAGATGACGGTGATGAGTTGTGCGCCCCTGGAGGTGTTGGGGGTCCGGTCCTCCGCTCGCGGTGACAGCAGCTGCTGCCTCCAGAAATGCTCCAGCACGGTGAAGACGGCGTTCCTGCCGGGCAGCAGCGACCCGAGCCAGTGCTTGTCCCCGCCGCGCACCAGGACCGTGATAGCGCTGAAGATGTAACTGGACGACTCCTTCTTTATCTCATCGATGCTGGAGAGCGGCAGGGTCACCGCACACACACCGCCGCGCCATCCGCCTGGAAGCACAGGTGAGTGGCGGTCACTGACAGCCGGCCCGGCCGCCAGCGCTTCTCACTGCCCAGGTAATAGGAGCAGCTCCAGCTCCGGACAGCGGCGGCGGCATCCTGACTCATCACCGGAGGAGCGGGCAACCTGACACAGCAACACAGGGTGAGCAGAGCTGCAGTGTAAAGCAAGGAGAAAGATACAGCCGTATCCACCCCCCACAGCTCCCAGTATCCAGCACCCCGTATCCAGCCCCCACAGCTCCCCGTATCCAGCCCCCACAGCTCCCCGTATCCAGCCCCCACAGCTCCCCGTATCCAGCCCCCCGTATCCAGCCCCCACAGCTCCCCGTATCCAGCCCCCACAGCCCCCCGTATCCAGCCCCCACAGCCCCCCGTATCCAGCCCCCACAGCTCCCCGTATCCAGCCCCCACAGCTCCCCGTATCCAGCCCCCACAGCTCCCCGTATCCAGCCCCCCCGTATCCAGTCCCCACAGCTCCCCGTATCCAGCCCCCACAGCCCCCCGTATCCAGCCCCCACAGCCCCCCGTATCCAGCCCCCCGTATCCAGCCCCCACAGCTCCCCGTATCCAGCCCCCACAGCTCCCCGTATCCAGCCCCCCGTATCCAGCCCCCACAGCTCCCCGTATCCAGCCCCCACAGCCCCCCGTATCCAGCCCCCACAGCCCCCCGTATCCAGCCCCCACAGCCCCCCGTATCCAGCCCCCACAGCTCCCCGTATCCAGCCCCCTCGCTCATCTCATACCGTATCTCAGATCTTCTCAAATACCGCTTTCCCCCCGTCATCTCTCAATTCCTCCTGTACCCCAGCTGCCTCTGTCCCCCCATATCCCGGCTCCCCTCCCCTCTCCTCTTGTATCTCGGCTCCTCTCTCCTCTTGTATCTCGGCTCCTCCCATATCCCGGCTCCCTTCCCCTCTCCTCTTGTATCTCGGCTCCTCCCATATCCCGGCTCCCCTCCCCTCTCCTCTTGTATCTCGGCTCCTCCCATATCCCGGCTCCCATCCCCTCTTGTATCTCGGCTCCTCCCATATCCCGGCTCCCCTCCCCTCTTGTATCTCGGCTCCTCCCATATCCCGGCTCCCCTCCCCTCTCCTCTTGTATCTCAGCTCCTCCCATATCCCGGCTCCCCTCCCCTCTCCTCTTGTATCTCGGCTCCTCCCATATCCCGGCTCACCTCTCCTCTCGTATCTCGGCTTCCCCCATATCCCGGCTCCCCTCCCCTCTCCTCTTGTATCTCGGCTCCTCCCATATCCCGGCTCCCCTCCCCTCTCCTCTTGTATCTCGGCTCCTCCCATATCCCGGCTCCCCTCCCCTCTCTTCTTGTATCTCGTCTCCTCCCATATCCCGGCTCCCCTCCCCTCTCCTCTTGTATCTCGTCTCCTCCCATATCCCGGCTCCCCTCCCCTCTCCTCTTGTATCTCGGCTCCCCCCATATCCCGGCTCCCCTCCCCTCTCCTCTTGTATCTCGGCTCCTCTCTCCTCTTGTATCTCGGCTCCTCCCATATCCCGGCTCCCTTCCCCTCTCCTCTTGTATCTCGGCTCCTCCCATATCCCGGCTCCCCTCCCCTCTCCTCTTGTATCTCGGCTCCTCCCATATCCCGGCTCCCATCCCCTCTTGTATCTCGGCTCCTCCCATATCCCGGCTCCCCTCCCCTCTTGTATCTCGGCTCCTCCCATATCCCGGCTCCCCTCCCCTCTCCTCTTGTATCTCAGCTCCTCCCATATCCCGGCTCCCCTCCCCTCTCCTCTTGTATCTCGGCTCCTCCCATATCCCGGCTCACCTCTCCTCTCGTATCTCGGCTTCCCCCATATCCCGGCTCCCCTCCCCTCTCCTCTTGTATCTCGGCTCCTCCCATATCCCGGCTCCCCTCCCCTCTCCTCTTGTATCTCGGCTCCTCCCATATCCCGGCTCCCCTCCCCTCTCTTCTTGTATCTCGTCTCCTCCCATATCCCGGCTCCCCTCCCCTCTCCTCTTGTATCTCGTCTCCTCCCATATCCCGGCTCCCCTCCCCTCTCCTCTTGTATCTCGGCTCCCCCCATATCCCGGCTCCCCTCCCCTCTCCTCTTGTATCTCGGCTCCTCCCATATCCCGGCTCCCCTCCCCTCTCCTCTTGTATCTCGGCTCCCCCCATATCCGGGCTCCCCTCCCCTCTCCTCTTGTATCTCGGCTCCCCCCATATCTCGGCTCCCCTCCCCTCTCCTCTTGTAGCTCGGCTCCCCCATATCCCGGCTCCCCTCCCCTCTTGTATCTCGGCTCCTCCCATATCCCGGCACCCCTCCCCTCTCCTCTTGTATCTCGGCTCCTCCCATATCCCGGCTCCCCTCCCCTCTTGTATCTCGGCTCCTCCCATATCCCGGCTCCCCTCCCCTCTTGTATCTCGGCTCCTCCCATATCCCGGCTCCCCTCCCCTCTTGTATCTCGGCTCCTCCCATATCCCGGCTCCCCTCCCCTCTCCTCTTGTATCTCGGCTCCTCCCATATCCCGGCTCCCCTCCCCTCTCTTCTTGTATCTCGTCTCCTCCCATATCCCGGCTCCCCTCCCCTCTCCTCTTGTATCTCGTCTCCTCCCATATCCCGGCTCCCCACCCCTCTCCTCTTGTATCTCGGCTCCTCCCATATCCCGGCTCCCCTCCCCTCTCCTCTTGTATCTCGTCTCCTCCCATATCCCGGCTCCTCCCATATCCCGGCTCCCCTCCCCTCTCCTCTTGTATCTCGTCTCCTCCCATATCCCGGCTCCCCTCCCCTCTCCTCTTGTATCTCGGCTCCCCCCATATCCCGGCTCCCCTCCCCTCTCCTCTTGTATCTCGGCTCCCCCCATATCCCGGCTCCCCTCCCCTCTCCTCTTGTATCTCGGCTCCCCCCATATCCCGGCTCCCCTCCCCTCTCCTCTTGTATCTCGGCTCCCCCCATATCCCGGCTCCCCTCCCCTCTCCTCTTGTATCTCGGCTCCCCCCATATCCCGGCTCCCCTCCCCTCTCCTCTTGTATCTCGGCTCCTCCCATATCCCGGCTCCCCTCCCCTCTCCTCTTGTATCTCGGCTCCCCCCATATCCCGGCTCCCCTCCCCTCTCCTCTTGTATCTCGGCTCCTCCCATATCCCGGCTCCCCTCCCCTCTCCTCTTGTATCTCGGCTCCTCCCATATCCCGGCTCCCCTCCCCTCTCCTCTTGTATCTCGGCTCCCCCCATATCCGGGCTCCCCTCCCCTCTCCTCTTGTATCTCGGCTCCCCCCATATCTCGGCTCCCCTCCCCTCTCCTCTTGTAGCTCGGCTCCCCCCATATCCCGGCTCCCCTCCCCTCTTGTATCTCGGCTCCTCCCATATCCCGGCACCCCTCCCCTGTCCTCTTGTATCTCGGCTCCTCCCATATCCCGGCTCCCCTCCCCTCTTGTATCTCGGCTCCTCCCATATCCCGGCTCCCCTCCCCTCTTGTATCTCGGCTCCTCCCATATCCCGGCTCCCCTCCCCTCTTGTAGCTTGGCTTCCCCCATATCCCGGCTCCCCTCCCCTCTTGTATCTCGGCTCCTCCCATATCCCGGCTCCCCTCCCCTCTCCTCTTGTATCTCGGCTCCCCCCCATATCCCTGCTCCCCTCCTCTCTTGTATCTCGGCTCCTCCCATATCCCGGCACCCCTCCCCTCTCCTCTTGTATCTCGGCTCCTCCCATATCCCGGCTCCCCTCACCTCTCCTCTTGTATCTCGGCTCCCCCCATATCCCGGCTCCCTTCCCCTTTCCTCTTGTATCTCGGCTCCTCCCATATCCCGGCTCCCCTCCCCTCTTGTATCTCGGCTCCTCCCATATCCCGGCTCCCCTCCCCTCTTGTATCTCGGCTTCCCCCATATCCCGGCTCCCCTCTCCTCTTGTATCTCGGCTCCTCCCATATCCCGGCTCCCCTCCCCTCTTGTATCTCGGCTCCCCCCATATCCCGGCTCCCCTCTCCTCTTGTATCTCGGCTCCTCCCATATCCCGGCTCCCCTCTCCTCTTGTATCTCGGCTCCTCCCATATCCCGGCTCCCCTCCCCTCTTGTATCTCGGCTCCTCCCATATCCCGGCTCCCCTCCCCTCTTGTATCTCGGCTCCCCCCATATCCCGGCTCCCCTCCCCTCTTGTATATCGGCTCCCCCCATATCCCGGCTCCCCTCCCCTCTTGTATCTCGGCTCCTCCCATATCCCGGCTCCCCTCCCCTCTTGTATCTCGGCTCCCCCCATATCCCGGCTCCCCTCTCCTCTTGTATCTCGGCTCCTCCCATATCCCGGCTCCCCTCCCCTCTTGTATCTCGGCTCCCCCCATATCCCGGCTCCCCTCTCCTCTTGTATCTCGGCTCCTCCCATATCCCGGCTCCCCTCTCCTCTTGTATCTCGGCTCCTCCCATATCCCGGCTCCCCTCCCCTCTTGTATCTCGGCTCCTCCCATATCCCGGCTCCCCTCCCCTCTTGTATCTCGGCTCCCCCCATATCCCGGCTCCCCTCCCCTCTTGTATATCGGCTCCCCCCATATCCCGGCTCCCCTCCCCTCTTGTATCTCGGCTCCCCCCATATCCCGGCTCCCCTCCCCTCTTGTATCTCGGCTCCTCCCATATCCCGGCTCCCCTCCCCTCTTGTATCTCGGCTCCTCCCATATCCCGGCTCCCCTCCCCTCTTGTATCTCGGCTCCCCCCATATCCCGGCTCCCCTCCCCTCTTGTATATCGGCTCCTCCCATATCCCGGCTCCCCTCTCCTCTTGTATCTCGGCTCCCCCCATATCCCGGCTCCCCTCCCCTCTTGTATCTCGGCTCCTCCCATATCCCGGCTCCCCTCCCCTCTTGTATCTCGGCTTCCCCCATATCCCGGCTCCCCTCTCCTCTTGTATCTCGGCTTCCCCCATATCCCGGCTCCCCTCTCCTCTTGTATCTCGGCTCCTCCCATATCCCGGCTCCCCTCCCCTCTTGTATCTCGGCTCCCCCCATATCCCGGCTCCCCTCCCCTCTTGTATATCGGCTCCCCCCATATCCCGGCTCCCCTCCTCTCTTGTGTCTCGGCTCCCCCCATATCCCGGCTCCCCTCCCCTCTCCTCTTGTATCTCGGCTCCCCCCATAGCCCGGCTTTCTCGCTCCTCTCGTATCCCAGCTCCCCTTTCTCTCCTCGTATCCCGGTCCCCCCGCTTCCCAAGGCTCCTCTGGCATCTCAGCTCCTTTCCCTTTCCAGCTCTTCTCATATTCCGGGTTCCTCGCTCCTCTCATGGCTCAGCTCCTCTCGTATCCTGGATGCGCCATATATTGGCTCCTGTCGTATCCCAGTTCTCCTCGCATTCCCCATATCCCATCCCCACCCCCCACTCCTCTCACATCCCCTGATCCTTTCATATCTCAGCGCCTCTCGTATCTCGGTTTTCTCGCTCCTCTTGTTTCTCCCCTCATATCTCGGCTCCTCTTAGATCCCGGCTACCCCCCAACTCACAGCTCCTCTCATGACTCAGCTCCTCTGGTATCCCAGCTCCCCCGTCTCTCCTCGCTCCTCTTGTTTCTCGCCCCCCGCAGCTCCTCCAGTATCTCGGATCCCCCCTCCTCTTGTTTCTCGCCCCCGCAGCTCCTCCAGTATCTCGGATCCCCCCTCCTCTTGTTTCTCGCCCCCGCAGCTCCTCCAGTATCTCGGATCCCCCTCCTCTTGTTTCTCGCCCCCGCAGCTCCCCCGGTATCTCGGATCCCCCCTCCTCTTGTTTCTCGCCCCCCGCAGCTCCTCTGGTATCCCTGATCCCCCCTCCTCTTGTTTCTCGCTCCCCGCAGCTCCTCTGGTATCTCGGATATCCCCACTCCTCTTGTTTCTCGCCCCCCGCAGCTCCTCCAGTATCTTGGATCCCCCCTCCTCTTGTTTCTCGCTCCCTGCAGCTCCTCCGGTATCTTGGATCCCCCCTCCTCTTGTTTCTCGCTCCCCGCAGCTCCTCCGGTATCTCTGATCCCCCCTCCTCTTGTTTCTTGCCCCCCGCAGCTCCTCCTCCGGTATCTCGGATCCCCCCTCCTCTTGTTTCTTGCCCCCCGCAGCTCCTCCTCCGGTATCTCGGATCCCCCCTCCTCTTGTTTCTCGCCCCCCGCAGCTCCTCCGGTATCTCGGATCCGCCCCTCCTCTTGTTTCTTGCCCCCTGCAGCTCCTCCGGTATCTCTGATCCCCACTCCTCTTGTTTCTCGCCCCCTGCAGCTCCTCCGGTATCTCGGATCCCCCCTCCTCTTGTTTCTCGCCCCCTGCAGCTCCTCCGGTATCTCGGATCCCCCCTCCTCTTGTTTCTCGCCCCACGCAGCTCCTCCAGTATCTCGGATCCCCCCTCCTCTTGTTTCTCACCCCCGCAGCTCCTCTGGTATCTCTGATCCGTCCCTCGTCTTGTTTCTCGCCCCCCGCAGCTCCTCCGGTATCTCTGATTCTCCCCCACTCTTGTTTCTCGCCCCCTGCAGCTCCTCCGGTATCTCGGATCCCCCCTCCTCTTGTTTCTCACTCCCCGCAGCTCCTCCGGTATCTCGGATCCCCCCTCCTCTTGTTTCTCGCCCCCGCAGCTCCTCCGGTATCTTTGATCCCCCCTCCTCTTGTTTCTCGCCCCCTGCAGCTCCTCCGGTATCTCTGAACCCCACTCCTCTTGTTTCTCGACCCCCGCAGCTCCTCCGGTATCTCGGATCCCTCCTCCTCTTGTTTCTCGCTCCCTGCAGCTTCTCCGGTATCTCGGATCCCCCCTCCTTTTGTTTCTCACTCCCCGCAGCTCCTCCGGTATCTCGGATCCCCCCTCCTCTTGTTTCTCGCTCCCTGCAGCTCCTCCGGTATCTCGGATCCCCCCTCCTCTTGTTTCTCGCTCCCTGCAGCTCCTCCGGTATCTCGGATCCCCACTCCTCTTGTTTCTCGTCCCCTGCAGCTCCTCCGGTATCTCGGATCCCTCCTCCTCTTGTTTCTCGCTCCCTGCAGCTTCTCCGGTATCTCGGATCCCCCCTCCTCTTGTTTCTCGTCCCCTGCAGCTCCTCCGGTATCTCTTATCTCCCTCTCCTCTTGTTTCTCGCCCCCCGCAGCTCCTCCGGTATCTCGGATCCCCCCTCCTCTTGTTTCTCGCTCCCCGCAGCTCCTCCAGTATCTCGGATCCCCCCTCCTCTTGTTTCTCGCTCCCTGCAGCTCCTCCGGTATCTCGGATCCCCACTCCTCTTGTTTCTCGTCCCCTGCAGCTCCTCCGGTATCTCGGATCCCTCCTCCTCTTGTTTCTCGCTCCCTGCAGCTTCTCCGGTATCTCGGATCCCCCCTCCTCTTGTTTCTCGCCCCCCGCAGCTCCTCCGGTATCTCGGATCCCCCCTCCTCTTGTTTCTCGCTCCCCGCAGCTCCTCCAGTATCTCGGATCCCCCCTCCTCTTGTTTCTCGCCCCACGCAGCTCCTCCGGTATCTCGGATCCCCCCTCCTCTTGTTTCTCGCTCCCCGCAGCTCCTCCAGTATCTCGGATCCCCCCTCCTCTTGTTTCTCGCCCCACGCAGCTCCTCCGGTATCTCGGATCCCCCCTCCTCTTGTTTCTCGCTCCCTGCAGCTCCTCCAGTATCTCGGATCCCCCCACTCCTCTCGCCTTTTCTGGTCACTGTTGTCATGGAGACCATGGCTGTTACCTGACAGTTCAGTGTGGACACCGCTGCGGTCAGTGATTTGCTGCGGTCAGTGATTCGCCGCCATCACAGTCTCTCCGGAGTCTCGGGATTCTGTCTGAATCTTCTAAGGACGGATGAAAGGGACCTCAGAAATACTGTAAAAGTGATTACAAAAGCATCAGGATATTGTATTGGAGCCCGGGCGCCATTTCCTCTCGGCCACGATTACTATCGAGGCCACAGACACACCGCACACACAGAGA
Source organism: Anomaloglossus baeobatrachus (assembly GCF_048569485.1). Taxonomy (NCBI): domain Eukaryota; kingdom Metazoa; phylum Chordata; class Amphibia; order Anura; family Aromobatidae; genus Anomaloglossus; species Anomaloglossus baeobatrachus. Next base: position 576,409,336 of record NC_134358.1, read on the forward strand.
ACCACGGCAGCCAATAGCCACCACGTGCACAGCGGGTGAAAGGGCACACCAGACTAAATATCCAATCAAAAAGAAGGGCTTATCATGCAAGTAATCTGATTGGTTGTTAGGGGAGTGATTTCCACGCCATCCAATCAGATTGTAGCTTTCATTTTCCAATGCAAATTAGAATAAAAACACTGATTGGTTTGGGTGTTGAGTGCTGCTAAATACAAGGAGCCAATCAGATTCTCCAGAGATGACACAAATTATCTGATTGGCTCTAGGTAACAGTTACAAGAAGGAGGAGCAGTTGCCTTAGCAACAACCAATCAAATTCCTGCTTGCATCTTCCAGTGCAGACATGATAGGTTGCCATGTTACATATTACAGGAGTTGCCCTTAGCAACCAATCAGGGCACGCCCATTAGAAATAGCCTCTTCCTGATGTGACCAGTGATGCACAACGTACGTGCACCTCAGCGGCCGCAGGAGAACCACAACTCCCAGCATGCCCGCCGCCCCCTACACACGGGCAGTCACAACACACAGCGCACGTCAGTTACCGGGACCTGCACGGCGGATGATCCTGGTGACACCGCCTTACGTCATCAGCCGCCCCACGTGACTATTCTGTGCAGCCGGGAATAACGACCGAGCGGAAACTGCAGCTAGGCCGGAACTGTGAGACGGGAGAGCGGCCGTCGGGTGACTAGAGGGGCCCCGAGAAACGGGCGAAAAAGCAGCCAGGGGCCCCAATAATACTGACAGGAACCAGTAATTATACAGCCGAGGGGCCCCGAGAGGAGGAACGGGCGAAAAAGCAGCCAGGGGCCCCAATAATACTGACAGGGGCCAGTAATAGTACAGCCGAGGGGCCCCGAGAGGAGGAACGGGCAAGAAAGCAGCCAGGGGCCCCAATAATACTGACAGGAACCAGTAATTATACAGCCGAGGGGCCCCGAGAGGAGGAACGGGCGAAAAAGTAGCCAGGGGCCCCAATAATACTGACAGGGACCAGTAATTATACAGCCGAGGGGCCCCGAGAGGAGGAACGGGCAAGAAAGCAGCCAGGGGCCCCAATAATACTGACAGGGACCAGTAATTATACAGCCGAGGGGCCCCGAGAGGAGGAACGGGCAAGAAAGCAGCGAGGGGCCCCAATAATACTGACAGGGACCAGTAATTATACAGCAGAGGGGCCCCGAGAGGAAGAACGGGCAAGAAAGCAGCCAGGGGCCCCAATAATACTGACAGGGACCAGTAATTATACAGCAGAGGGGCCCCGAGAGGAAGAACGGGCAAGAAAGCAGCCAGGGGCCCCAATAATACTGACAGGGACCAGTAATTATACAGCCGAGGGGCCCCGAGAGGAGGAACGGGCGAAAAAGCAGCCAGGGGCCCCAATAATACTGACAGGGGCCAGTAATTATACAGCCGAGGGGCCCCGAGAGGAGGAACGGGCAAGAAAGCAGCCAGGGGCCCCAATAATACTGACAGGGACCAGTAATAGTACAGCAGAGGGGCCCCGAGAGGAAGAACGGGCGAAAAAGCAGCCAGGGGCCCCAATAATACTGACAGGAACCAGTAATTATACAGCCGAGGGGCCCCAAGAGGAGGAACGGGCGAAAAAGCAGCCAGGGGCCCCAATAATACTGACAGGGGCCAGTAATAGTACAGCAGAGGGGCCCCGAGAGGAGGAACGGGCGAAAAAGCAGCCAGGGGCCCTAATAATACTGACAGGGACCAGTAATTATACAGCCGAGGGGCCCCGAGAGGAGGAACGGGCAAGAAAGCAGCCAGGGGCCCCAATAATACTGACAGGGACCAGTAATTATACAGCCGAGGGGCCCCGAGAGGAGGAACGGGCGAAAAAGCAGCCAGGGGCCCTAATAATACTGACAGGGACCAGTAATTATACAGCAGAGGGGCCCCGAGAGGAGGAACGGGCAAGAAAGCAGCCAGGGGCCCCAATAATACTGACAGGGACCAGTAATTATACAGCAGAGGGGCCCCGAGAGGAGGAACGGGCAAGAAAGCAGCCAGGGGCCCCAATAATACTGACAGGGACCAGTAATTATACAGCCGAGGGGCCCCGAGAGGAGGAACGGGCGAAAAAGCAGCCAGGGGCCCCAATAATACTGACAGGGACCAGTAATTATACAGCAGAGGGGCCCCGAGAGGAGGAACGGGCGAAAAAGCAGCCAGGGGCCCCAATAATACTGACAGGGACCAGTAATTATACAGCAGAGGGGCCCCGAGAGGAGGAACGGGCAAGAAAGCAGCCAGGGGCCCCAATAATACTGACAGGGACCAGTAATTATACAGCAGAGGGGCCCCGAGAGGAGGAACGGGCAAGAAAGCAGCCAGGGGCCCCAATAATACTGACAGGGGCCAGTAATAGTACAGCCGAGGGGCCCCGAGAGGAGGAACGGGCGAAAAAGCAGCCAGGGGCCCCAATAATACTGACAGGGGCCAGTAATAGTACAGCAGAGGGGCCCCGAGAGGAGGAACGGGCAAGAAAGCAGCCAGGGGCCCCAATAATACTGACGGGCCAGTAATAGTACAGCAGAGGGGCCCCGAGAGGAGGAACGGGCGAAAAAGCAGCCAGGGGCCCTAATTATACGAGTGGGGGCCAGTAATAGTACAGCAGAGGGGCCCCGAGAGGAGGAACGGGCAAGAAAGCAGCCAGGGGCCCTAATTATACGAGTAGGGGCCAGTAATAGTACAGCCGAGGGGCCCCGAGATGAGGAACGAGCGAAAAAGTAGCCAGGGGCCCTAATTATACGAGGAGGGGCACCTGATAATAGAACAGAGGGGCCCCTGATAATATACCAGGAGGGGCCCCTGATAATATACCAGGAGGGGCCCCTGATAATACTGACAGGGGCCAGTAATAGTACAGCACAGGGGCCCCAAGAGGAGGAACGGGCAAGAAAGCAGCCAGGAGCCCCAATAATACTACAGCAGGGGGGGGCCCCAAGAGGAGGAACGGGCAAAAAAGCAGCCAGGGGCCCCAATAATACTGACGGGCCAGTAATAGTACAGCAGAGGGGCCCCGAGAGGAGAAACGGGTGAAAAAGCAGCCAGGGGCCCCAATAATACTGACAGGGGCCAGTAATTATACAGCAGAGGGGCCCCGAGAGGAGGAACGGGCAAGAAAGCAGCCAGGGGCCCCAATAATACTGACAGGGGCCAGTAATAGTAGAGCAGAGGGGCCCCGAGAGGAGGAACGGGCAAGAAAGCAGCCAGGGGCCCTAATTATACAAGGAGGGGCCCCTGATAATAGAACAGAGGGGCCCCTGATAAAATAACAGGAGGCCCCTGATAATATACCAGGAGGGGCACCTGATAATATACCAGGAGGGGCCCCTGATAATATACCAGGAGGGGCCCCTGATAATATACCAGGAGGGGCCCCTGATATAACAGGAGGGTCCCTGATAAAATAACAGGAAGGGCCAATGATAATATACCAGGAGGGGCCCCTGATAATATAATAGGAGGGGGCCCTGATATAAATAAGAGGGGCCCCTGATAATAGAACAGAGGGGCCCCTGATAATATACAAGGAGGGGCCCCTGATAATCCAGGAGGGCCCCTGATAAAATAACAGGAAGGGCCAATGATATACCAGGAGGGGCCCCTGATAATATAATAGGAGGGGCCCCTGATATAATAGGAGGGGCCCCTGATAATATTCCAGGAGGGGCCCCTGATAATATTCCAGAAGGGGCCCCTGATAAAATACCAGGAGGGGCCCCTGATAAAATACCAGGAGGGGCCCCTGATAAAATACCAGGAGGGGCCCCTGATAAAATACCAGGAGGGGTCCCTGATAATATACCAGGAGGGGCACCTGATAAAATACCAGGAGGGGCCCCTGATAAAATACCAGGAGGGGTCCCTGATAATATACCAGGAGGGGCACCTGATAAAATAACAGGAGGGGCCCCTGATAATATACCAGGAGGGGCCCCTGATAATATACCAGGAAGGGCCCCTGATAATATACCAGCAGGGGCCCCTGTTAATATACCAGGAGGGGCCCCTGATAATATACCAGGAGGGGCACCTGATAATATACCAGGAGGGGCCCCTGATAAAATAACAGGAGGGGCCCCTTTTAATATACCAGGAGGGGCCCCTGATAATAGAACACCACTCACCGGCCATGAGCCGCATTGACCGCGTAGAAGACCCAGATACGTTCAGCTACGATGATTTCTTCCATAAGTACATGGCCGCCAACGCTCCGTGCCTCTTTTCTGACGAGTTCTCACAAACGTGGAACAGCCGCCGCTCCTGGGTCACCGCCGATAACAAACCCAACTGGGCTCACCTCCTGCGGGTGTTTGGTATGTTCGGTGGGGCTCACCTCCTGCGGGTGTTTGGTATGTTCGGTGGGGCTCACCTCCTGCGGGTGTTTGGTATGTTTGGTGGGGCTTACCTCCTGCGGGTGTTTGGTATGTTTGGTGGGGCTTACCTCCTGCGGGTGTTTGGTATGTTCGGTGGGGCTCACCTCCTGCGGGTGTTTGGTATGTTTGGTGGGGCTCACCTCCTGCGGGTGTTTGGTATGTTCGGTGGGGCTCACCTCCTGCGGGTGTTTGGTATGTTCGGTGGGGCTCACCTGCTGCGGGTGTTTGGTATGTTCGATGGGGCTCACCTCCTGCGAGTGTTTGGTGCGTTTGGTGGGGATCACCTCCTGCGGGTGTTTGATGTGTTCGGTGGGGCTCACCTCCTGCGAGTGTTTGGTGCGTTTGGTGGGGCTCACGTGGTGCGGGTGTTTGGTGTGTTCGGTGGGGCTCACCTCCTGCGGGTGTTTGGTGTGTTCGGTGGGGCTCACCTCCTGTGGGTGTTTGGTATGTTCGGTGGGGCTCACCTCCTGCGGGTGTTTGGTATGTTCGGTGGGGCTCACCTCCTGAGGGTGTTTGGTGTATTCGGTGGGGCTCACCTCCTGCGGGTGTTTGGTATGTTCGGTGGGGCTTACCTCCTGCGGGTGTTTGGTATGTTCGGTGGGGCTCACCTCCTGCGGGTGTTTGGTGTGTTCGGTGGGGCTCACCTCCTGCGGGTGTTTGGTGTGTTCGGTGGGGCTCACCTCCTGCGGGTGTTTGGTGTGTTCGGTGGGGCTCACCTCCTGCGGGTGTTTGGTGTGTTCGGTGGGGCTCACCTCCTGCGGGTGTTTGGTGTGTTCGGTGGGGCTCACCTCCTGCGGGTGTTTGGTATGTTCGGTGGGGCTTACCTCCTGCGGGTGTTTGGTATGTTCGGTGGGGCTCACCTTTTGCGGGTGTTTGGTGTGTTCGGTGGGGCTCACCTCCTGCGGGTGTTTGGTGTGTTCGGTGGGGCTCAACTCCTGCGGGTGTTTGGTATGTTCGGTGGGGCTCACCTCCTGCGGGTGTTTGGTATGTTTGGTGGGGCTTACCTCCTGCGGGTGTTTGGTATGTTTGGTGGGGCTTACCTCCTGCGGGTGTTTGGTATGTTCGGTGGGGCTCACCTCCTGCGGGTGTTTGGTATGTTTGGTGGGGCTCACCTCCTGCGGGTGTTTGGTATGTTCGGTGGGGCTCACCTCCTGCGGGTGTTTGGTATGTTCGGTGGGGCTCACCTGCTGCGGGTGTTTGGTATGTTCGATGGGGCTCACCTCCTGCGAGTGTTTGGTGCGTTTGGTGGGGATCACCTCCTGCGGGTGTTTGATGTGTTCGGTGGGGCTCACCTCCTGCGAGTGTTTGGTGCGTTTGGTGGGGCTCACGTGGTGCGGGTGTTTGGTGTGTTCGGTGGGGCTCACCTCCTGCGGGTGTTTGGTGTGTTCGGTGGGGCTCACCTCCTGTGGGTGTTTGGTATGTTCGGTGGGGCTCACCTCCTGCGGGTGTTTGGTATGTTCGGTGGGGCTCACCTCCTGCGGGTGTTTGGTGTATTCGGTGGGGCTCACCTCCTGCGGGTGTTTGGTATGTTCGGTGGGGCTTACCTCCTGCGGGTGTTTGGTATGTTCGGTGGGGCTCACCTCCTGCGGGTGTTTGGTGTGTTCGGTGGGGCTCACCTCCTGCGGGTGTTTGGTGTGTTCGGTGGGGCTCACCTCCTGCGGGTGTTTGGTGTGTTCGGTGGGGCTCACCTCCTGCGGGTGTTTGGTGTGTTCGGTGGGGCTCACCTCCTGCGGGTGTTTGGTGTGTTCGGTGGGGCTCACCTCCTGCGGGTGTTTGGTATGTTCGGTGGGGCTTACCTCCTGCGGGTGTTTGGTATGTTCGGTGGGGCTCACCTTTTGCGGGTGTTTGGTGTGTTCGGTGGGGCTCACCTCCTGCGGGTGTTTGGTGTGTTCGGTGGGGCTCAACTCCTGCGGGTGTTTGGTGTGTTCGGTGGGGCTCACCTCCTGCGGGTGTTTGGTGTGTTCGGTGGGGCTCACCTCCTGCGGGTGTTTGGTGTGTTCGGTGGGGCTCACCTCCTGCGGGTGTTTGGTATGTTCGGTGGGGCTTACCTCCTGCGGGTGTTTGGTATGTTCGGTGGGGCTCACCTTTTGCGGGTGTTTGGTGTGTTCGGTGGGGCTCACCTCCTGCGGGTGTTTGGTGTGTTCGGTGGGGCTCAACTCCTGCGGGTGTTTGGTGTGTTCGGTGGGGCTCACCTCCTGCGGGTGTTTGGTATGTTCGGTGGGGCTCACCTCCTGCGGATGTTTGGTGTGTTCGGTGGGGCTTACCTCCTGCGGGTGTTTGGTGTGTGTTCGGTGGGGCTCACCTCCTGCGGGTGTTTGGTGTGTTCGGTGGGGATCACCTCCTGCGGGTGTTTAGTATGTTCGGTGGGGCTCACCTCCTGCGGGTGTTTGGTATGTTCGGTGGGGCTCACCTCCTGCGGGTGTTTGGTATGTTCGGTGGGGCTCACCTCCTGCGGGTGTTTGGTGTGTTCGGTGGGGCTCATCTTGTGCTGGTGTTTGGTGTGTTCGGTGGGGCTCACCTCCTGCGGGTGTTTGGTATGTTCGGTGCGGCTCATCTCCTGCGGGTGTTCGGTGGGGCTCACCTCCTGCGGGTGTTTGGTATGTTCGGTGGGGTTCACCTCCTGCGGGTGTTTGGTATGTTCGGTGGGGCTCACCTCCTGCGGGTGTTTGGTATGTTCGGTGGGGCTCACCTCCTACGGGTGTTTGGTGTGTTCGGCGGGGCTCACCTCCTGCGGGTGTTTGGTATGTTCAGTCGGACTCACGTGCTGCGGGTGTTTGGTGTGTTCGGTGGGGCTCACCTCCTGCGGGTGTTTGGTGTGTTCGGTGGGGCTCACCTCCTGCGGGTGTTTGGTGTGTTCGGTGGGGCTCACCTCCTGTGGGTGTTTAGTATGTTCGGTGGGGCTCACCTCCTGCGGGTGTTTGGTATGTTCGGTGGGGCTCACCTCCTGCGGGTGTTTGGTATGTTCGGTGGGGCTCACCTCCTGCGGGTGTTTGGTGTGTTCGGTGGGGCTCACCTCCTGCTGGTGTTTGGTATGTTCAGTCGGACTCACGTGCTGCGGGTGTTTGGTGTGTTCGGTGGGGCTCACCTCCTGCGGGTGTTTGGTGTGTTCGGTGGGGCTCACCTCCTGTGGGTGTTTGGTATGTTCGGTGGGGCTCACGTGCTGCGGGTGTTTGGTATGTTCGGTGGGGCTCACCTTCTGCGGGTGTTTGTTATGTTCGGTGGGGCTCACCTCCTGCGGGTGTTTGGTGTGTTCGGTGCGGCTCATCTCCTGCGGGTGTTTGGTGCGGCTCACCACCTACGGGTGTTTGGTATGTTCGGTGGGGCTCACCTCCTGCGGGTGTTTGGTATGTTCGGTGGGGCTTACCTCCTGCGGGTGTTTGGTATGTTCGGTGGGGCTCACCTCCTGCGGGTGTTTGGTGTGTTCTGTGGGGCTCACCTCCTGCGGGTGTTTGGTGTGTTCGGTGGGGCTCACCTCCTGCGGGTGTTTGGTGTGTTCGGTGGGGCTCACCTCCTGCGGGTGTTTGGTATGTTCGGTGGGGCTAACCTCCTGCGGGTGTTTGGTATGTTCGGTGGGGCTCACCTCTTGCGGGTGTTTGGTGTGTTCGGTGGGGCTCTCCTCCTGCGGGTGTTTGGTGTGTTCGGTGGGGCTTACCTCCTGCGGGTGTTTGGTGTGTTCGGTGGGGCTCACCTCCTGCGGGTGTTTGGTGTGTTTGGTGGGGCTCACCTCCTGCGGGTGTTTGGTGTGTTCGGTGGGGCTCATCTCCTGCGGGTGTTTGGTGTGTTCGGTGGGGCTCACCTCCTGCGGGTGTTTGGTGTGTTCGGTGCGGCTCATCTCCTGCGGGTGTTTGGTGCGGCTCATCTCCTGCGGGTGTTTGGTGCGGCTCACCTCCTGCAGGTGTTTGGTATGTTCGGTGGGGCTCACGTGCTGCGGGTGTTTGGTGTGTTCGGTGGGGCTCATCTCCTGCGGGTGTTTGGTATGTTCGGTGGGCTCACCTCCTGCGGGTGTTTGGTATGTTCGGTGGGGCTCACCTCCTGCGGGTGTTTGGTGTGTTCGGTGGGGCTCATCTCCTGCGGGTGTTTGGTGCGGCTCACCTCCTGCGGGTGTTTGGTATGTTCGGTGGGGCTCACGTGCTGCGGGTGTTTGGTGTGTTCGGTGGGGCTCACCTCCTGCGGGTGTTTGGTGTGTTCGGTGGGGCTCATCTCCTCCGGGTGTTTGGTATGTTCGGTGGGGCTCATCTCCTGCGGGTGTTTGTTGTGTTCGGTGGGGCTCACCTCCTGCGGGTGTTTGGTGTGTTCGGTGGGGCTCATCTCCTGCGGGTGTTTGGTGTGTTCAGTGGGGCTCACCTCCTGCGGGTGTTTGGTGATTTCGGTGGGGCTCACCTCCTGCGGGTGTTTGGTGTGTTCGGTGGGGCTCACCTCCTGTGGGTGTTTGGTGTGTTCGGTGGGGCTCATCTTCTGCGGGTGTTTGGTGTGTTCGGTGGGGCTCACCTCCTGTGGGTGTTTGTGTTCGGTGGGGCTCATCTCCTGCGGGTGTTTGGTGTGTTCGGTGGGGCTTACCTCCTGCGGGTGTTTGGTGTGTTCGGTGGGGCTCACTTCCTGCGGGTGTTTGGTGTGTTCGGTGGGGTTCATCTCCTGCGAGTGTTTGGTATGTTCGGTGGGGCTCACCTCCTGCGGGTGTTTGGTGTGTTCGGTGGGGCTCACCTCCTGTGGGTGTTTGGTGTGTTCGGTGGGGCTCACCTCCTGTGGGTGTTTGGTGTGTTCGGTGAGGCTCACCTCCTGTGGGTGTTTGGTGTGTTCGGTGGGGCTCACCTCCTGCGGGTGTTTGTGTTCGGTGGGGCTCATCTCCTGCGGGTGTTTGGTGTGTTCGGTGGGGCTCATCTCCTGCGGGTGTTTGGTGTGTTCGGTGGGGCTCATCTCCTGCGGGTGTTTGGTGTGTTCGGTGGGGTTCACCTCCTGTGGGTGTTTGGTATGTTCGGTTGGGGCTCATCTCCTGCGGGTGTTTGGTGTGTTCGGTGGGGCTCACCTCCTGCGGGTGTTTGGTATGTTCGGTTGGGGCTCATCTCCTGCGGGTGTTTGGTGTGTTCGGTGGGGCTCACCTCCTGCGGGTGTTTGGTATGTTCGGTGGGGTTCACCTCCTGTGGGTGTTTGGTATGTTCGGTTGGGGCTCATCTCCTGCGGGTGTTTGGTGTGTTCGGTGGGGCTCACCTCCTGTGCGTGTTTGTGTTCGGTGGGTCTCACCTCCTGTGGGTGTTTGTGTTCGGTGGGGCTCATCTCCTGCGGGTGTTTGGTGTGTTCGGTGGGGCTCACCTCCTGCGGGTGTTTGGTGTGTTCGGTGGGGCTCACCTCCTGCGGGTGTTTGGTGTGTTCGGAGGGGCTCACCTCCTGCGGGTGTTTGGTGTGTTCGGTGGGGCTCACCTCCTGTGGGTGTTTGGTGTGTTCGGTGGGTCTCATCTCCTGCAGGTGTTTGGTGTGTTCGGTGGGGCTTACCTCCTGCGGGTGTTTGGTGTGTTCGGTGGGGCTCACCTCCTGCGGGTGTTTGGTGTGTTCTGTGGGGTTCATCTCCTGCGAGTGTTTGGTATGTTCGGTGGGGCTCACCTCCTGCGGGTGTTTGGTGTGTTCGGTGGGGCTCACCTCCTGTGGGTGTTTGGTGTGTTCGGTGGGGCTCACCTCCTGTGGGTGTTTGGTGTGTTCGGTGGGGCTCACCTCCTGTGGGTGTTTGGTGTGTTCGGTGGGGCTCATCTCCTGCGGGTGTTTGGTGTGTTCGGTGGGGCTCATCTCCTGCGGGTGTTTGGTGTGTTCGGTGGGGCTCATCTCCTGTGGGTGTTTGGTGTGTTCGGTGGGGCTCATCTCCTGCGGGTGTTTGGTATGTTCGGTGGGGCTCATCTCCTGCAGGTGTTTGGTATGTTCGGTGGGGCTCACCTCCTGTGGGTGTTTGTGTTCGGTGGGGCTCATCTCCTGCGGGTGTTTGGTGTGTTCGGTGGGGCTCACCTCCTGCGGGTGTTTGGTATGTTCGGTGGGGTTCACCTCCTGTGGGTGTTTGGTATGTTCGGTTGGGGCTCATCTCCTGCGGGTGTTTGGTGTGTTCGGTGGGGCTCACCTCCTGCGGGTGTTTGGTATGTTCGGTTGGGGCTCATCTCCTGCGGGTGTTTGGTGTGTTCGGTGGGGCTCACCTCCTGCGGGTGTTTGGTATGTTCGGTGGGGTTCACCTCCTGTGGGTGTTTGGTATGTTCGGTTGGGGCTCATCTCCTGCGGGTGTTTGGTGTTTTCGGTGGGGCTCACCTCCTGTGTGTGTTTGTGTTCGGTGGGGCTCACCTCTTGTGGGTGTTTGTGTTCGGTGGGGCTCATCTCCTGCGGGTGTTTGGTGTGTTCAGTGGGGCTCATCTCCTGCGGGTGTTTGGTGTGTTCGGTGGGGCTCATCTCCTGCGGGTGTTTGGTGTGTTCTGTGGGGCTCACCTCCTGTGGGTGTTTGTGTTCGGTGGGGCTCACCTCCTGTGGGTGTTTGTGTTCGGTGGGGCTCATCTCCTGCGGTTGTTTGGTGTGTTCGGTGGGGCTCACCTCCTGCGGGTGTTTGGTGTGTTCGGTGGGGCTCACCTCCTGCGGGTGTTTGGTGTGTTCGGTGGGGCTCACCTCCTGCGGGTGTTTGGTGTGTTCGGTTGGGCTCACCTCCTGCGGGTGTTTGGTGTGTTCGGTGGGGCTCACCTCCTGTGGGTGTTTGGTGTGTTCGGTGGGGCTCATCTCCTGCGGGTGTTTGGTGTGTTCGGTGGGGCTCACCTCCTGTGGGTGTTTGTGTTCGGTGGGGCTCATCTCCTACGGGTGTTTGGTGTGTTCGGTGGGGCTTACCTCCTGCGGGTGTTTGGTGTGTTCGGTGGGGCTCACCTCCTGCGGGTGTTTGGTGTGTTCGGTGGGGTTCATCTCCTGCGAGTGTTTGGTATGTTTGGTGGGGCTCACCTCCTGCGGGTGTTTGGTGTGTTCGGTGGGGCTCACCTCCTGTGGGTGTTTGGTGTGTTCGGTGGGGCTCACCTCCTGTGGGTGTTTGGTGTGTTCGGTGGGGCTCACCTCCTGTGGGTGTTTGGTGTGTTCGGTGGGGCTCACCTCCTGCGGGTGTTTGGTATGTTCGGTGGGGTTCACCTCCTGTGGGTGTTTGGTATGTTCGGTTGGGGCTCATCTCCTGCGGGTGTTTGGTGTGTTCGGTGGGGCTTACCTCCTGTGGGTGTTTGGTGTGTTCGGTGGGGCTCATCTTCTGCGGGTGTTTGGTGTGTTCGGTGGGGCTCACCTCCTGCGGGTGTTTGGTGTGTTCGGTGGGGCTCACCTCCTGCGGGTGTTAGGTGTGTTCGGTGGGGCTCACTTCTGCGGGTGTTTGGTGTGTTCGGTGGGGCTCACCTCCTGTGGGTGTTTGGTGTGTTCGGTGGGGCTCATCTCCTGCGGGTGTTTGGTGTGTTCGGTGGGGCTCACCTCCTGTGGGTGTTTGTGTTCGGTGGGGCTCATCTCCTGCGGGTGTTTGGTGTGTTCGGTGGGGCTTACCTCCTGCGGGTGTTTGGTGTGTTCGGTGGGGCTCACTTCCTGCGGGTGTTTGGTGTGTTCGGTGGGGTTCATCTCCTGCGAGTGTTTGGTATGTTCGGTGGGGCTCACCTCCTGCGGGTGTTTGGTGTGTTCGGTGGGGCTCACCTCCTGTGGGTGTTTGGTGTGTTCGGTGGGGCTCACCTCCTGTGGGTGTTTGGTGTGTTCGGTGGGGCTCACCTCCTGTGGGTGTTTGGTGTGTTCGGTGGGGCTCACCTCCTGTGGGTGTTTGGTGTGTTCGGTGGGGCTCACCTCCTGTGGGTGTTTGTGTTCGGTGGGGCTCATCTCCTGCGGGTGTTTGGTGTGTTCGGTGGGGCTCATCTCCTGCGGGTGTTTGGTGTGTTCGGTGGGGCTCATCTCCTGCGGGTGTTTGGTGTGTTCGGTGGGGCTCATCTCCTGCGGGTGTTTGGTATGTTCGGTGGGGCTCATCTCCTGCGGGTGTTTGGTATGTTCGGTGGGGCTCACCTCCTGCGGGTGTTTGGTGTGTTCGGTGGGGCTCACCTCCTGCGGGTGTTTGGTGTGTTCGGTGGGGCTCACCTCCTGCGGGTGTTTGGTGTGTTCGGTGGGGCTCATCTCCTGCGGGTGTTTGGTGTGTTCGGTGGGGCTCACCTCCTGTGGGTGTTTGTGTTCGGTGGGGCTCATCTCCTGCGGGTGTTTGGTGTGTTCGGTGGGGCTTACCTCCTGCGGGTGTTTGGTGTGTTCGGTGGGGCTCACTTCCTGCGGGTGTTTGGTGTGTTCGGTGGGGTTCATCTCCTGCGAGTGTTTGGTATGTTCGGTGGGGCTCACCTCCTGCGGGTGTTTGGTGTGTTCGGTGGGGCTCACCTCCTGTGGGTGTTTGGTGTGTTCGGTGGGGCTCACCTCCTGCGGGTGTTTGGTGTGTTCTGTGGGGTTCATCTCCTGCGAGTGTTTGGTATGTTCGGTGGGGCTCACCTCCTGCGGGTGTTTGGTGTGTTCGGTGGGGCTCACCTCCTGTGGGTGTTTGGTGTGTTCGGTGGGGCTCACCTCCTGTGGGTGTTTGGTGTGTTCGGTGGGGCTCACCTCCTGTGGGTGTTTGGTGTGTTCGGTGGGGCTCATCTCCTGCGGGTGTTTGGTGTGTTCGGTGGGGCTCATCTCCTGCGGGTGTTTGGTGTGTTCGGTGGGGCTCATCTCCTGTGGGTGTTTGGTGTGTTCGGTGGGGCTCATCTCCTGCGGGTGTTTGGTATGTTCGGTGGGGCTCATCTCCTGCGGGTGTTTGGTATGTTCGGTGGGGCTCACCTCCTGCGGGTGTTTGGTATGTTCGGTGGGGTTCACCTCCTGTGGGTGTTTGTGTTCGGTGGGGCTCATCTCCTGCGGGTGTTTGGTGTGTTCGGTGGGGCTCATCTCCTGCGGGTGTTTGGTGTGTTCGGTGGGGCTCACCTCCTGTGGGTGTTTGTGTTCGGTGGGGCTCATCTCCTGCGGGTGTTTGGTGTGTTCGGTGGGGCTCACCTCCTGCGGGTGTTTGGTATGTTCGGTGGGGTTCACCTCCTGTGGGTGTTTGGTATGTTCGGTTGGGGCTCATCTCCTGCGGGTGTTTGGTGTGTTCGGTGGGGCTCACCTCCTGCGGGTGTTTGGTATGTTCGGTTGGGGCTCATCTCCTGCGGGTGTTTGGTGTGTTCGGTGGGGCTCACCTCCTGCGGGTGTTTGGTATGTTCGGTGGGGTTCACCTCCTGTGGGTGTTTGGTATGTTCGGTTGGGGCTCATCTCCTGCGGGTGTTTGGTGTTTTCGGTGGGGCTCACCTCCTGTGTGTGTTTGTGTTCGGTGGGGCTCACCTCTTGTGGGTGTTTGTGTTCGGTGGGGCTCATCTCCTGCGGGTGTTTGGTGTGTTCAGTGGGGCTCATCTCCTGCGGGTGTTTGGTGTGTTCGGTGGGGCTCATCTCCTGCGGGTGTTTGGTGTGTTCTGTGGGGCTCACCTCCTGTGGGTGTTTGTGTTCGGTGGGGCTCACCTCCTGTGGGTGTTTGTGTTCGGTGGGGCTCATCTCCTGCGGTTGTTTGGTGTGTTCGGTCGGTGGGGCTCACCTCCTGCGGGTGTTTGGTGTGTTCGGTGGGGCTCACCTCCTGCGGGTGTTTGGTGTGTTCGGTGGGGCTCACCTCCTGCGGGTGTTTGGTGTGTTCGGTGGGGCTCACCTCCTGTGGGTGTTTGGTGTGTTCGGTGGGGCTCATCTCCTGCGGGTGTTTGGTGTGTTCGGTGGGGCTCACCTCCTGTGGGTGTTTGTGTTCGGTGGGGCTCATCTCCTGCGGGTGTTTGGTGTGTTCGGTGGGGCTTACCTCCTGCGGGTGTTTGGTGTGTTCGGTGGGGCTCACCTCCTGCGGGTGTTTGGTGTGTTCGGTGGGGTTCACCTCCTGTGGGTGTTTGGTATGTTCGGTTGGGGCTCATCTCCTGCGGGTGTTTGGTGTGTTCGGTGGGGCTTACCTCCTGTGGGTGTTTGGTGTGTTCGGTGGGGCTCATCTTCTGCGGGTGTTTGTTGTGTTCGGTGGGGCTCACCTCCTGCGGGTGTTTGGTGTGTTCGGTGGGGCTCACCTCCTGCGGGTGTTTGGTGTGTTCGGTGGGGCTCATCTCCTGCGGGTGTTTGGTGTGTTCGGTGGGGCTCATCTCCTGCGGGTGTTTGGTGTGTTCGGTGGGGCTCACCTCCTGTGGGTGTTTGTGTTCGGTGGGGCTCATCTCCTGCGGGTGTTTGGTGTGTTCGGTGGGGCTCACCTCCTGCGGGTGTTTGGTATGTTCGGTGGGGTTCACCTCCTGTGGGTGTTTGGTATGTTCGGTTGGGGCTCATCTCCTGCGGGTGTTTGGTGTGTTCGGTGGGGCTCACCTCCTGCGGGTGTTTGGTATGTTCGGTTGGGGCTCATCTCCTGCGGGTGTTTGGTGTGTTCGGTGGGGCTCACCTCCTGCGGGTGTTTGGTGTGTTCGGTGGGGCTCACCTCCTGTGGGTGTTTGGTGTGTTCGGTGGGGCTCACCTCCTGCGGGTGTTTGGTATGTTCGGTGGGGTTCACCTCCTGTGGGTGTTTGGTATGTTCGGTTGGGGCTCATCTCCTGCGGGTGTTTGGTGTTTTCGGTGGGGCTCACCTCCTGTGTGTGTTTGTGTTCGGTGGGGCTCACCTCTTGTGGGTGTTTGTGTTCGGTGGGGCTCATCTCCTGCGGGTGTTTGGTGTGTTCAGTGGGGCTCATCTCCTGCGGGTGTTTGGTGTGTTCGGTGGGGCTCATCTCCTGCGGGTGTTTGGTGTGTTCTGTGGGGCTCACCTCCTGTGGGTGTTTGTGTTCGGTGGGGCTCACCTCCTGTGGGTGTTTGTGTTCGGTGGGGCTCATCTCCTGCGGTTGTTTGGTGTGTTCGGTGGGGCTCACCTCCTGCGGGTGTTTGGTGTGTTCGGTGGGGCTCACCTCCTGCGGGTGTTTGGTGTGTTCGGTGGGGCTCACCTCCTGCGGGTGTTTGGTGTGTTCGGTGGGGCTCACCTCCTGTGGGTGTTTGGTGTGTTCGGTGGGGCTCATCTCCTGCGGGTGTTTGGTGTGTTCGGTGGGGCTCACCTCCTGTGGGTGTTTGTGTTCGGTGGGGCTCATCTCCTGCGGGTGTTTGGTGTGTTCGGTGGGGCTCACTTCCTGCGGGTGTTTGGTGTGTTCGGTGGGGTTCATCTCCTGCGAGTGTTTGGTATGTTCGGTGGGGCTCACCTCCTGCGGGTGTTTGGTGTGTTCGGTGGGGCTCACCTCCTGTGGGTGTTTGGTGTGTTCGGTGGGGCTCACCTCCTGTGGGTGTTTGGTGTGTTCGGTGGGGCTCACCTCCTGTGGGTGTTTGGTGTGTTCGGTGGGGCTCATCTCCTGCGGGTGTTTGGTGTGTTCTGTGGGGCTCACCTCCTGTGGGTGTTTGTGTTCGGTGGGGCTCACCTCCTGTGGGTGTTTGTGTTCGGTGGGGCTCATCTCCTGCGGTTGTTTGGTGTGTTCGGTGGGGCTCACCTCCTGCGGGTGTTTGGTGTGTTCGGTGGGGCTCACCTCCTGCGGGTGTTTGGTGTGTTCGGTGGGGCTCACCTCCTGCGGGTGTTTGGTGTGTTCGGTGGGGCTCACCTCCTGTGGGTGTTTGGTGTGTTCGGTGGGGCTCATCTCCTGCGGGTGTTTGGTGTGTTCGGTGGGGCTCACCTCCTGTGGGTGTTTGTGTTCGGTGGGGCTCATCTCCTGCGGGTGTTTGGTGTGTTCGGTGGGGCTTACCTCCTGCGGGTGTTTGGTGTGTTCGGTGGGGCTCACCTCCTGCGGGTGTTTGGTGTGTTCGGTGGGGTTCATCTCCTGCGAGTGTTTGGTATGTTTGGTGGGGCTCACCTCCTGCGGGTGTTTGGTGTGTTCGGTGGGGCTCACCTCCTGTGGGTGTTTGGTGTGTTCGGTGGGGCTCACCTCCTGTGGGTGTTTGGTGTGTTCGGTGGGGCTCACCTCCTGTGGGTGTTTGGTGTGTTCGGTGGGGCTCACCTCCTGCGGGTGTTTGGTATGTTCGGTGGGGTTCACCTCCTGTGGGTGTTTGGTATGTTCGGTTGGGGCTCATCTCCTGCGGGTGTTTGGTGTGTTCGGTGGGGCTTACCTCCTGTGGGTGTTTGGTGTGTTCGGTGGGGCTCATCTTCTGCGGGTGTTTGGTGTGTTCGGTGGGGCTCACCTCCTGCGGGTGTTTGGTGTGTTCGGTGGGGCTCACCTCCTGCGGGTGTTAGGTGTGTTCGGTGGGGCTCACTTCTGCGGGTGTTTGGTGTGTTCGGTGGGGCTCACCTCCTGTGGGTGTTTGGTGTGTTCGGTGGGGCTCATCTCCTGCGGGTGTTTGGTGTGTTCGGTGGGGCTCACCTCCTGTGGGTGTTTGTGTTCGGTGGGGCTCATCTCCTGCGGGTGTTTGGTGTGTTCGGTGGGGCTTACCTCCTGCGGGTGTTTGGTGTGTTCGGTGGGGCTCACTTCCTGCGGGTGTTTGGTGTGTTCGGTGGGGTTCATCTCCTGCGAGTGTTTGGTATGTTCGGTGGGGCTCACCTCCTGCGGGTGTTTGGTGTGTTCGGTGGGGCTCACCTCCTGTGGGTGTTTGGTGTGTTCGGTGGGGCTCACCTCCTGTGGGTGTTTGGTGTGTTCGGTGGGGCTCACCTCCTGTGGGTGTTTGGTGTGTTCGGTGGGGCTCACCTCCTGTGGGTGTTTGGTGTGTTCGGTGGGGCTCACCTCCTGTGGGTGTTTGTGTTCGGTGGGGCTCATCTCCTGCGGGTGTTTGGTGTGTTCGGTGGGGCTCATCTCCTGCGGGTGTTTGGTGTGTTCGGTGGGGCTCATCTCCTGCGGGTGTTTGGTGTGTTCGGTGGGGCTCATCTCCTGCGGGTGTTTGGTATGTTCGGTGGGGCTCATCTCCTGCGGGTGTTTGGTATGTTCGGTGGGGCTCACCTCCTGCGGGTGTTTGGTGTGTTCGGTGGGGCTCACCTCCTGTGGGTGTTTGGTGTGTTCGGTGGGGCTCACCTCCTGTGGGTGTTTGGTGTGTTCGGTGGGGCTCACCTCCTGTGGGTGTTTGGTGTGTTCGGTGGGGCTCACCTCCTGTGGGTGTTTGTGTTCGGTGGGGCTCATCTCCTGCGGGTGTTTGGTGTGTTCGGTGGGGCTCATCTCCTGCGGGTGTTTGGTGTGTTCGGTGGGGCTCATCTCCTGCGGGTGTTTGGTGTGTTCGGTGGGGCTCATCTCCTGCGGGTGTTTGGTATGTTCGGTGGGGCTCACCTCCTGCGGGTGTTTGGTATGTTTGGTGGCGTTCACCTCCTGTGGGTGTTTGTGTTCGGTGGGGCTCATCTCCTGCAGGTGTTTGGTGTGTTCGGTGGGGCTCATCTCCTGCGGGTGTTTGGTGTGTTCGGTGGGTCTCACCTCCTGTGGGTGTTTGTGTTCGGTGGGGCTCATCTCCTGCGGGTGTTTGGTGTGTTCGGTGGGGCTCACCTCCTGCGGGTGTTTGGTATGTTCGGTGGGGTTCACCTCCTGTGGGTGTTTGGTATGTTCGGTTGGGGTTCACCTCCTGTGGGTGTTTGGTATGTTCGGTTGGGGCTCATCTCCTGCGGGTGTTTGGTGTGTTCGGTGGGGCTCACCTCCTGTGCGTGTTTGTGTTCGGTGGGGCTCACCTCCTGTGGGTGTTTGTGTTCGGTGGGGCTCATCTCCTGCGGGTGTTTGGTGTGTTCGGTGGGGCTCACCTCTTGCGGGTGTTTGGTGTGTTCGGTGGGGCTCACCTCCTGCGGGTGTTTGGTGTGTTCGGTGGGGCTCACCTCCTGTGGGTGTTTGGTGTGTTCGGTGGGTCTCATCTCCTGCGGGTGTTTGGTGTGTTCGGTGGGGCTTACCTCCTGCGGGTGTTTGGTGTGTTCGGTGGGGCTCACCTCCTGCGGGTGTTTGGTGTGTTCGGTGGGGTTCATCTCCTGCGAGTGTTTGGTATGTTCGGTGGGGCTCACCTCCTGCGGGTGTTTGGTGTGTTCGGTGGGGCTTACCTCCTGTGGGTGTTTGGTGTGTTCGGTGGGGCTCACCTCCTGTGGGTGTTTGGTGTGTTCGGTGGGGCTCACCTCCTGTGGGTGTTTGGTGTGTTCGGTGGGGCTCATCTCCTGCGGGTGTTTGGTGTGTTCGGTGGGGCTCATCTCCTGCGGGTGTTTGGTGTGTTCGGTGGGGCTCACCTCCTGTGGGTGTTTGTGTTCGGTGGGGCTCATCTCCTGTGGGTGTTTGATGTGTTCGGTGGGGCTCATCTCCTGCGGGTGTTTGGTATGTTCGGTGGGGCTCACCTCCTGCGGGTGTTTGGTATGTTCGGTGGGGTTCACCTCCTGTGGGTGTTTGGTGTGTTCGGTGGGGCTCACCTCCTGTGGGTGTTTGGTGTGTTCGGTGGGGCTCACCTCCTGTGGGTGTTTGGTGTGTTCGGTGGGGCTCACCTCCTGTGGGTGTTTGGTGTGTTCGGTGGGGCTCACCTCCTGTGGGTGTTTGTGTTCGGTGGGGCTCATCTCCTGCGGGTGTTTGGTGTGTTCGGTGGGGCTCATCTCCTGCGGGTGTTTGGTGTGTTCGGTGGGGCTCATCTCCTGCGGGTGTTTGGTGTGTTCGGTGGGGCTCATCTCCTGCGGGTGTTTGGTATGTTCGGTGGGGCTCATCTCCTGTGGGTGTTTGGTATGTTCGGTGGGGCTCATCTCCTGCGGGTGTTTGGTATGTTCGGTGGGGCTCACCTCCTGCGGGTGTTTCT
Organism: Anomaloglossus baeobatrachus; assembly: GCF_048569485.1. Classification (NCBI taxonomy): domain Eukaryota; kingdom Metazoa; phylum Chordata; class Amphibia; order Anura; family Aromobatidae; genus Anomaloglossus; species Anomaloglossus baeobatrachus. The sequence continues at coordinate 576,428,475 of NC_134358.1, forward strand.
TATGTTCGGTGGGGTTCACCTCCTGTGGGTGTTTGTGTTCGGTGGGGCTCATCTCCTGCGGGTGTTTGGTGTGTTCGGTGGGGCTCATCTCCTGTGGGTGTTTGTGTTCGGTGGGGCTCACCTGTTGCGGTTGTTTGGTGTGTTCGGTGGGGCTCATCTCCTGCGTTTGTTTGGTGTGTTCGGTGGGGCTCACCTCCTGCGGGTGTTTGGTATGTTCGGTTGGGGCTCATCTCCTGCGGGTGTTTGGTATGTTCGGTTGGGGTTCACCTCCTGTGGGTGTTTGTGTTCGGTGGGGCTCATCTCCTGCGGGTGTTTGGTGGGGCTCACCTCCTGCGGGTGTTTGGTACAGTTGGTGGGCTCAGCCGCCCATAGACAGCGCATGATTATCGGACTGCCACTAGGCAGCGTGGTGACAGGTTCTGGCCACAGTGACACTGCGCCGCTCTGGTTGCGCTCAGATGTCTCCCCCATAGGTCCTGATGGAGCCTGTGTGCGGGGATTGCTGCATCTTTCCCAGTTTTTACCAGCGCCATTCCTGCCACCCGGTAATCATCTCCCGGGGAGCGCCTCGCGCTAGTCACATGATCACATTGCAATGAATCCTCCGTTTCTTTATATTTCAGGAGATGCCGTTGTTCCGGTGGCAAATTGTGATGTGAAGGAATACAACTCCAATCCTAAGGAGCTCCTGCCCCTCCGAGAATACGTCACCTATTGGAGAGAATATGCAGAGAACGGCTACCGCTCCACCAGGGGCTGCCTCTATCTGAAGGACTGGCACATGAGGAGGTACAAGGTGGCGGCACTGCCCACTACAGATAATACAGATGTATCCTCCCTTCCCAGGAGCCGCGCCTGCCCTAGACCTCGCCGGGAGCCGCGCCTGCCCTAGACCTCGCCGGGAGCCGCGCCTGCCCTAGACCTCGCCGGGAGCCGCGCCTGCCCTAGACCTCGCCGGGAGCCGCGCCTGCCCTAGACCTCGCCGGGAGTCGCGCCTGCCCTAGACCTCGCCGGGAGTCGCGCCTGCCCTAGACCTCGCCGGGAGTCGCGCCTGCCCTAGACCTCGCCGGCAGCCGCGCCTGCACATTTGTGGTGTCCCCCTGTTTTCTGTAGTTACGTCTGTGACCCCCGTTTCTCCCCTCCGCAGGGCGTTCCCGGATGAAGACGTGTATGAGACTCCAGTTTACTTCTCCTCTGATTGGCTGAATGAATACTGGGACGCCATCGGCGTGGACGATTACCGCTTTGTGTACATGGGCCCCGCCGGCTCCTGGTAGGTACGGCTGCGGTGTGTAGTGCCCCTCAATGACCTGACACTTCTCAGAGATTTTTCACATGTAGATTCAGGGGTGTAAATAATTATTCTGTTTTATTAATGACAGGAAAGCGGCTGTAATCTTCTCATTATAATATTCAATCACCTCATTATAATATTGTAATCTCCTAATACTCCATCGCCTCATTATAATCTGGTTTGCAAAAAAGGCTGTGGGAAAAAGAGGCGCAAATAGGGTCTTACCCGATATAACAATGTGAGGTGAATGTAAAAAGGAACACTCACCTGGTGTGGTTGTGACAGTCACAACCCCTTTGTCAGCATGAAAGTGACGTGGAAGGCAGCAGTCCCGCAAAATGGAGTAAATTCAGGCAGCAGGAGAAAAGCAGGTTTAAATACCGCGCCAAACCACAGGAATGCAGATGAAATTAATAGATCTCTTTTCTTTATTTACACAGGTCTACGCGTTTCAAGGACATATCCGTCCTCTTCCTCAGGACAAATGCAGAGAATACTACTATACTATAGTATTCTCTGCATTTGTCCTGAGGAAGAGGATGGATATGTCCTTGAAACGCGTAGACCTGTGTAAATAAAGAAAAGAGATCTATTAATTTCATCTGCATTCCTGTGGTTTGGCGCGGTATTTAAACCTGCTTTTCTCCTGCTGCCTGAATATAATCTGGTTTGGGTTCTCTATGTTCCAGGGTCGGTGACGTTTGCTCAGCGCTGCCGTTGTATTTGTATTTTTTGCTCTTTCGCTCCTCATTTTCCATCGTTCTTGTATCTGGACTGTAAGGTGCTCATGTGGCAGCAGAATATCGGGCCGGTGCTCCTTCACTTTGGCCACTTCCTGACCTTGCCTCCTCCTGACCTCGCCCTCTCGCTTCCTCCTGACCTCGCCCTCTCGCCTCCTCCTGACCTCGCCCTCGCCTCCTCCTGACCTCGCCTCCTCCTGACCTCGCCTTTGCCTCCTCCTGACCTCGCCTTCTCCTGACCTCACCCTCGCCTCCTCATGACCTCGCCCTCGCTTCCTCCTGACCTCGGCCTCGCCTCCTTCTGACCTCGCCCTCGCCTCCTTCTGACCTCGCCCTCGCCTCCTCCTGACCTCGCCCTCGCCTCCTCCTGACCTCGCCCTCGCCTCCTCCTGACCTCGCCCTCGCCTCCTCCTGACCTCGCCCTCGCCTCCTCCTGACCTCGCCCTCGCCTCCTCCTGACCTCGCCCTCGCCTCCTCCTGACCTCGCCCTCGCCTCCTCCTGACCTCGCCCTCGCCTCCTCCTGACCTCGTCCTCGCCTCCTCCTGCCCTTGCCTCCTCCTGACCTCGCCCTTGCCTCCTTCCAACCTCGCCCTCGCCTCCTGACGTCGCCCTCGCCTAGTCCTGACGTCGCCCTCGCCTAGTCCTGACCTCGCTCTCGCCTGCTCCTCACCTCGCTCTCGCCTCCTTCTGACCTCTCCCTCGCCTCCTTCTGACCTCGCCTCCTTCTGACCTTGCCTTCGCCTCCTTCTGACCTCGCCCTCGCCTCCTTCTGACCTCATCCTCGCCTCTTCCTGCCCTTGCCTCCTCTTGACCTCGCCTCCTCCTGACCTCGCCCTCGCCTCCTCCTGCCCTTGCCTCCTCCTAACCTCGCCCTTGCCTCCTCCTGACCTCGCCTTCTGCTGACCTCGCCTTTGCCTCCTCCTGACCTCGCCTTCTCCTGACCTCGCCCTCGCCTCCTCCTGACCTCGCCCTCGCTTCCTCCTGACCTCGGCCTCACCTCCTCCTGACCTCGCTCTCGCCTCCTTTTGACCTCGCCCTCGCCTCCTTTTGACCTCACCCTCGCCTCCTCCTGACCTCGCCCTCGCCTCCTCCTGCCCTTGCCTCCTCCTGACCTCGCCCTCGCCTCCTCCTGACCTCGTCCTCGCCTCCTCCTGACCTCGCTCTCGCCTCCTTCTGACCTCGTCCTCGCCTCCTCCTGCCCTTGCCTCCTCCTGACCTCGCCCTCGCCTCCTCCTGACCTCGCCCTCACCTCCTCCTGACCTCGCTCTCGCCTGCTCCTCACCTCGCTCTCGCCTCCTTCTGACCTCGCCTCCTTCTGACCTTGCCTTCGCTTCCTCCTGACCTCGTCCTCGCCTCCTCCTGCCCTTGCCTCCTCTTGACCTCGCCTCCTCCTGACCTCACCCTCGCCTCCTCCTGACCTCACCCTCGCCTCCTCCTGCCCTTGCCTCCTCCTAACCTCGCCCTTGCCTCCTCCTGACCTCGCCTTCTCCTGACCTCACCCTCACCTTCTCCTGACCTCACCCTCGCCTCATCCTGCCCTTGCCTCCTCCTAACCTCACCCTTGCCTCCTCCTGACCTCGCCTTCTCCTGACCTCGCCCTCGCCTCCTCCTGACCTCGTCCTCGCCTTCTCCTGCCCTCGCCTCCTCCTGACCTCGCCCTCGCCTCCTCCTGACCTCGCCCTCGCCTTCTCCTGACCTCACCCTCGCCTTCTCCTGACCTCACCCTCGCCTCATCCTGCCCTTGCCTCCTCCTAACCTCGCCCTTGCCTCCTCCTGACCTCGCCTTCTCCTGACCTCGCCCTTGCCTCCTCCTGACCTCGTCGTCGCCTCCTCCTGCCCTCGCCTCCTCCTGACCTCGCCTCCTCCTGACCTGGCCCTCGCCTCCTCCTGACCTGGCCCTCGCCTCCTCCTGACCTGGCCCTCGCCTCCTCCTAACCTGGCCCTCGCCTCCTCCTGACCTGGCACTCGCCTCCTCCTGACCTGGCACTCGCCTCCTCCTGACCTCGCCTCCTCCTGACCTCGCCTCCTCCTGACCTCGCCCCCTTCTGACCTATTTCTCCCCTTCTCATCAGCACTCTCCGGTCTTGATGGTTGATACAATGTATCGGTTCAGGGAAAATCTGCCGTTCTGGATTCTGGACTTAATTGACAGAGCATTACATACTTCTACGCTAATCCACGGACACAATCCCTCAGCTGTGTGAACAGGACTCAGTGGAGACTTTCCAATCACTGACCCTGGACCCGCGTCTCTGCATTCGGTTGCTTCCCCCTCCTCTGCATTGTAGTAATCTGTGTCCTGTAATGTCGTGTTGACAGGACTCCGTTCCACGCTGACGTCTTCCGCTCCTACAGTTGGTCGGCGAATATCTGTGGTCGTAAGAGGTGGCTGCTTTTCCCGCCCGGCCAGGAGGAACATCTTCGTGATTGCAGCGGGCGCCTTCCATACGATGTGACCGCACCTTCCCTCCAGAACGGCGGCCCCCCACCCCTGCAGGTCATCCAGGAGGCCGGGGAGATCATCTTTGTGCCCAGCGGCTGGCACCATCAGGTGTACAATCTGGTGAGAGGCTGCACCACAACCCCCTCCACCTGTAATAGGCTTATGGGTTTATATCACCTAATGAAAGGTCCACAGCTTCTAATGATGTGGTGTTTGTGTTCCTCACAAGATCTCTGCTTGTCACTGAGGAGGGGATTGTGCTAATGTGTCACATTGTAACAGTTTATGCAGCTGCCAGGAACAGTTACGGGAGGGATTGAGGTGGGAGGACCCTCTGATTTATCAGGTCACAACCCCATAAGATTTAAGATGGTGCATGCGATAAAACCTGGAGACGTTTCTGACATGAATTGTGACCCTGATGTTCCAGGAGGACACCATCTCCATCAACCATAACTGGGTGAACGGGTGTAACGTGTCCGTCATGTGGAGCTTCCTGCAGGTGGAGCTGCATGCTGTGCAGCACGAGATCAGTGAGTGGAAGGAAACGATGGACGACTGGGAGCAGCACTGTCAGGTGACAGCACGTATATTGTCCTACCCCGGCCGACCCCTGTGCCGTAATACTGAGCCCTATTCATCAGTGGTGTTGAGCCCCGTCTCCATTCTCTCTGGTGTTGCCGGGTCCCTTCCCCGCTCTCTGTGTTGCCAGGTTCATTCCCCGCTTTCTCGGTGTTGCCGGGTCCCTTTCCTGTTCCGTCCAGCGGTGCCCAGCCCCATCCCTGTTTCTGCCCCGGACTGGTGCCGGGTCCCTGTTTCCTCCAGCGCTGCTGCGCCCGATCCCCGTTCCCCAGCCTGGTTCCAGGCCCTCCCCCCCTCCGGAATGGTGCCAGGTCCCGTCTCTGTTCCCTCCGGCGGTGCCGAGCCCCGTCCCCGTTTTCCCCCGGCCTGGTGCCAGGTCCCATCCCCGTTCCCTCCGGCGGTGCCTAGCCCCATCCCCGTTCTCCCCCCGGCCTGGTACCAGGTCCCGTCCCTGTTCTTTCCAGTGGTTCTCCCCCCGGCCTGGTGCCAGGTCCCGTCCCTGTTCCCTCCAGTGGTGCCCAGTCCCCGTTCCCTCCGGTGGTGCCCAGCCCCGTCCCCGTTTCCTCCGGCGGTGCCGAGCCCTACGCCTGTATTTTCTTGCTGTGAGAGTCACTTGTGCTTGTGATTTCGTGCACAGGTCGTCCTGAAGTCCTGCACTGGGATTGATTATAAAGAGTTTTTCACCTTTCTGAAGATCATCGCTGAGCGCAGGATTAAGGTCTTACGTGATGGACATGAGAACAGCTTCCTGCAGGGCCCCCACGTGATGGCCCCGGGGCCCCAACATCTACAGTTTGATCTCAGGAAGATTGCAGACACTCTGATTTTATTGATGGACAACCTAGACTTCCGGAATCTGGATACAGAAACATTGCACCCCCGTCCCAAAGACTTACTGACGGAGCTGGAGAAAGTGCTACAATGACCGAAGCCAAGAGGACGAAACTGTGATGAACACCCAGACGTGACCCTGAGACGAAATACTCTGCACAGACTGAACCAGCAGGGGGCAGCAGTGAGTCAATGTCTTGTAACCAGTGCACTAACAGGATAGCAGAATTCTGAATGTAGCTCTGGGGGTGAGTGGAAAAAGTAACACAAGTATTTCCCGAGTATCTTGCTGAGGGGCAGAACGTGTCCCGCTGTATTTCAATAAACAGCTTTATTTAAAATTTCCATTTTTCACAACTTAATGATTTACATTTATTTATTCTACTTATATACTGTTAATTCCAGGACGCTTCAGACATTATTATCACTGTCACCCATTGGGGCTACATTCCCTATCACAATGTCTTTGGAGTGTGGGAGGAAAGCGGAGAACCCGGAGGAAACCCACGCAAACACGGGGAGAACATACTGTGAGGACTCCGTGTCTGGCCACTTGTATGGGGGGTGAACTGCTCTTAATTAGGCCAGACATATCGTTCCTTTGTTCGGTAAATCAAGAAAAGTTAGCGGTTGTTTCATGTCAGACCGACCGGAGCCCTGTTGTCTGTTAAATGTGCATTGCCTCAGCCTTTCTGACTACAAAATTCAGTAATTCAGAGGACAATTATGCAGTCGACCATTGAGAGAGCAGCCATCTCCACCAATTCTGTATGACACCATACCCTGAAAGGAGAACTGAGGGGGCCTTGCTTCTGCCATTCATTCACTCTACGGCACTTCAGCATAGACTCTGTCACTTGTGCCATCTTGTGTTCTTGCTGGGAATGAACGGTGCCTTGTGAAAGTATTCAGCCCCCTTGAATTTTTCAGCCTTTTCCCACATTTCAGGCTTCAAACATAAAGATAAAAGTGTTAATGTTCTGGTGAAGAATCAACAACAAGTGACACAATTGTGAAGGTGAAGGAAATTTTTTGCTTATTTTAAACTTTTTAAAAAAAGAATAAACTGAGAATTGGTGCGTGCAATATTATTCACCCCCTTTACTTTCAGTGCAGAAACTCCCTCCAGAAGGTGATTGAGGATCTCTGAATGATCCAATGTTGTCCTAAATGACTGATGATGATAAATATAAGCCCCTGTGTGTAATCAAGTCTCCGTATAATGCCCCTGCTCTGTGATAGTCTCAGTGTTCTGTGTAAAGCGCATCATGAAGACCAAGGAACACAACAGGCAGGTCCGTGATACTGTTGTGGAGAAGTTTAAAGCCGGATTTGGTTACAAAACGATTTCCACAACTTTACACATCCCAAGAAGCCCTGTGCAAGCGATCATATTGAAATGGAAGGAGCATCATACCACTACAAATCTACCAAGACCCGGCCGTCCATCCAAACTATCATCTCACACAAGGAGAAGACTGATCAGAGATGCAGCCAAGAGGCCCATGATCCTCTGGATGATCTGCAGAGATCTACAGCTGAGGTGGGAGAGTCTGTCCATAGCACAACAATCAGTCTACACTGCACAAATCTGGCCTTTATGGAAGAGTGGCAAGAAGAATGCCATTTCTCAAAGATATCCATAAGAAGTGTTGTTTAAAGTTTACCACAAGCCACCTGGAGACACCAAACATGTAGAGGAAGGGGCTCTGCTCAGAGGAAACCAAAATCACACTATTTGGGAACAATGCCAAACAATATGTAACAGCAACACAGCTCATCACCCTGAACACACCATCCCCACTGTCAAACATGGTGGTGGCAGCATCATGGTTTGGCTTGCTTTTCTTCAGCAGGGACAGGGAAGATGGTTAAAATTGATGGGAAGATGGATGTAGCCAAATACAGGACCATTCTTGAAGAAAACCTGTTGGAGTCTGCAAAAGACCTGAGACTGGGACGGAGATTTGTCTTCCAACAAGACAATGATCCCAAACATAAAGCAAAGTCTACAATGGAATGGTTCACAAATAACCGTATCCAGGTGTTAGAATGGCCAAGTCACAGCCCAGACCTGAACCCAATCGAGAACCTGTGGAAAGAGCTGAAAACTGCTGTTCACAAACACCTCCATCCAACCTCACTCAGCTCCAGCTGTTTACAAAGGAAGAATGGGCGAGAATTTCACCTCTCCATGTGCAAAACTGATAGACCCATACCCCAAGAGACTGCAGCTGTAATCGCAGCAAAAGGGGGCGCTACAAAGGATTCACTTACAGGGGATGAATAATATTGCACGCCACAATTTACACTTTATTATGTTTTATAAAAGTGTAAAATAAGCAATAAATTTCCTTCCTCTTCACAATTGTGTCACTTGTTGTAGATTCTTCACCAGAACATTCACATTTTATCTTTATGTTTGAGCCTGAAATGTGGGGAAAAGGGTGAAAAATTCAAGGGGCTGAATACTTTCACAAGGCACTGTACTATATGTTTTTGCCTGTTGGTGACCAATAAAGTCTCACCAATCTGGTTCCTGCACCCTGTGGCATCTGAGTAGTGTTCTGCCCACGGGGAAGGAGTGCAGGTGTTTAGTGGTATGTGCCTTGGACGAGGCCACCCACTGACCCTCGTGTCTCCACAATTGGTGGCAGCAGTGGGACACTACTCAGCCCTTCTGATCGGGGGACCTGCAGGAGACTGGTGTTTGTGGACACTGTCTAGGGGCTCGACAACCAGGGAGGCATATATGCATATGCTGTAGGCCATAGGTGAGGCACATAGGTTTTCGACACCACCATTAAAGAGGACTGGAGTGGACATGCAGCCTTAACCGGAAACTGCAACTACAGGAGCTGTGCTGGAGTCGACAGATCGAACATACGGCCACCAACACCTGGTCAGATGCGATCCAGGACTTTGCTTGTTGGGATGCCCAGAATGTCATGGTGGGGGACAACGAAGCCCCTGCTGGGGTTGACCCTGAGGAATTAAACTTTGTACCATATCAGGTATCCAGTTGTGGTCTGTAATTAACAACTTGGTCTCTAGCAGCCTGAATCCGGGAGTAGTATTGTGCTCACAGGGAAGGAGTGCGAGCGTTCAGTGGGATGAGCCCTGGACTGTGTGGGCTTTCTGAAGACAGCCAGGCCAGCGGACAAGAGCACCCGCTGACCCCCGTGTCTCCACACATACAAAGTCCTTGCAGAAGTTGTCCTTGGTGGGACATAAACCTAGGAGCCAGTTGTGCAAGTAAGCAGTGCTAACCACGGAGCCACCCTATAGTGCTAACCACTGAGCCACCCTATAGTGCTAACCACTGAGCCACTGTACATTCTGATTTCTAATGCAATATACAGAAAGACCTGTAGTATATAAGTTTTTGTATTTTTTAGGGACCAGTCCAGTCCCAAAGTGGTTTTGTTAAACCTACATATCAGACACCTCATAATTTTACCCAACTTCACGATTATAGAAATTAATGGCAAGCGGAGCAGAATTTATTTTTTTCCCCCAGCTTTTGAGTGTTCTTTTTCCTGTGACTCAGCCGACGTCCTGCTCACCTGTCCTGGCTCCAGGGTCGGGCTCTCCATGTTTCTCCTACTGTGGTCACTTTCCAGTTACTGCTGAATGCCTTGTAGGCCAGCTCAGGAACCCACCTCAGCATAAACGTAGTCATTGTCCAAAGACCTTTGTTGCCTTTTCTCAGCTATATTGTTTCCAGCCAGGGCCTCGACATGGATCCTGAGAATATTTCTGCTGTTCTCTAGTGGCCTTCTCCTCAAGGCTTGCGTGCCATCCAGCGGTTTATGGGTTTTACCAACTTCTATGGACAATTAATATCACATTTCTCGTCCCTCATATCACCTATCTCCGCCTTAACAAGGAAGGGGCTAAGCTAGGCTCTGGCCATAGTCAGCCATAGCGGCCTTCCAGCATTTATATAAGTGTTCGTGAGAGCTCCAGTGCTACACCACCCCACTCCTAATAAGCAGATGCTCCTGAGAGTGGATGCCTCCTGTATTGGTGCTCGGGCAGTCCATCTACAAAGGACTTCTTAGGGAAAGTGTCACTTGTGTTTTTTCTCTAAATTGTTTTCTCTGGCAGAGCAAACTTATACTATTGTGTATCATGACCTGCTGCTATTAAGGTGGCACTCGGAGGTGCAAGTTTCTGGTAATTGTTAACACAGATCATAAGAATTTGACTTTTCTGCAGAACACTCGACGTTTAATTCCTAATAAAGCAAGATTCTGCCTCCTCTTCCTTTTCCTCTTCCTTTTTCTTCTTCCTCTTCCTTTTTCTTCTTCCTCTTCCTTTTTCTTCTTCCTCTTTCCTTTTTCTTCTTTCTCTTTCTTTTTTCTTCTTTCTCTTTCCTTTTTCTTCTTTCTCTTCCTCCTTCCTTTTTCTTCTTCCTCTTCCTTTTTCTTCTTCCTCTTCCTTTTTCTTCTTCCTCTTTCCTTTTTCTTCCTTCTCTTTCTTTTTTCTTCTTTCTCTTTCCTTTTTCTTCTTTCTCTTCCTCCTTCCTTTTTCTTCTTCCTCTTTCCTTTTTCTTCTTCCTCTTTTCTTTTTCTTCTTTCCTTTTTCTTCTTCCTCATTCCTTTTTCTTCTTCCTCTTCCCTTTTTCCTCTTTCCTTTTTGTTCTTCCTCTTCCTCTTTCCTTTTTCTTCTTCCTCTTCCTCTTTACTTTTTCTTCTTCCTCTTCCTCTCTCCTTTTTCTTCTTCCTCCTTCCTTTTTCTTCTTCCTTTTCCTCTTTCCTTTTTCTTCTTCCTCTTCCTTTTTCTTCTTCCTCTTCCTTTTTCTTCTTCCTCTTCCTCCTTCCTTTTTCTTCTTCCTCTTCCTCTTTCCTTTTTCTTCTTCCTCTTCCTCTTTCCTTTTTTTTCTTCCTCTTCCTCTTTCCTTTTTCTTCTTCCTCGTCCTCTTTCCTTTTTCTTCTTCCTCTTCCTCTTTCCTTTTTTCTTCTTCCTCTTTCCTTTTTCTTCTTCCTTTTCCTCTTTCCTTTTTCTTCTTCCTCTTCCTCTTTCCTTTTTCTTCTTCCTCTCTCCTTTTTCTTCTTCCTCTTCCTCTCTCCTTTTTTTTTCTTCCTCTTTCCTTTTTCTTCTTCCTCTTCCTCTTTCCTTTTTCTTCTTCCTCTTCCTCTTTCCTTTTTTCTTCTTCCTCTTCCTCTTTCCTTTTTTCTTCTTCCTCTTCCTCTTTCCTTTTTTCTTCTTCCTCTTCCTCTTTCCTTTTTCTTCTTCCTCTTCCTCTTTCCTTTTTCTTCTTCCTCTTCCTCTTTCCTTTTTCTTCTTCCTCTTCCTCTTTCCTTTTTCTTCTTCCTCTTCCTCTTTCCTTTTTTCTTCTTCCTCTTCCTCTTTCCTTTTTCTTCTTCCTCTTCCTCTTTCCTTTTTCTTCTTCCTCTTCCTCTTTCCTTTTTCTTCTTCCTCTTCCTCTTTCCTTTTTCTTCTTCCTCTTCCTCTTTCCTTTTTCTTCTTCCTCTTCATAGTATCATCATAGTATCATAGTTTTTAAGGTTGAAGGGAGACTCTAAGTCCATCTAGTTCAACCTGTAGCCTAACATGTTGATCCAGAGGAAGGCAAAAAAAACCCCAATGTGGCAAACAAGTTCCAATGGGGAAAAAAATTCCTTCCTGACTCTACATCCGGCAATCAGACTAGTTCCCTGGATCAATACCCTGTCATAAAATCTAATATACATAACTGGTAATATTACATTTTTCAAGAAAGGCGTCCAGGCTCTGCTTAATGTTAGTAGTGAATCCCTCATTACAACATCATGCGGCAGAGAGTTCCATAGTCTCACTGCTCGTACAGTAAGGAATCCTCGTCTGTGATTATGATTAAACCTTCTTTCCTCAAGACGTAGCGGATGCCCCCGTGTTCCAGTCGCAGGCCTAGGTGTAAAAAGATCTTTGGAAAGGTCTCTGTACTGTCCCCTCATATATTTATACATTGTGATTAGATCCCCCCTAAGTCTTCGTTTTTCCTGTCTTGGTATTGCAGCCCCCCCATTCCTCTAATAATCTTGGTGGTCTTCTCTGCACCCTCTCCAGTTCAGCTATGTCCTTCTTATATATCGGTGACCAGAATTGTACACAGTATATAAGTGCGGTCGCACTAGTGACTTGTACAGAGGTAGAACTATATTTTTTTCATGAACACTTCTACCTCTTTTAATACATCCCATTATTTTATTAGCCCTGGCAGCAGCTGCCTGACACTGTCCACTAAAGTGAAGTTTACCATCCACCCATACACCCAAGTCTTTTTTTCTGTGTCTGTTTTACCCAGTGTTCTACGATTAAGTACATAATCATAAATGTTATTTCCTCTACCCAAGTGCATGACCTTACATTTATCTACATTAAACTTCAATTGCCACTTCTCAGCCCAATCCTCCAATTTACATAAATCTCCCTGTAATATAAAATTATCCTCCTCTGTATTGATTACCCTGCAGAGTTTAGTATCATCTGCAAATATTGAAATTCTACTCCGCATGCCCCCAACAAGGTCATTTATAAATATGTTGAAAAGAAGTGGGCCCAATACTGACCCCTGTGGTACCCCACTATGAACTGAGACCCAGTCCGAGTACGTACCATTAATAACCACCCTTTGTTTCCTATCACTTAGCCAGTTTTTAACCCAGTTACACATATTTTCCCCTATCCCCATTATTCTCATTTTATGTACCAACCTTTTGTGTGGCACCGTATCAAAAGCTTTTGAAAAGTCCATATACACAACATCCACTGCATTTCCCTGGTCCAGACTTGAACTTACCTCTTCATAGAAGCTGATCAAATTAGTTTGACAGGATCGATCCCTCATAAACCCATGTTGATCCTCTGTCATAAGGTTATTTTTCTTGAGATACTCCAGTATAGCATCTCTCAAGAAACCCTCAAGGATTTTACCAGCCGTAGAGGTTAAACTTACCGGCCTATAATTTCCCGGCTCAGTTTTTGTCCCCTTTTTGAATATTGGCACCACATTTGCTATGCGCCAGTCCTGCGGTACCGACCCTGTTATTAAGGAATCTGAGAAGATTAAAAATAATGGTCTATCTATCACAGAACTCAATTCCTGTAGTACTCTGGGGTGTAGCCATCCGGGCCCGGAGATTTGTCAACCTTAGTGATTTCGAGGCGGCGGCGTACTTCCTGCTGGGTTAAGCAGGTAATATTCAAGTGTGAATTTATGGTATCACTGGTCATGTCATCTGCCATGGCATTTTCTTGTATAAAAACCGTAGAAAAAAAGTCATTCAGCAGGTTGCCTTTACCCTCATCCCCTTCCACCATTTCACCAAGACTATTTTTAAGGGGGCCAACACTATCGCTTTTCAGTTTTTTACTGTTTATGTAGTTAAAGAATATTTTAGGATTATTTTTACTTTCTCTCGCAATGAGTCTCTCTGTCTCAAACTTAGCTAACTTAATTTGCTTTTTACATATTTTATTTAATTTTCTATAATTATATAATGCCTCATCACTACCTACCCTCTTTAATTCTTTTAAGGCTTTCTGTTTTTCTTTTATTGCTTCCCTTACAGCTCTATTTAGCCATAGGGGTTTCCTCCTATTTCTAGCATGTTTGTTCCCATAGGGTATATTTTCTGCACAAGCCCTATTCAGGATGCTCATAAAAGTCTCCCATTTACTTTGTGTACTTTTATTACTTAGTACATCATCCCAGTTTATTGCACTAAGATCATCTCTCAACCGTTTAAAATTTGCTTTCCTGAAGTTTAGTGTCCTTGTAGCCCCTCTACTAGACATCTTACTAAAGAATACATGAAAACTTATTATTTTGTGATCACTATTCCCCAAGTAACCCCCAACTTGTATATTTGATATGCGGTCTGGCCTATTGGTTAGTACAAGGTCTAGTAGTGCTCCCCCTCTTGTGGGGTCCTGTACCATTTGTGAAAGGTAATTATCTTTCATTGTTATCAAAAATCTATTTCCTTTGCTGGAACTGCAAGTTTCTGTTCCCCAATTTATATCAGGATAGTTAAAGTCCCCCATAATAATTACCTCTCCGAGACTCGCTGCTTTATCAATTTGCTTTATGAGGAGATTCTCTACCTCTTCCATAATATTCGGCGTCTTATAACACACCCCTATCAGTATTTTATTATTCACTCTCCCCCCCCTTATCTCCACCCATAGGGACTCTACATTCTCAGTACCCTCACATATGTTGTCACGCAGGATGGGTTGTAAGGATGATTTTACATATAGACACACACCTCCCCCTCGCTTATTTGTACGGTCATTCCTGAATAGGCTATAACCCTGTAAATAACAGCCCAGTCATAGCTCTCATCCAGCCATGTCTCTGATATCCCCACTATATCATAATTTTCTTCCAACAATATTAATTCTAATTCCTCCACCTTATTTGTGAGGCTTCGGGCATTAGTGTACATGCACGTTACGTATGACTCTGTACCTGTATTCCTGCTTACTGTATTAACTGTCCTAACCCTTCCCCCCGTACCACCCCCAATTTCATTACTTGTGCCCTGGTCACTATCTGCACTACATTCCCCTTCTATAAAGTGAATACCCTCGCCCCCCATTCCTAGTTTAAACACTCCTCCAACCTTCTAGCCATTTTCTGCCCCAGCAGAGCTGCACCTTCCCCATTAAGATGCAGCCCATCCCTAGCATAGAATCTGTAGCCAACTGAAAAGTCGGCCCAATTCTCCAGGAACCCAAAACCCTCTTTCCTACACCAATTCCTGAGCCACCTGTTAACCTCCCTGATCTCCCTTTGCCTCTCTAGTGTGGCTCGTGGCACAGGTAGTATTTCCGAAAATACCACCTTTGAGGTCCATGCTTTAAGCTTACAACCTAATTCCCTGAAATCATCTTTAAGGACCTTCCACCTACCTCTAACTTTGTCATTTGTGCCAATGTGTACAATGACCGCTGGGTCCTCCCCAGCCCCTCCCAGTAATCTGTCAACCCGATCAGCGATGTGCCGAACTCGAGCGCCAGGAAGACAACACACTGTTCGGCGATCCCTGTCTTTGTGACAGATTGCCCTATCTGTCCCCCTAATAATTGAGTCCCCCACTACCAGTACCTGTCTTGCCTGCCCTGCACTCCTATTCCCCCCCTTACTGGAGCAGACACTCCTCTGGCGTTCAGAGGTCATGCCTTTCTGCAGCAATGCTACCCCTGTAATGACATCCCCCTCATCTGCCAAGTTTGCAAACCTATTGGGGTGTGTCAGTTCAGGACTAGCCTTCCTAGCACTTTTCCCTTTACCCCCCTTTCTAACTGTCACCCAGCTACCTACCTCACCGTCCTGCCGCTACCTACTACGATCCTCCCCCACATCTGACCCAGCAAGCTGCTGCTCAGTGAGCAGCAAACTCCTTTCCATATTGCTAATGCATCTCAGAGTTGCCAGCTGCTCATTTAGATCCAGTATCTGGGCTTCCAAATGTGCAACTTGCTCACATCTCGAACAACAGTATGCACCCTCGAACGGCTTTTCAAGGACTGCATACATGAGACAAGATGTACACTGGATCGCATTAGCAATAGTGGAGCACATTTTCTAATGGGGATAGCACTAAACAAATGTTAAGTAATTAAACAACTAAATACAAACAATTCTACTCACACTTACTTTTGCTCACACTTTGCTCACTCACGCTCACAATGAAGAAGACAGGCTAAAACTAGCGGCGCGCGGTTTTCAGAAGTCTTCCTTCCGGCTGTAACGGCCAAAACCCGGTTCTCCTTGAGCTCGCGGTGACTCTTCACTTATCCCAGAAGGCACTGGGAATATGCAAATTATCCTCGCAAGACTCCTTCCCTGGCTTTCAGAAGTCTTCCTTCCGGCTGTAACGGCCAAAACCCGGTTCTCCTTGAGCTCGCGGTGACTCTTCACTTATCCCAGAAGGCACTGGGAATATGCAAATTATCCTCGCAAGACTCCTTCCCTGGCTCTTCCTCTTTCCTTTTTCTTCTTCCTCGTCCTCTTTCCTTTTTCTTCTTCCTCTTCCTCTTTCCTTTTTTCTTCTTCCTCTTTCCTTTTTCTTCTTCCTTTTCCTCTTTCCTTTTTCTTCTTCCTCTTCCTCTTTCCTTTTTCTTCTTCCTCTTCCTCTTTCCTTTTTCTTCTTCCTCTTCCTCTTTCCTTTTTCTTCTTCCTCTTCCTCTTTCCTTTTTCTTCTTCCTCTTTCCTTTTTCTTCTTCCTCTTTCCTTTTTCTTCTTCCTCTTCCTTTTTCTTCTTCCTCTTCCTCTTTCCTTTTTCTTCTTCTTCTTCCTTTTTTTCCTATATCTTCTTCCTCTTCTTTCTCTCTCGATTTGACTTTGAGTTGCACTTCCGTCCTGTAGAGAAGAATGTTAAAGCAGATGCCTTGCCTCGGCATGTCTGACTCCAGAGAGGAGCAACACGATATCATAAATACGGCTAAGAGTGTTTAAGTGGCTTCCTTTCTGTTAAAGGACATTCCATTGGGTAAGACCTATGTTCCTTCTGAGAGTGCAAGGTAGCCGGCCATGTAAGTCTACTCAACTGATTTCTCGCCCCTTCTGGTGGCCCTCACTAGCCAAGGATGTTTAGTACTTCGTAGTCACCGGTCCTCAGTGTGCCAGAAACAAGTCTCCCAGGGTCACGCCTGCTGGTCTTCTGCAACCTGTGCCGGTTACTTCCATTCTCTAGCTTCACATAGTCATGGATTTCATCGTGGATTTATCCCTTTCTGAGGGTTGTAACACCATCTGGGTATTGCTGGACCAGTTTTCCTAAATGTCTTACTTCATTCCTATAGTCAACCTCTTGTTCCACTCCTAAACTCTCCACGCAATTCTTTTCCATTGTCTTCTTCTCTAAATTGTCTGTGACCGAGGGGTTAAGTTCACATCAAAATTCAGGACAGCCCTTTGCAAGCTGCTACATGTTCAGCTGGATTTCTGCTTTATGTATAATCCTCAGATCAATATGTAAATGGCCAATGCCATTTTATTTCTGCTATTCAAGATGATTGGGTACAACTGCTCTCCTGGGCAGAATTTTCATGTAACAAACGTTTTTGGGATTTTTCTGGAGCATCTCCATTTTTTATTGTTTACTCCCAGTGCCCTCTCCTATGACTGCTTCCTCTGGGGTACCAACTGCAGATTCCCACAGGCAATTTCGGCTAGATCTGTCTCATGGGGTATGAAATGACAGGACAGGGGCCCCTAGGCTGGCTCTCCGACTCGAGACTGCGTTGTCCCTTATCTCGGAGGTGGGCTTGATGGTAGCCAAGTCCGAGCCCCCTGCATGACCCTGTCTCCAATCTGAGCCCTGATCTTACTGCCCCTCTCTCCCACCCTTGGGATGGGCCAGAAAACACAATAACAAAACCCCACAAAATGACATGGACAAGGGAGAATGGAAACTTGTACACACAGCACTCAAAACACACAGGAGATAATACAATATGTGTAGAGGGCAACAACGAAAAGGGAAGAAAGTAACAGGAGAACGTTCAGACCAGTCAAACTCCCAACACAGATCACCATAAACATGATAATTACCAAGACCGGGAATCGCTGAAGCTATAATCAGCGCATACTAGAAGAAAGCCTTGCACTAAACAGGGAGGAGACAGCTGCACGTGGCAATTATCAGCCTGAGCACTTAGCTGAAGACCAGTGAACCTGAATCAGCCGATGCCCAGCTCTGGCCGAACAATTCAGGAGACTCAGGTCGCTAGCCAGACTCTTTGGTGTGAACAGAGTCTGACGACGCCGTGCCACCTGGTGCCTGCAGAGCCGAACATCGCATGACATCTGGCAGCAGACTCAGGTCTCCCTCCTTAAGGCCATGTTTAGGATGAAGTTCTAGGCAGACAAGAAAAGAGGTTCTCCACCTCATTACAACCCAGGAGAACAAGTCTGATTATCATCCTGTAATATATTATTATTATTATTTATTATTATAGCGCCATTTATTCCATGGCGCTTTACAAGTGAAAGGGTATACGTACAACAATCATTATCAGTACATAACAGACTGGTACAGGAGGAGAGAGGACCCTGCCCGCGAGGGCTCACAGTCTACAGGGAATGGGTGATGGTACGATAGGTGAGGACAGAGCTGGTTGCGCAGTGGTCTACTGGACTGAGGGCTATTGTAGGTTGTAGGCTTGTTGGAAGAGGTGGGTCTTGAGGTTCCTCTTGAAGCTTTCTACGGTAGGGGAGAGTCTGATGTGCCTTATGGTGCCTTCCTTCAAGTTTGCCCCTCAGAATCTTGGGTCATTCAAGATCCTCATGCAGATCAATCCCGGTGACCTACAGTCTCCAGCTCCTGGTAAATCTATGGGTGCCACATTCCTTCCACACCTCACTCCGGGTCAATAACCTCTTCTCCGGTATTCACTTCCTGTTCATTAACTCATTTGTCCCAAGGAGGGGAGAGAGAAGCCGGTGGTGGTTGGTTGCAGGGCTCGCATGATGTCACAACCTCACGTACCGTGGGAACGCAGCCCAGGCACCGCTGGAACAGCTCCGGCACAGGAGGTGAGTTTAGGCTTTTTTATTTTAATTGGGGAAACATGAGGAATGAGAATAAGTTGTCCTAGTGGTGGACTACCCCTTTAAGAAAATTCGAAGAAGCAGTGTTGCAACTAGAGTCCAATGACCGTCTGTGCAAGATTTGGACCTGCTCCTCCTGCACATGTACGGGACCTCTACATCCTATAAAGACATATGTGTTTCCCCCCTCCCATCATGTAATAATGTCTACCATCCTGTACTACTGCTCCCCATCCAGAAGATCCTGGTGTAGGCGTCCCCATCCTTGAATAATTGTCCCCCATCCTGGTATATATGTCCCCATCCTGGGCCCTTTCCTGTTTATATTTGTCCATAACCTGGTATATTTGTCCTTATCCTTGGCCCCTTACTGGGATATATGGTGTCTCAGAAAAAACACATTCTACTCATCTTCCAGAGCTCCCCGCCAGGCGGATCCTTCATCTCCAGCGCAGGAGCCGAAACCGGATATTAGCGCCATGGCTCATGACGTCATTACCATGTATATAGTACTGGGGGCTAGTGACCTCTCTATAGTACTGGGGGGGCTGGTGACCTCTCTCTATAGTACTGGGGGGGATGGTGACCTCTCTCTATAGTACTAAGGGGCTGGTGACCTCTCTCTATAGTACTGGGGGACTGGTGACCTCTCTCTCTATAGTACTGGGGGCTGGTGACCTCTCTATAGTACTGGGGGGGCTGGTGACCTCTCTATAGTACTGGGGGACTGGTGGCCTCTCTATAGTACTGGGGGGCTGGTGGCCTCTCTCTATAGTACTGGGGGGCTGGTGACCTCTATAGTACTAAGGGGCTGGTGACCTCTCTCTATAGTACTGGGGGCTGGTGACCTCTCTATAGTACTAGGGGGGCTGGTGACCTCTCTCTATAGTACTGGGGGCTGGTGACCTCTCTCTATAGTACTGGGGGGGATGGTGACCTCTCTCTATAGTACTAAGGGGCTGGTGACCTCTCTCTATAGTACTGGGGGGGATGGTGACCTCTCTCTATAGTACTGGGGGGCTGGTGACCTCTCTATAGTACTGGGGAGCTGGTGACCTCTCTCTATAGTACTAAGGGGCTGGTGACCTCTCTCTATAGTACTGGGGGGCTGGTGACCTCTCTATAGTACTGGGGGGGGCTGGTGACCTCTCTCTATAGTACTGGGGGCTGGTGACCTCTCTCTATAGTACTGGGGGGGGATGGTGACCTCTCTCTATAGTACTGGGGGGGATGGTGACCTCTCTCTATAGTACTAAGGGGCTGGTGACCTCTGTCTATAGTACTGGGGGGGATGGTGACCTCTCTCTATAGTACTGGGGGGGCTGGTGACCTCTCTCTATAGTACTGGGGGGCTGGTGACCTCTCTATAGTACTGGGGAGCTGGTGACCTCTCTCTATAGTACTAAGGGGCTGGTGACCTCTCTCTATAGTACTGGGGGGCTGGTGACCTCTCTAAAGTACTGGGGGGGCTGGTGACCTCTCTCTATAGTACTGGGGGGCTGGTGACCTCTCTATAGTACTGGGGGGGCTGGTGACCTCTCTCTATAGTACTGGGGGGGCTGGTGACCTCTCTATAGTACTGGGGGGTTGGTGACCTCTCTCTATAGTACTAGGGGCTGGTGACCTCTCTATAGTACTGGGGGAGTTGGTGACCTCTCTATATAGTACTGGGGGGCTGGTGACCTCTCTCTATAGTACTGGGGGCTGGTGACCTCTCTCTATAGTACTGGGGGGATGGTGACCTCTCTCTATAGTACTAAGGGGCTGGTGACCTCTCTCTATAGTACTGGGGGGCTGGTGACCTCTCTATAGTACTGGGGAGCTGGTGACCTCTCTCTATAGTACTAAGGGGCTGGTGACCTCTCTCTATAGTACTGGGGGGCTGGTGACCTCTCTATAGTACTGGGGGGCTGGTGACCTCTCTCTATAGTACTGGGGGGCTGGTGACCTCTCTATAGTACTGGGGGGGCTGGTGACCTCTCTCTATAGTACTGGGGGGGCTGGTGACCTCTCTATAGTACTGGGGGGCTGGTGACCTCTCTCTATAGTACTGGGGGCTGGTGACCTCTCTATAGTACTGGGGGGGGGCTGGTGACCTCTCTCTATAGTACTGGGGGCTGGTGACCTCTCTATAGTACTGGGGGGCTGGTGACCTCTCTATAGTACTGGGGGGCTGGTGACCTCTCTATAGTACTGGGGGGGCTTGTGACCTCTCTATAGTACTGGGGGGGCTGGTGACCTCTCTATAGTACTGGGGGGCTGGTGACCTCTCTCTATAATACTGGGGGGCTGGTGACCTCTCTCTATAGTACTGGGGGGCTGGTGACCTCTCTCTATAGTACTGGGGGCTGGTGACCTCTGTATAGTACTGGGGGGCTGGTGACCTCTCTCTATAGTACTGGGGGGGCTGGTGACCTCTCTATAGTACTGGGGGGCTGGTGACCTCTCTATAGTACTGGGGGGGCTGGTGACCTCTCTATAGTACTGGGGGGCTGGTGACCTCTCTATAGTACTGGGGGGCTGGTGACCTCTCTCTATAGTACTGGGGGGCTGGTGACCTCTCTCTATAGTACTGAGGGGCTGGTGACCTCTCTCTATAGTACTGGGGGGCTGGAGACCTCTCTATAGTACTGAGGGGCTGGTGACCTCTCTCTGTAGTACTGGGGGGACTGGTGGCCTCTCTCTATAGTACTGGGGGGGCTGGTGACCTCTCTCTATAGTACTGGGGGGGCTGGTGACCTCTCTCTATAGTACTGGGGGGCTGGTGACCTCTCTCTATAGTACTGGGGGGACTGGTGACCTCTCTATAGTACTGGGGGGCTGGTGACCTCTCTATAGTACTGGGGGGCTGGTGACCTCTCTATAGTACTGGGGGGGCTGGTGACCTCTCTATAGTACTGGGGGGCTGGTGACCTCTCTATAGTACTGGGGGGCTGGTGACCTCTCTCTATAGTACTGGGGGGCTGGTGACCTCTCTATAGTACTGGGGGGCTGGTGACCTCTCTCTATAGTACTGAGGGGCTGGTGACCTCTCTCTATAGTACTGAGGGGCTGGTGACCTCTCTCTGTAGTACTGGGGGGGGCTGGTGACCTCTCTCTATAGTACTGGGGGGACTGGTGGCCTCTCTCTATAGTACTGGGGGGGCTGGTGACCTCTCTCTATAGTACTGGGGGGGCTGGTGACCTCTCTCTATAGTACTGGGGGGCTGGTGACCTCTCTCTATAGTACTGGGGGGACTGGTGACCTCTCTATAGTACTGGGGGGCTGGTGACCTCTCTATAGTACTGGGGGGCTGGTGACCTCTCTCTGTAGTACTGGGGGGGGGCTGGTGACCTCTCTCTATAGTACTGGGGGGACTGGTGGCCTCTTTCTATAGTACTGGGGGGGCTGGTGGCCTCTCTCTATAGTACTGGGGGGGCTGGTGACCTCTCTATAGTACTGGGGAGCTGGTGACCTCTCTCTATAGTACTGGGGGGGCTGGTGACCTCTCTCTATAGTACTGGGGGGCTGGTGACCTCTCTCTATAGTACTGGGGGGGCTGGTGACCTCTCTCTATAGTACTGGGGGGGCTGGTGACCTCTCTCTATAGTACTGGGGGGCTGGTGACCTCTCTATAGTACTGGGGGGCTGGTGACCTCTCTATAGTACTGGGGGGCTGGTGACCTCTCTATAGTACTGGGGGGGCTGGTGACCTCTCTATAGTACTGGGGGGGCTGGTGACCTCTCTATAGTACTGGGGGGGCTGGTGACCTCTCTATAGTACTGGGGGGCTGGTGACCTCTCTATAGTACTGAGGGGCTGGTGACCTCTCTCCATATTACAGTGTCTTTCTCCTCGTCTCTCGCCCCCTGCACGGAGCTGACATTATCCCCAGCCCCCCCTGACGGCTCCAGACAGCTGCAGCATCCCCCTCATCATCCTCAGTGGCGGCAGAGACTCCAGATGTCCCGTCCTGTGCAGCTGTCAGGAGTCACTCAACAAGAGGAGGATCCTCCAATCTGCAACTGGTTTCTGCCGCCTGCGCTGCTGATATTTCCCCGTCCTCCAGCACTAAGCAGCCCTCTCCAGGACCCCGCTGTCTGCAGTCCTCCAGCACTAAGCAGCCCTCTCCAGGACCCCGCTGTCTGCAGTCCTCCAGCACTAAGCAGTCCTCTCCAGGACCCCGCTGTCTGCAGTCCTCCAGCACTAAGCAGTCCTCTCCAGGACCCCGCTGTCTGCAGTCCTCCAGCACTAAGCATCCCTCTCCAGGACCCCGCTGTCTGCAGTCCTCCAGCACTAAGCAGCCCTCTCCAGGACCCCGCTGTCTGCAGTCCTCCAGCACTAAGCAGACCTCTCCAGGACCCCGCTGTCTGCAGTCCTCCAGCACTAAGCAGCTCTCTCCAGGACCCCGCTGTCTGCAGTCCTCCAGCACTAAGCAGCCCTCTCCAGGACCCCGCTGTCTGCAGTCCTCCAGCACTAAGCAGCCCTCTCCAGGACCCCGCTGTCTGCAGTCCTCCAGCACTAAGCAGCCCTCTCCAGGACCCCGCTGTCTGCAGTCCTCCAGCACTAAGCAGCCCTCTCCAGGACCCCGCTGTCTGCAGTCCTCCAGCACTAAGCAGCCCTCTCCAGGACCCCGCTGTCTGCAGTCCTCCAGCACTAAGCAGCCCTCTCCAGGACCCCGCTGTCTACAGTCCTCCAGCACTAAGCAGCTCTCTCCAGGACCCCGCTGTCTGCAGTCCTCCAGCACTAAGCAGCCCTCTCCAGGACCCCGCTGTCTGCAGTCCTCCAGCACTAAGCAGCCCTCTCCAGGACCCCGCTGTCTGCAGTCCTCCAGCACTAAGCAGCCCTCTCCAGGACCCCGCTGTTTGCAGTCCTCCAGCACTAAGCAGCCCTCTCCAGGACCCAGCTGTCTGCAGTCCTCCAGCACTAAGCAGCCCTCTCCAGGACCCCGCTGTCTGCAGTCCTCCAGCACTAAGCAGCCCTCTCCAGGACCTCGCTGTCTGCAGTCCTCCAGCACTAAGCAGCCCTCTCCAGGACCCCGCTGTCTGCAGTCCTCCAGCACTAAGCAGCCCTCTCCAGGACCCCGCTGTCTGCAGTCCTCCAGCACTAAGCAGCCCTCTCCAGGACCTCGCTGTCTGCAGTCCTCCAGCACTAAGCAGCCCTCTCCAGGACCTCGCTGTCTGCAGTCCTCCAGCACTAAGCAGTCCTCTCCAGGACCCCGCTGTCTGCAGTCCTCCAGCACTAAGCAGCCCTCTCCAGGACCCCGCTGTCTGCAGTCCTCCAGCACTAAGCAGTCCTCTCCAGGACCCCGCTGTCTGCAGTCCTCCAGCACTAAGCAGCCCTCTCCGGGACCCCGCTGTCTGCAGTCCTCCAGCACTAAGCAGTCCTCTCCAGGACCCCGCTGTCTGCAGTCCTCCAGCACTAAGCAGTCCTCTCCAGGACCCCGCTGTCTGCAGTCCTCCAGCACTAAGCAGCTCTCTCCAGGACCCCGTTGTCTGCAGTCCTCCAGCACTAAGCAGCCCTCTCCAGGACCCCGCTGTCTGCAGTCCTCCAGCACTAAGCAGTCCTCTCCAGGACCCCGCTGTCTGCAGTCCTCCAGCACTAAGCAGCCCTCTCCAGGACCCCGCTGTCTGCAGTCCTCCAGCACTAAGCAGCCCTCTCCAGGACCCCGCTGTCTGCAGTCCTCCAGCACTAAGCAGCCCTCTCCAGGACCCCGCTGTCTGCAGTCCTCCAGCACTAAGCAGTCCTCTCCAGGACCCAGCTGTCTGCAGTCCTCCAGCACTAAGCAGCCCTCTCCAGGACCTCGCTGTCTGCAGTCCTCCAGCACTAAGCAGCCCTCTCCAGGACCTCGCTGTCTGCAGTCCTCCAGCACTAAGCAGTCCTGTCCAGGACCCCGCTGTCTGCAGTCCTCCAGCACTAAGCAGCCCTCTCCAGGACCCCGCTGTCTGCAGTCCTCCAGCACTAAGCAGTCCTCTCCAGGACCTCGCTGTCTGCAGTCCTCCAGCACTAAGCAGCCCCCTCCAGGACCCCGCTGTCTGCAGTCCTCCAGCACTAAGCAGTCCTCTCCAGGACCCCGCTGTCTGCAGTCCTCCAGCACTAAGCAGCCCTCTCCAGGACCCCGCTGTCTGCAGTCCTCCAGCACTAAGCAGCCCTCTCCAGGACCCCGCTGTCTGCAGTCCTCCAGCACTAAGCAGCCCTCTCCAGGACTCTGCTGTCTGTCGTTCCGGTGACGCTCCGGCCTCCACCTCCAGGGTTGTCGGCTCCTGTGATTGTGAGTAATATATGAGGAGGGGGGTGAGTACTTGTGCATACGGACTGTGCCATATTGTACCCGCAGAGCCCTTCTTTATTATGGGATGGCGCCCTCCTGTATGTGGTTGCACATTAGGCCCTACACAGTCTGTTTGGGGGTGTTTATGGGTTTTTGGAGAATAATTTTTGGGTGCTCGGGGGGGGGGGGGGGGGGGGGAAATAACATCACAGACTGGAGGGAGGGGACTATCAGGATCCAGCAGTGCAGCACTTCTAGGGTTAAGGTGGGGGGTTTCTCTGGAGCCCCTACACAAGGACGCATATTCTGTATGGAGGAGGGGAGAGCAGAGGGAAAGTGTCTGTAGGGCCTTTTATCTCCATGGGGAGCAGGTGGTGGAGCGCTGTGTGGAGCGTTGTGTGGAGAGTTGTAGGGAGCGTTGTGTGGAGAGTTGTGTGGAGAGTTGTAGGGAGCGTTGTGTGGAGCGTTGTGTGGAGCGTTGTGTGGAGCGCTGTGTGGAGCGTTGTGTGGAGCGTTGTGTGGAGCGTTGTGTGGAGAGTTGTGTGGAGAGTTGTGTGGAGCGCTGTGTGGAGAGTTGTGTGGAGCGCTGTGTGGAGAGTTGTGTGGAGCGTTGTGTGGAGAGTTGTGTGGAGCGCTGTGTGGAGCGCTGTGTGGAGAGTTGTGTGGAGCGCTGTGTGGAGCGTTGTGTGGAGCGCTGTGTGGAGAGTTGTGTGGAGAGTTGTGTGGAGCGTTGTGTGGAGAGTTGTGTGGAGAGTTGTGTGGAGCGTTGTGTGGAGCGCTGTGTGGAGCGTTGTGTGGAGCGCTGTGTGGAGCGCTGTGTGGAGAGTTGTGTGGAGCGCTGTGTGGAGAGTTGTGTGGAGAGTTGTGTGGAGCGCTGTGTGGAGAGTTGTGTGGAGCGCTGTGTGGAGAGTTGTGTGGAGCGCTGTGTGGAGCGCTGTGTGGAGAGTTGTGTGGAGCGTTGTGTGGAGCGCTGTGTGGAGAGTTGTGTGGAGAGTTGTGTGGAGCGTTGTGTGGAGAGTTGTGTGGAGAGTTGTGTGGAGCGTTGTGTGGAGCGCTGTGTGGAGCGCTGTGTTGAGCGTTGTGTGGAGCGCTGTGTGGAGAGTTGTGTGGAGCGCTGTGTGGAGCGTTGTGGGAAGCGTTGTGTGGAGAGTTGTGTGGAGCGCTGTGTTGAGCGTTGTGTGCAGCACTGTGTGGAGAGTTGTGTGGAGCGTTGTGTGGAGCGCTGTGTGGAGAGTTGTGTGGAGCACTGTGTGGAGAGTTGTGTGGAGCGCTGTGTGGAGAGTTGTGTGGAGCGCTGTGTGGAGAGTTGTGTGGAGCGCTGTGTGGAGCGTTGTGTGGAGCGCTGTGTGGAGAGTTGTGTGGAGCGCTGTGTGGAGCGCTGTGTGGAGCGTTGTGTGGAGAGTTGTGTGGAGAGTTGTGTGGAGTGTTGTGTGGCGCGTTGTGTGGAGCGCTCTGTGGAGCGTTGTGTGGAGCGCTGTGTGGAGCGTTGTGTGGAGAGTTGTGTGGAGAGTTGTGTGGAGCGTTGTGTGGAGAGTTGTGTGGAGCGTTGTGTGGAGCGCTGTGTGGAGTGCTGTGTGGAGCGCTGTGTGGAGAGTTGTGTGGAGCGCTGTGTGGAGAGTTGTGTGGAGCGCTGTGTGGAGAGTTGTGTGGAGCGCTGTGTGGAGAGTTGTGTGGAGCGCTGTGTGGAGAGTTGTGTGGAGCGCTGTGTGGAGCGTTGTGTGGAGAGTTGTGTGGATAGTTGTGTGGAGCGCTCTGTGGAGCGTTGTGTGGAGCGCTGTGTGGAGAGTTGTGTGAAGAGTTGTGTGGAGAGTTGTGTGGAGAGTTGTGTGGAGCGTTGTGTGGAGCGCTGTGTGGAGCGTTGTGTGGAGAGTTGTGTGGAGCGCTGTGTGGAGAGTTGTGTGGAGCGCTGTGTGGAGCGCTGTCTGGAGCGCTGTGTGGAGCGTTGTGTGGAGTGCTGTGTGGAGAGTTGTGTGGAGCGCTGTGTGGAGCGTTGTGTGGAGCGCTGTGTGGAGAGTTGTGTGGAGCGCTGTGTGGAGCGCTGTGTGGAGCGTTGTGTGGAGCGTTGTGTGGAGCGTTGTGTGGAGCGTTGTGTGGAGCGCTGTGTGGAGAGTTGTGTGGAGCGCTGTGTGGAGCGTTGTGTGGAGTGTTGTGTGGAGCGTTGTGTGGAGCGCTGTGTTGAGCGCTGTGTGGAGCGTTGTGTGGAGCGTTGTGTGGAGCGCTGTGTGGAGAGTTGTGTGGAGCGTTGTGTGGAGAGTTGTGTGGAGAGTTGTGTGGAGCGTTGTGTGGAGCGCTGTGTGGAGCGCTGTGTGGAGCGTTGTGTGGAGAGTTGTGTGGAGCGCTGTGTGGAGAGTTGTGTGGAGCGCTGTGTGGAGCGCTGTGTGGAGAGTTGTGTGGAGCGCTGTGTGGAGCGTTGTGTGGAGCGCTATGTGGAGCGTTGTGTGGAGCGCTGTGTGGAGCGCTGTGTTGAGCGTTGTGTGGAGCGCTGTGTGGAGAGTTGTGTGGAGCGCTGTGTGGAGCGTTGTGTGGAGCGCTGTGTGGAGCGTTGTGGGAAGCGTTGTGTGGAGAGTTGTGTGGAGCGCTGTGTTGAGCGTTGTGTGGAGAGTTGTGTGGAGCGTTGTGTGGAGAGTTGTGTGGAGCGCTGTGTGGAGAGTTGTGTGGAGCGTTGTGTGGAGCGTTGTGTGGAGCGTTGTGTGGAGCGCTGTGTGGAGCGTTGTGTGGAGCGCTGTGTGGAGAGTTGTGTGGAGAGTTGTGTGGAGCGTTGTGTGGAGCGTTGTGTGGAGCGTTGTGTGGAGCGTTGTGTGGAGAGTTGTGTGGAGCGTTGTGTGGAGCGTTGTGTGGAGCGTTGTGTGGAGCGTTGTGTGGAGCGCTGTGTGGAGCGTTGTGTGGAGCGTTGTGTGGAGCGTTGTGTGGAGCCTTGTGTGGAGCGTTGTGTGGAGCGCTGTGTGGAGAGTTGTGCGGAGAGTTGTGCGGAGAGTTGTGTGAAGAGTTGTGTGGAGAGTTGTGGGGAGC
Source organism: Anomaloglossus baeobatrachus (assembly GCF_048569485.1). NCBI lineage: Eukaryota > Metazoa > Chordata > Amphibia > Anura > Aromobatidae > Anomaloglossus > Anomaloglossus baeobatrachus. The sequence goes on from NC_134358.1 coordinate 576,456,176, forward strand.
GTTGTGTGGAGAGTTGTGTGGAGAGTTGTGGGGAGCGTTGTTGGGAGAGTTGTATCCGGAGACTTCAGAAACCGGATTATAGAGGAAAATCATCCAGAAAATGTCCCCGAGATCCCGACAACTGTCTCATGTCCCCTCCCCGGTAAATGGGGCCGCCACATAACGAGCTGCCTATAAATAACTGCAGCTGTCACTGTACATACAGTATATGTAGGGTCTCTGGCAGTGACAGCTGCAGTTATTTATAGGCAGCTCGTTATGTGGCGGCCCCATATACCGGGGAGGGGACATGAGACAGTTGTCGGGATCTCTGGGACATTTTCTGGATGATTTTCCTCTATAATCCGGTTTCTGAAGTCTCCGGATACAACTCTCCCCACAACGCTCCCCACAACTCTCCACACAACTCTCCACACAACTCTCCACACAACTCTCCACACAACTCTCCACACAACTCTCCACACAACGCTCCCTACAACTCTCCACACAGCGCTCCCCACAACGCTCCCCACAACGCTCCACACAGCGCTCCCCACAACGCTCCCCACAACTCTCCACACAACTCTCCACACAGCGCTCCACACAACTCTCCCCACAACGCTCCCCACAACTCTCCACACAACTCTCCACACAACTCTCCACACAACTCTCCACACCACGCTCCCTACAACTCTCCACACAGCGCTCCCCACAACGCTCCACACAGCGCTCCCCACAGTGCTCCACACAACTTTCCACACAACTCTCCGCACAACTCTCCCCACAACGCTCCACACAACTCTCCACACAACTCTCCACACAATGCTCCCCACCCACAACGCTCTACACAACGCTCCACACAGCGCTCCACACAACGCTCCACACAACTCTCCACACAACTCTCCACTCAACTCTCCACACAACGCTCCCCACAACGCTCCACACAACTCTCCACACAGCGCTCCACACAACGCTCCCCACAACGCTCCACACAACTCTCCACACAGCGCTCCACACAACGTTCCCCACAACGCTCCACACAACTCTCCACACAGCGCTCCACACAACGCTCCCCACAACGCTCCCCACAACTCTCCACACAGCGCTCCACACAACGCTCCACACAACGCTCCACACAACGCTCCCCACAACTCTCCCCACAACTCTCCACTCAACGCTCCACAAAACGCACCACACAACTCTCCACACAACTCTCCACACAGCGCTCCACACAGCGCTCCACACAGCGCTCCACACAGCGCTCCACACAACGCTCCAGACAACGCTCCACACAACTCTCCACGCAGCGCTCCACACAACGCACCACACAACGCTCCACACAACTCTCCACACAACGCTCCACACAACGCACCACACAACGCACCACACAACGCTCCCCACAACCCTCCCCACAACTCTCCACACAGCGCTCCCCACAACGCTCCACACAACGCTCCACACAGCGCTCCACACAACGCTCCACACAACGCTCCACACAACTCTCCACACAACTCTCCACACAACTCTCCCCACAACGCTCCACACAACTCTCCACACAACTCTCCACACAACGCTCCCCACCCACAACGCTCCACACAACGCTCCACACAGCGCTCCACACAACGCTCCCCACAACTCTCCACACAACTCTCCACACAGCGCTCCACACAACGCTCCACACAACTCTCCACACAACTCTCCACACAATGCTCCCCACAACGCTCCACACAACGCTCCACACAACTCTCCACACAACTCTCCACTCAACTCTCCACACAACGCTCCCCACAACGCTCCACACAACTCTCCACACAGCGCTCCCCACAACGCTCCCCACAACGCTCCACACAACTCTCCACACAGCGCTCCACACAACGTTCCCCACAACGCTCCACACAACTCTCCACACAACGCTCCCCACAACGCTCCCCACAACGCTCCCCAAAACTCTCCACACAGCGCTCCACACAACGCTCCACACAGCGCTCCACACAACGCTCCCCACAACGCTCCCCAAAACTCTCCACACAGCGCTCCACACAACGCTCCACACAGCGCTCCCCACAACGCTCCCCACAACTCTCCACACAACTCTCCACACAACGCTCCACACAGCGCTCCACACAACGCTCCCCACAACGCTCCCCACAACTCTCCACACAACTCTCCACACAACGCTCCACACAACGCTCCACACAACGCTCCACACTACTCTCCACACTACTCTCCACACTACTCTCCACACTACTCTCCACACTACTCTCCACACTACTCTCCACACAACGCTCCACACAACGCTCCACACAGCGCTCCACACAGCGCTCCCCACAACGCTCCACACAGCGCTCCCCACAACGCTCCACACAGCGCTCCACCACCTGCTCTCCATGGAGATAAGAGGCCCTACAGACACTTTCCCTCTGCTCTCCCCTCCCCCATACAGAATATGCGTCCTTGTGTATGGGGTTTGGAGAAACCCCCCATCTTAACCCTAGAAGTGCTGCATTGTTGGATCCTTCTAGGCCCCTCCCTCCAGTCTGTGATGATCTTCCCCCACGAGCACCCAAAATTATTCTCTAAAACCCCATAAAGCCCACTCCGAATCCTCTGTATATTGTCACACAAAGTTTTGCACAAACTTTGCTAATTGTCATTGACACGCCCGCACCGGGGCCTGGGGTGACTCGTTACCGGGCAGCGGTTCTGCTCCTGGGGCGCCGCGGTGGTGAGGCCCGGTTTCGTGACCCCGACGGTGTCGTTTACTAAATAGGAAGGAGATGATGACAGTTTGTTCGTGATGCCTCCTGTGGTATGCGGCAAGTTAGGTGCCGCCGCTGCGGGATGAGGGCCTCTGGGGCGGTCGGTGATGCAGTTGAGATGGTGCAGCTCTTCACAGGTAGAGCTGAGCCCCAGGGGGGATGGAGGTAGTAGTAGTCTATGATGACAGGGGCTGCTGGGCGGAAGGCACAGGCAAATAATGGAGCGACACAGGGATGCAGTCTCAAGGTTTATACTCACTGTAGCAGGTTCCAGGGTAACACAACGTCAGTGACCGCCTTTGGGGAGCTGGGATTTCCCTGAGATGGGCTCCAGCCGATTCCGGGTAGTTCGGAGGTCGAGTCCGGTGCACCTTTCTTAATGTACCTTCCCTGGTCGTCTTCCTGTGCTTGCTTCTGCCTCCTGCCTTGCACCCTCGCTCACTGAACCCTTTGCCAGTGGACCCTGTTGGGTGGCATGAAGCTCTATTCCTTGGTCCTTTCACCTTTCAACAAATTTGTGTGCAGACGTGGCTTCGGTGCTTGCAGTCACCTCAGTGGCTGGTTTTACTAGTGGAGTACGTAGGTTCTTCTTCTCTAGGAACCAGTCCCCGAGTTGCGGCCAAGTCCTTCCACCTGTAGATTATATGTGGAACAAGGCCACGGGAAGTTATGGCTCTCCTGTGGGTCTCTAGGACCCTTCTGTCTGTGCCCGGGCCGAGCGGGACCAGCTCCAGGCCTCGGGTCTTCGCTCTTCCACTGCTCCTCTCCTTTTCTTCCCTCTCCACACTCCACACTGTCTGAATGTTCCCACCCTGAAGACTCCACCCCGCGGCTTGGTTTCGAGTATAATCACACCCTTGCCATGTCTGATGAGGTGTTTCTGAGTGAGTGTGCTTTGTGTGAACCGATTGTGACCTCCTCCATACCCAGGATGGAATACCACACCTCTGGATGAGGTGCAGTACCTCTATGGTGACTGAAGCCTCAGGGGCGCCACATCATGGCGGCATTGGACTCTATTCAATAGTGTCTGTGATCAACAGAGGCAGACTCAGGCATAGACCTGCCGTGTGGCTGATTCAGAGGCAGGCTAGCAAGAGTTAACCTCTGCTGGTCTGCTTGCCCCTTTAATCACATGTTGTAGGGAGGCCTATCACATCTGCTCTTCTCCTATTTATGCTGGTGGAATGGTCCTACCCATGCCAGCTATAGTTTATCCTATGTTGGTCTGTGAGGTGTGGTGTCCCAGACTTACTGGTGAAAGTTGTGCTTTTGCTTGGTGTTGTGGAGTTTTCCCCTGTTGTTTTTTACTTCCCTCCTGCTCTTATTTTTCCTCCTGAACCTCTTATTACCTTTATTTTTGTGTGCGCTATGTGATAGAGTTTTGTTTTTTTCTTGTCTGTCTTTTTCAGTAGACTGAACACACTCCTGTCCTGTCCCTCCCTGGTGGAGTGGGAGGGGGAATTATATCAGGACTGGTCAGTAGTAGGGCCGGAAAGAGACTCGGGCCTCTCCACCTTTGGGAGTGTGCCTGAAATTAGGGATAGTATAGGACCCCTGAGCTTAAGGGACAGCTGAGGAGTGCCGTTTCTCCTCTATCCTAAAGTCACTGTAACATTAAAGCTGGCCAGACTTTATATTCCGGCATGGACCCACTTGCTGCGCTATCGAGGCAATTGCAGTCCTTGTCTCTGACTCGCCCACCCCAGGGCTATGGGACACCCGGTGCCGGGCCAGACTAGTCCGGGGGTCGTCAGTGGTGGCGGGGCCCAACTCAGTGACCCTGGCGGGAGTCAATTAATGTGGCTTCTGTGATGGTAAACTTTATAATTAAAGTTTTAGGTTATTCGTGACGCCACCTGTGGTTTGCGGCTATTAAGCCGCCGCTGCTGTATGGGGCCTCCGGGGCTGGTGGAATGGTAGCTTGGATGGTCCTGCTCCCCACAGGTGGAGCTGGACCCCGGGGCAACAGTTGGTGCTTGTAAGAGTCTATGGGGTTGGTGTGCGGTGCAGGGCCGATCAGGTAGTGACAAAGAACGGACACAGACAGCAGTCTCTTTACCTTCTCTTCCTTTTACTTTGCAACAGACCAGTCCTGGGAGACCGTCACAGATGGTAAAGATGATCCGGCCGGCCTGGAAGCAGTTGGGGTTGTCTCTTTGGCCAGTCGAGTAGGAGGCCTACTTCCTGCTCTTTCTTTTCTTCTACAGGACCCTGCACTTGGAATTTAGCAATGGCCCTCTTGCTGCTGTGACCGGTGGTTCGTCCCTTTCATCTAGGATAGGCTTCGCAGGCCCTCTCTGATGCGTCTCTGCTGGAGTCCACACCGGGCCCTGGTGATACAGCTGTACCCTCGGATGGTTTTGGGGGCCAGGAGACTTGCAATCCTCCTGCCCTTCGGATTCGGCTACCAGGTTGGGTTTTGCACACTGGCAACCACAGACTCCGATGTCTAATTCTTCTCTTACGCCTCTCTGCAGATCCTGCTTTTCTGGGCCGGGCTCTCTTAGCCCCAGGCCCCAGCTCACAGGACAGCACCACTCTGCTTCTTCTCTCTCCAAACTCTCCTAAACGACTGAACACTACTTCCTCCCTCAGGTCAGACTTGAGGAATCCTCCCTGGAACTCCAGGTTCAGAGCTCCCTCTGCTGGCCTGAGGGAGAAACTGTGTTGGATGTTGGTACTTACTGGTCAATGATTTCCCCAATTACTTCCAAGCTCAGTATTAACCCTTTGGAGAAGGGCAATACTGTTGTGGCAACCAGATGCTGGGGCGCCACATCTCTCCAGGTGGCTGAAGTAAAGGGAGTGGTACAGCAGCAAGTTCAGTCCGCCACACTGGTGCAACCAGTGTTCTGTATACATCACCCCTTACCCTCTCCCCCCATATATAACCCTGCACCCTCTCTCCCCATACCTTGTCAATAGATGCTACCCCCTCCCTATCCTCTCTCCCCCCATACTGTGTCAATGACACGCCCACCGGGGCCGTGGGGCACTTGTTACCGGGCTGGTCCTGTTTGTGAGGATGTTGCGGCGGCAAGGCCCAGTTCCATGACCCCGGCGGTGTCGTTTTCAAATGGGGAGGATTATTTACAAGGGATGATAGAGTTTGTGACGTCACCCATGGTATGCGGCCATATATGGGACCGACGCTGCTATGCCGTTTCCCTGGGGTTGGTGGTGACGCAGCAGAGGTGGTTGAGCTATCCATGGGTAGAGCTTAGCCCCAGGTCAGGAATCAATTATATAGTCTATGGTAGGGAGCTGTGATGGCGGGGTGCAGGACCAGAGACGCGGTGAATAACCGGACGACACAGGGCAATGCAGTCACAAGTTTTTAACTCACAGTTATCCGTTCCAGGTTTACACGACCTGTCAAGTGTTGTCCATGGAGTGCTGAGCCCTGCTGTGATTGGCTCCAGCCGATCCCCAAATAGTTCGGAGGTACAACCCGGTACACCTTTCTATGTTCCTTCCATGGTCGTCTTCCTGCGCTGGCCTCTCCCGCCTGCCCCGCGCCTACGCACACTGTGCCCTGAGCCGGTGTCCACGGACCTTGTTGGATGGCTTGTTTGCTCTGTCCCTTGGCCCTATGTGGTCACCTTTTCAACGGATTATGTGCGGTGGTGGCTTCGGTACATGAAGTATCCTCAGCCTCCGATGTACTAGTTGAGCCTTGTTGTTCTCCACTAGTCTAGGGACCGGGATGCAGCCAACTCCCTCCACTCCGGTATGCCGGCTGTGGATCGAGGCCACGGGTGTATGGCACACTTCCCGTGGGCTCTACTCTAGGACCTCTTCTCTCCTGATCCTGGGCCGACCTGCTCCAGCTACAGACCACAGGACCTCTCTCCTCCACATCCACTTCCTGACTGACTAACCCCTCATCCAAACTGGCTGACAGGAGCATGGCCTGATGGGATGTCGCTAAATAAAGAGTATATCTGTGTATGTGTGTAACGACCTGTGATCTCCTCCTTACCCGGGAATGGGATACCACACCTCTAGCTGAGGTGCAGTACCTCTGTGGCGACTGTGAGCAGACACCGGCTCAACCTATCCCAAGGGAAATGAGAACAACTTATGTTACTGGATGATTCAACTTGGAAATGAAACTCATCAACATCAGGTGGTAGAGTGGGTTTCAAGCGCTGTATCAAATGGCTTCTCCTCTTCCTCCACCTCCACATCACACACAGTTCATTCCCCAGAGGTGCCACCACAATTACACTTGTTTGCACCCGCGTCACATATCTCCAACTGGCAAACTGACTGGAGACCCACAAATGGGCGAGTCTGCAGAGCTGTTCACACATTCTATCCCATGGGCATCACAGGTCCATTCCAAAGATTCCCAGACTGAGAAGGAGGAAAGCATCCGCACCGATGCCCAAAATCTTTGTGAGTTGGATCCTGGCTCAGACGATGTAGGGACCCAGCAGGATCCTGACGCTCGTCAACTGACGTTAAGCCCTGGTGGTGAAGGTGATGATGATGAGACTCAGATACCTGAGCTGCACGTGTTCTGTTCTGTGATGTCAGGTCAGGAAGAAGAGGAGGAAGACAACACAGAGCATGACGATAAAGTTGTAGATCCCACTTGGTGTGAACCCAGAGGTATGAAGTTGAGTAGCTTAACTGATGACAAGGAGAAGGAAGCCGAGGATGTTACAGTGTCTATTACTGCACAAACATTTAGCGATGCAACCATGAGAGGCACTGCATCCTCAGCCAAAACCCTGGCTGTGGCCAGCAGCGGTTGTGGGTCTACAGTTCGCAAGATGTTTTGCCTAGCTTGGGCCTTTTTGAGACCACAAAAGATGACCCCACTTTCATTATCTGCTAACTTTCTAAACAATGACTGAGTAGAGGCAGAAATAGTAATAATTTGGGACTTTTCCTTATATCTGTGATGTTTCCTTCTGTCTGTGACTTTTCTTTCTTTCTAGGACTTTTCTTTCTCTCTGTGACCTTTCCTTCTTTCTGAGACTTTCCCTTCTGTGACTTCCGCTTCTCTTTGTGACTTTCCCTTCTGTCTGTGACTTTTCCTTCTGTCTGTGACTTTTCCTTCTTTCTGTGACTTTTCCTTCTGTCTGTGACTTTTCCTTCTTTCTGGGACTTTTCCTTCTCTCTGTGACTTTTCCTTTCATCTGTGACTTTTTCCTTCTCTCTGTGATTTTTCCTTCCCTCTGTGACATTTCCTTCTTTCTGTGACTTTTCCTTCTCTCTGTGACTTTTCCTTCCCTCTGTGACTTTTTCCTTCTTTCTGTGACTTTTTCCTTTCATCTGTGACTTTTCCTTCTCTCTGTGACTTTTCCTTCTTTCTGTGACTTTTTCCTTCTCTCTGTGACTTTTTCCTTCTCTCTGTGACTTTTTCCTTCTTTCTGTGACTTTTTCCTTCTTTCTGTGACTTTTTCCTTCTTTCTGTGACTTTTCCTTCCCTCTGTGACTTTTCCTTCTTTCTGTGACTTTTCCTTCTTTCTGTGACTTTTCCTTTCATCTGTGACTTTTTCCTTCTCTCTGTGACTTTTCCTTCTCTCTGTGACTTTTCCTTCCCTCTGTGACTTTTTCCTTCTTTCTGTGACTTTTTCCTTTCATCTGTGACTTTTCCTTCTCTCTGTGACTTTTCCCTTCTTTCTGTGACTTTTTCCTTCTTTCTGTGACTTTTTCCTTCTCACTGTAACTTTTCCCTTCTTTCTGTGACTTTTCCTTCTTTCTGGGACTCTTCCCTTCCGGTCTGTGACTTTTTTTTTTTTTCTTTCTGTGACTTTTCCCTTCTAGTCTGTGACTTTTTCCTTCTTTCTGGGACTCTTCCTTCCTTCTGGGACTTTTCCTTTCATCTGTGACTTTTCCTTCTTTCTGTGACTTTTCCTTCTTTCTGTGACTTTTTCCTTCTTTCTGTGACTTTTCCTTCTTTCTGTGACTTTTTCCTTCTTTCTGTGACTTTTCCTTTCCTCTGTGACTTTCCCTTCTTTCTGTGACTTTTTCCTTCTCTCTGTGACTTTTCCTTCTTTCTGTGACTTTTCCTTCTTTCTGTGACTTTTTCCTTCTTTCTGTGACTTTTCCTTTCCTCTGTGACTTTCCCTTCTTTCTGTGACTTTTTCCTTCTCTCTGTGACTTTTTCATTCTGTCTGTGACTTTTCCTTCTCTCTGTGACTTTTCCTTCTTTCTGTGACTTTTCCTTCTTTCTGTGACTTTTTCCTTCTTTCTGTGACTTTTCCTTCTCTCTGTGACTTTTCCTTCTCTCTGTGACTTTTCCTTCTTTCTGTGACTTTTCCTTTCCTCTGTGACTTTTCCTTCTCTCTGTGACTTTTCCTTCTCTCTGTGACTTTTTCCTTCTTTCTGTGACTTTTCCTTCTTTCTGTGACTTTTCCTTCTTTCTGTGACTTTTTCCTTCTTTCTGTGACTTTTCCTTCTTTCTGGGACTTTTCCTTCTTTCTGGGACTCTTCCCTTCTGGTCTGTGACTTTTTTTTTTCCTTCTTTCTGTGACTTTTCCCTTACGGTCTTTGACATCTCCTTCTTTCTGGGACTCTTCCTTCCTTCTGGGACTTTTCCCTTCTGGGCTGTGACTTTTCCTTTCTTTCTTTCACAGCTCTGAAATCCGGGTAAAGATCTGAAGACTCTTAATTCTGCAGATATAATGGAGGAGGAAAGTGATGTTCGTGGTGGTGATCGGTGCACAGAGGAGGATCCTGCAGGTAACCGCCCCGGTGAGGAGTCACCACTATATAAAGCAGAGAAGAGTCACGCTCTCCTCGTTCTCTGGACCGGACAGTTCTGGGCCGGAGGTTTCATGTTTTGTGTTTTCTCGGTTTCTTCAGCCGTAGATTCCCCCATTCAGATAAATACAGATGATATCTGGTGATAATGTGATAGCGCTATATGTGATAACACCGCTGTGCTCCTATAATACGGAGGTAACATACAGCGGGAACATGGAGGGGAATAGGATTATGTGCCCGGGGCCGATATCTTCATCATCTGCGGTCACTGCTGATGGGGGGGATTCACCCAATTGTGGGGGTATAAAGCCATTAGCTGCTATTGTAATTCCGCAGATCAGTGGATTACATTAATGTTTTATTATGTTATTAATACCTGGATTGTTTTACTGTGTATTACACAATACATAGCAGACATTACAGACACTAAATACATGAAACTGGTGGGTGGCCACTGTGGGTACCCCTGTAGTATACGTACGGTTCACATATGGGTAGTATATGCTAAAAATGTATTTGGATACATAGATTATGTACTATCTAGTATCTGTATGTATGCCCCTATATACATGAAAGTGCCCACTGCAAATATGTTGTGATACATATACTGTATTAACAAATACAATGGGGAAAATGAGTATTTGATCCTCTGCCGATTTTGCCGTTTTCCACCTACACAGAATGGGGAGATCTGTAATTTGTATCGTCGTTAACTTCACCTGTGACAGAATAAAAAAATCCAGAGAATCCCACTGTATAATTTATAAATAATGAATCTGCATTTTATTGTATGAAATAAGTATTTGATCCAATAGAAAAACAGAACTTAATATTTGGTAGAAACCTTTGTTTGCAATTACAGAGGTCAAACAACAGAAGTCAGCGACTCCTCCATACAGATCTTCTCCAGATCTTTCAGGTCACTCCTCCATACATATCTCCTCCAGATCTTTCAGGTCACTCCTCCATACATATCTCCTCCAGATCTTTCAGGTCACTCCTCCATACATATCTCCTCCAGATCTTTCAGGTCACTTCTCCATACAGATCTTCTCCAGATCTTTCAGGTCACTCCTCCATACAGATCTTCTCCAGATCTTTCAGGTCACTCCTCCATACATATCTCCTCCAGATCTTTCAGGTCACTTCTCCATACAGATCTTCTCCAGATCTTTCAGGTCACTCCTCCATACAGATCTTCTCCAGATCTTTCAGGTCACTTCTCCATACAGATCTTCTCCAGATCTTTCAGGTCACTCCTCCATACAGATCTTCTCCAGATCTTTCAGGTCACTCCTCCATACAGATCTTCTCCAGATCTTTCAGGTCTCTCCTCCATACAGATCTTCTCCAGATCTTTCAGGTCACTTCTCCATACAGATCTTCTCCAGATCTTTCAGGTCACTCCTCCACACAGATCTTCTCCAGATCTTTCAGGTCACTTCTCCATAGAGATCTTCTCCAGATCTCTCAGGTCGCTCCTCCATACAGATCTTCTCCAGATCTTTCAGGTCACTTCTCCATAGAGATCTTCTCCAGATCTCTCAGGTCGCTCCTCCATACAGATCTTCTCCAGATCTTTCAGGTCACTTCTCGATACAGATCTTCTCCAGATCTCTCAGGTCACTTCTCCATACAGATCTTCTTCAGATCTTTCAGGTGACTCCTCCATACAGATCTTCTCCAGATCCTTCAGGTCACTTCTCCATACAGATCTTCTCCAGATCTTTCAGGTCACTTCTCCATACAGATCTTCTCCAGATCTTTCAGGTCACTTCTCCATACAGATCTTCTCCAGATCTTTCAGGTCACTCCTCCATACAGATCTTCTTCAGATCTCTCAGGTCACTCCTCCATACAGATCTTCTCCAGATCTCTCAGGTCGCTCCTCCATACAGATCTTCTCCAGATCTTTCAGGTCACTTCTCCATACAGATCTTCTCCAGATCCTTCAGGTCACTTCTCCATACAGATCTTCTCCAGATCTTTCAGGTCACTTCTCCATACAGATCTTCTCCAGTTCTTTCAGGTCACTCCTCCATACAGATCTTCTCCAGATCCTTCAGGTCACTTCTCCATACAGATCTTCTCCAGTTCTTTCAGGTCACTCCTCCATACAGATCTTCAGATCTTTCAGATCACTTCTCCATACAGATCTTCTCCAGATCCTTCAGGTCACTTCTCCATACAGATCTTCTCCAGATCTTTCAGGTCACTTCTCCATACAGATCTTCTCCAGTTCTTTCAGGTCACTCCTCCATACAGATCTTCAGATCTCTCAGGTCACTTCTCCATACAGATCTTCTCCAGATCTCTCAGGTTGCTCCTCCATACTGATCTTCTCCAGATCTTTCAGGTCACTCATCCATGCAGATCTTCTCCAGATCTTTCAGGTCACTCCTCCATACAGATCTTCTCCAGATCTTTCAGGTCACTTCTCCATACAGATCTTCTCCAGATCTTTCAGGTCACTCCTCCATACAGATCTTCTTCAGATCTCTCAGGTCACTCCTCCATACAGATCTCCAGATCTCTCAGGTCGCTCCTCCATACAGATCTTCTCCAGATCTTTCAGGTCACTTCTCCATACAGATCTTCTCCAGATCCTTCAGGTCATTTCTCCATACAGATCTTCTCCAGATCTTTCAGGTCACTTCTCCATACAGATCTTCTCCAGTTCTTTCAGGTCACTCCTCCATACAGATCTTCTCCAGATCTTTCAGGTCACTTCTCCATACAGATCTTCTCCAGTTCTTTCAGGTCACTCCTCCATACAGATCTTCAGATCTCTCAGGTCACTTCTCCATACAGATCTTCTCCAGTTCTTTCAGGTCACTCCTCCATACAGATCTTCAGATCTTTCAGGTCACTTCTCCATACAGATCTTCTCCAGATCCTTCAGGTCACTTCTCCATACAGATCTTCTCCAGATCTTTCAGGTCACTTCTCCATACAGATCTTCTCCAGTTCTTTCAGGTCACTCCTCCATACAGATCTTCAGATCTCTCAGGTCACTTCTCCATACAGATCTTCTCCAGATCTCTCAGGTTGCTCCTCCATACTGATCTTCTCCAGATCTTTCAGGTCACTCATCCATGCAGATCTTCTCCAGATCTTTCAGGTCACTCCTCCATACAGATCTTCTCCAGATCTTTCAGGTTTCAGGGCTGTATCTGGACAACATTGAGTTTAAGCTCCTTACATAGATTTTCTCTTGGGTTGAGGTCTGGAGACTGGCAGCCACTCCAGGAAATGCTTCTGATGGAGCCGCTCCTTAGTTGCCCTGGTTGTGTGTTTCGGGTCATTGTCATGCTGGAAGACCCAGCCACAACTCATCTTCTTGTTCATACAGAGGGAAGGAGGTGTTGGCAAAAATCTTGGTATACATGACCCCATCCATCCTCCCTTCAATACAGTGCAGTCGTTGTGACCCCTTTGTAGAAAAGCACCCCCAAATTATGATGTTTCCACCCCCATGCATCATGGTTGGGACGGTTCAAAACCTTCCTCACAAAAGGTATACAGGTATAATGGCAATGACAATATTCAATATGGATCCTGCGTCAGCGCAAGATAAATGGGAATTATATAAGAAAAATGCGCTGAAGACATAGATAAATTAAAAGGAATTATTTCTTATTAATGTAATTAGTAATACATGGGTGGAAATGGAGAGGACAGAGACCACACGAAGGCAGGTAAATGTAACAACAGATAGATTGCTCGAATCAAAATGATGACATAAAGAATAATAATAACACCACTAAAGATGGAATATATAACCTGTATATATATATATATATATATATATATATATATATATATTGTGACGTAGCGACCACCAACGTGGTAAATGGTCGCTATATGTCACAGTGGAGAAGGTATCTGCGATATCTAGATGAAAAAGGTTGCTATGGGACTTGTAGTCCACAAAGGCTTCTTGCTACACATAAGGGTCAGGTTCCCTTTAATAATCCCAAGGTGCTCTGTAGGGCTGAGAATCACAGACCTCCACCTGTGGGTGTGGCTTGAGGGGTTAAGGCAATCCAGTCTCAGAACCTGGATGGAGTGTGTCTAGGGCAGTCTGGATAGAGACTAGCTCTAGACTTCCAGTGTGTGTGCTGGGAGAGAGTGAGAGCAGAGCCGGAGCTCTGCATGGAGCAACCTGTGTGGAGGCTGAGCACAGGACTCCGATATTAAGACTGAGGTGAGTGCAGCCAGACGAGGGCTGTAAGGCCGAGCCTCTCCTGGAGGAGACCCAGACCCAGTGGTCTGCAGAGGGCCCTGGGGCCGCGAGGGAACCTCAGCTAGAGGTGTCTGCTGGCAGGGGCCAGAGAGTAAGGAAAGTGGTTAACTTCCACTATGAACTTGTAATAGAGTCTGCTCTGCAAGCTGCAGAGCCGGAAGCCTGGAAAAGCTCCAGGCCTGCGTGGAGCGCTTATAAGTTTGTGGACCCTCCTGGAACAGCCGAACGGGGCATCATAAGACCGTCTCCTACGGCAAGGGGTGCCTGTGTGACGGGGACCCGTATGGACGGTGCATAACCCGGCTGTGTTCCGGGTGAATTTACATGTACAGCGAGGACAATAAAGCTGTTTGGATCGGACTATTTGAGTCACGGCGTCTTTGTAGTCCTGGGGGACCCCCACCCCGCTACATTATGGTGGAGAATGCGGGCATGCAGCCTGGTTGCTAGGGGCAACGGCATAGGACATATTCCTGTGGATACGGACTGCTTGCTGTGGATCGGCGGGTCAACGAAAATTTTTGAAGCGGTTTGCGGTGGATCGGTGGGTCCACGAAAATTGTCTGTGCACTCAAGACAGCTGGCGGTGGATCGGCGGGTCCACGAACAGGAACAGCGTGCTCCAGCTGCTGGCGGTGGATCGGCGGGTCCACGAACAGGAACAGCGTGCTCCAGCTGTTGGCGGTGAATCAGTGGGTCTACGGTGGCGAGAGACCAGGGACTGGAGGCTCCAGGCCAGCCGGAATTGCGAGGCCCTGCTTGGTGAGCAGTGATACACCACAGGCTGGAGACCCTGGTTGTACGGGCGGTACAACCTGGAAAGGTTAGTGGTACTCTAACCCCCCCCTGTCTTTGACCACCGGGTATTACCCATTGGAGTGCCCCTCCTGTTCCTCTTCTCGTTGCAGCATGGAGGAGCTCCTAAACCAGCTGCTACAGAGTCAGCAGCCCCAACAGCATGGGCCAGGAGGTCCAGCGACAGCAGGGGGGGGCTGAAAGCCCAAAAGAGGGAATGGTCCCTGCGGACATTGTGGAACAGCAGGAGCTGTCAGAGTGTAGCGATGTTGCAGCCATGAACCAGTTTGAGCGTTCCCTTCGGGGGCCAGTATGGACACTGGGTGCCCAGGGAGATAAGGGCGAACGGTGTGAACTGGGGGCTAAGGACATTGCATGGAAACCCCAAAAGGGGGCGGAGTCCCAAAAAGGGGTGGTTGCCCAAAAGGGGGCGGAGTCCCAAAAAGGGGTGGTTGCCCAAAAGGGGGCGGAGTCCCAAAAGGGGTGGTTGCCCAAAAGGGGGCGGGGTCCCAAAAAGGGGTGGGTGCCCAAAAGGGGGTGGAGTCCCAAAAAAGGGGTGGGTGCCCAAAAGGGGGCGGAGTCCCAAAAAGGGGTGGTTGCCCAAAAGGGGGCGGAGGCCCGGAACAGGGTGGTTGCCCAAAAGGGGGCGGAGGCCCGGAATGGGGTAGTTACCCAACAGGGGGCGGGACCCCAGAAAGCGGTGGTGACCCACAAGGGGGTGGAGCATTCAAAATCCGAACAGAGGGACTATAGCAAGGGGCAATGGGATTTGCCTTACCTATGTCCTACCTGCGGTATAGGCTATTCATCCGATGTGAGGCCACAGAAGTGCTCAGTGGACTTGAATGGGCTAAGTGTGTCTGGTCTGTTAGACCCGGGTAGCCAGTTGACGTTAGTGAGACCCATGTCCGATCTCCATTTTTTGGTGGGTAGGACAATAGAAGAACGTTGTGTGCATGGGACCACTAAAGAATATCCTATTGCCAGAGTGCTGATTTGGACGGCCAGAGGTGTGGGGCGCCCTGATGTGGGTGTAGCTCCAGATCTGCTATGTCCGGTTATCATAGGACAGGACTTTGAGTTCTTTCGGGACTTATGGAAGACAGAGTTCGGGACCGATTGCACAGGAATAAGTCGGCTTCCGCCTACAGAAGCCTCTTTTCCGCAAGAGGTTATACGGGTTCCCGGTGGGACATTGTGGTACACGGAGGAGGAGGTACCTCCACGTAAGGACAGTCCTAAGTTAGGGGTGACCAAAGATAATGGGGGACATGCCCAACTTAGTGACATGACCGTTAAAGTAACAAATGATAGTGTGACAGTTAAAAACGGGAGAGCTCCAGACAAGGGGTCCGACACCTGGTTAAGCGGGGACGTGGTAGTCCAGAACACCAGGGGGAGTGACGACGACTCCAGAATCGACACTGACGTTACTAAAGAGACAAATGAGTACAGTGACAGACTGATGAGCAAAGAGGGGAAATCCTCCTCCCGTCGCCGAAGGCGCAACAGGCGCCGAGGGGCGGAGCTAGCTACAACCTCCGAAAATATGGACCAGGTAGAGATAATGTCGTGTATTTCTGCCCACAGTGCGGATTCCCTTCCAGAATCTGAGTGTTCAGAGAAGGTTGAGAAAGGCACGTTACCGATAGCAACCGCTAATGTAGAGTCGGACAGCAAAATCATGCAAAAGAAAGATGTGTCTGTGCTGGAACTGACACATTGTAACGACAGAATTCAGCAGGGTGACATTGCAGTGAAAGAACCGACCAAAGAAGTCATGGCGGTGTCTTCTATAATTTCCAAGCATGAAGCTGGTGGTCTGTCAGATGAAAGCGCTGTAGGAGATGACATACTACAGAGTGATATAGGAGAAGTAATCCTAGACAGTGTTGACGGAGCACAAATCCACAAAGGTCCTGGTGAGCAGACCGATAAGCTACCCAGGGTTGAGGGGCTGAATGTGGAAAATGGTGCCAAGGTTCTAAGAAGAACAGAGTACCGTGCTGAAGGGCGTGACACCCTGGTAGAAGGTGATGCTGTAAATGCCCAAGAGAAGGCAGAGGGTGACACTGCAGAGACCCCAGAGGACGTTGGAGGGAATGCAGTGAAGTCCCAAGACACGGCTGGTGCTGTAAAAGTGGAAAGAGCCTCTGAGGAAGAGGTGAAGATTGGACGTAAGGTCTCATCAGGAGCTGAGAACCTGACTGACTCAGTGGGTAAGACCAAGATTGAAGACAAGGCGATTGGCTCAGCTAAGAGCCTGAAACCCGAGGCGTGTGTAACTCAACAGGTGAAGCCTTTGATGGAGAATATGGAGGAAGACAAGAGACCTCAGGACCAGTCTAGTGTCCTTGACAGTGAAGGAAGCAAACCAGTCTTCAAGTGCTGGATAGACGTGCTGGAAGACTTAAGGGAAGCCTGTGCCAGTGAGAAGGTGCATGAGAGATTCCAGAAGGCAGTAGGGGCCTGTAAAGCAGGGCTGTGGAGTCGGAGTCGGAGTCGTGGAGTCGGAGTCGGAGTCGGAGCTCATTTTGGTGGAGTCGGAGTCGGAGTCGGTATAAAATGCACCGACTCCGACTCCTAAAATATATAATAAATTGGGGACAGGAGTGCAATGCAGAATGTGCTGAATATTTTACTAAATAATAACATTTAGTATAATGCTTATATTTAAGTGAAAAATTTATTGTAGTACAATGTGAACATCAGACATTTAATTGTTTTTATGATACAATAATCAAGATATTTGGATAGAACATAAAATATTTATTGGAATACAACTTTAGAACACAAAAAACTAATAAATTGTAAATATGTAATATATATATATATATATATATATATATATATATATATATATACACACACAGTGTATATACACACACAAGATATATATGTAATCTACTGTATATTACATAGTGTATTACATATTTACAATTTATTACAGTTTTTTGTGTTCTAAAGTTGTATTCCAATAAATATATTTTATGTTCTATCCAAATATCTTGATTATCGTATCATAAAAATTATTAAATGTCTGATGTTCACATACACATATTCATGTACTACAATAAATTTTTCACCTAACTAAGCAATATATGTAGGAGTCGGAGTCGGAGTCGGAGCCGGAGTCGGAGTCGGAGCCGGAGTCGGAGTCGGTGCAAGAGAATTTGAGGAGTCGGAGTCGGAGTCGGAGTCGAAGGTTTGGCTTACCGACTCCACAGCCCTGCTGTAAAGTGTACTTTGCCGCAGAGACTAATCGGTTGGTGGTGTGCTCTTTTAGTGACGTCACAAAGAAGCGAGTGGCCATCCTAAGTGACTTGCACCTTCGGTGTCTTCGTACAAAGTGGCTCATCACTGCCAAGAAGGATGAAGACGCCAGACGCCTGGCGCAGCTGACCACAGGGTTTCAAGAAGTGGTGGTTGTGAACTCAACATTGATCGGGCTGGCATTGAGAGCGCTAAGAAATAACATTAAGCAAGCCAGGGAGGTTCCAGGGGTTACAGCTGTACACTTAGACAAAGACAGCGGAACCTTCCGTATCTATGGAAAAACTTCAGAAGCGGTGAAGACAGCTTGACGGTTATTGGAGTTTGTTGAAGACAGCATTCAAGTGCCCAAAGAGATGGTTATGAGGCTTATTGGACGACATGGAAGAGCCATGCAGGAGATGGTGGATAAAACCGGCGTGACGAGAGTAAGAATTGATATTCATAATAAAGCCAGGATACCCTAGGAAGTCGGCATGGCTCCCGGTGCCATTGCGGGAACAACAGAGTGTGTTGCAGATATACGAGTCCTCCTAGAATACCGCCTGGGATACCTGGAAGACTTAAAACAGTTGAATTTAGAAAGACAGAGAATTGCGAACCAACTCCGCCAAGTTGGTGTGGGATGGCGACCATATAGGGGCTATGGCCCAGAAGAGAAAGGTAGCCCACTCGATGAACGGGTTACCTCAGAGGGCGAAAGAAAGTATGTTGATAAAATGAGCCGGGGTCACAGAGGACCCGGATATTTGTCAGGCTATAGTACGGACTCTGAAGGGTCTCCGTCCTGCAAGACACAATCCAAAGGACTGAATGAAAGGAGGGCTGCAGCGTTAGCCAAAGACGCTGACAAGAAAGTACGCTATCCGAGACCCAGACGAAGATGCCCGGGAAGAAGAGCCCACGAGAGATCTGTGAACGGCTCGTGCGGAGGTCCTAGTTATGGCGTCTCTTCTATCATCTCCCCGCGGAGGCTCCTCGATAGTGAGGCCCCTAGTGGTCAGGTTAGCTCAGGGACTGACAGGACGATGGTGCCAACTAAGGGAGAATCTCCCTCTTACGCAGACCTTGGGCGACAGCCTTGGTGGGATGGGTCTGGCCGGGGACCGTGTCTGAATAGTGGGTTTCCTGCGCAGGGTTTGGTGACGGACGGTCCGGCGAGACCAGAAGCTCGAAGGGGTCCTGAAGGGCCCTCTTGCTTGTTAGTGCACTGTGGCCCGGATGTCCTGTCTCCGGGCCCCTGTAGGGTATCGCGTGTTCAACCCTACAAGTTTGAACAGAGGGGGGGGATATGTGACGTAGCGACCACCAACGTGGTAAATAGTCGCTATATGTCACAGTGGAGAAGGTATCTGCGATATCTAGACGGAAAAGGTTGCTATGGGACTTGTAGTCCACAAAGTCTTCTTGCTACACATAAGGGTCAGGTTCCCTTTAATAATCCCAAGGTGCTCTGCAGGGCTGAGATTCACAGACCTCCACCTGTGGGTGTGGCTCGAGGGGTTAAAGCAATCCAGTCTCAGAGCCTGGGTGGAGTGTGTCTAGGGCAGTCTAGATAGAGACTAGCCCTAGACTTCCAGCGTGTGTGCTGGGAGAGAGTGAGAGCAGAGCCGGAGCTCTGCATGGAGCAACCTGTGTGGCGGCTGAGCACAGGGCTCCGATATTAAGACTGAGGTGAGTGCAGCTAGATGAGGGCTGTAAGGCCGAGCCTCTCCTGGAGGAGACCCAGACCCAGTGGTCTGCAGAGGGCCCTGGGGCCGCGAGGGAACCTCAGCTAGAGGTGTCTGCTGGCAGGTGCCAGAGAGTGAGGAAAGTGGTTAACTTCCACTATGAACTTGTAATAGAGTCTGCTCTGCAAGCTGCAGAGCCGGAAGCCTGGAAAAGCTCCAGGCCGGCGTGGAGCGCTTATAAGTTTGTGGACCCTCCTGGAACAGCCGAACGGGGCATCGTAAGACCGTCTCCTAAGGCAAGGGGTGCCTGTGTGACGGGGACCCGTATGGACGGTGCATAACCCGGCTGTGTTCCGGATGAATTTACATGTACAGCAAGGACAATAAAGCTGTTTGGATCGGACTATTTGAGTCACGGCGTCTTTGTAGTCCTGGGGGACCCCCACCCCGCTACAATATATATATATATATAATTACATAGGACCCCAAAATGTATTTAATTAAATCTCCATTGAATGTGATGAAATGGGATAAATATGTCAAAAATAATATATAATGATGGGTTGTACGGGTGAACAAAAACAACCAGGACAAAGATGTGGAAGTGTGCAGCATGTATAAAAATTGCCTGGTAGTGAATAACAGAGGAAGAAGCTGTGACGACATGGACTCTCATGGGTTAAAGTTTCTTAAAATTCAGCCAGACAGCATGATAGATTGTCTATAGATGGGGGAGAAGTCCCTCATTGTTTTTACAAGACTCTTGTTGACTCAATGTAATTGTGTTGGCCACTGAAAGCTAGACGTATTGTTTCTCCAGACTCTTTCAGTAACCATTGTATTGTAGCTGTGTATTGCTAATGTGATTACCTTAGTAGCCATTGTCGAGTCTGTGACTTGCAGACTACATGTATACCCTCAGTCTTTCTGTAGACCTCATTTGGATGAACATTGTCCATGCAGCTTGAGATTCATCCAATGGGAGAGGCGATCTTGTCCAACCAATCGATGAGGACGCAGTGTATCCAAGTGGAAGGCTGTGGCTATAAAAGGGATTTCTTTAAGCCACCAGGTGGTTGTTGATGGATGCTGATGGATCCAGTCTAAGCTCTTTGGAGCTGACTAGAGGATCAGGATATCTTATGGCTTCAATCTAGGGACTCCGGTTCCGGTTGGAGACCATATCCACAGCTTAGGGATTTCGACTCCGGCTGTCAGGATTGTAACATCATACCAGGACTACCTAAGGAGGACACTCAGGTTGGGACAGTTCAGTCACCTGTTACAGACTTTTCAGACCTCACACAGCTTCCTGAATCTGGCATTATTCCTTTCTCGGTGGGTGCCCGCCAAAAGCGGGGTGCTGCTGGATTGGAGTAAATAGCCCTGGAACCTCTGAGGCATGGACATTCTAAATCCCTGGTGAGCCAGCGGAAGGGTGAGACTCTGTTGCCTGTTACATTTGTGTTTTGCTGGTTATGTGTTATGTGCCGTTAATTGTTTGGGGATCCAATAATTTCTAATTATTGTGGTTCCCTCACCCTGTGTTGTCTGAGTAGTGTTCCGCCCACGGTTAAGGAGGCCGGCGTTCAGTTGGGATGAGCCCTGAGCCACGCTGTCTTTCTAAAGGCGGCGGGTTTTAGTGGACAAGAGCACCCACTGAGCCCCTTGTCTCCACAGAAGCCTAGTATAAATAAATAATATATATCTGCTGGAACACCGTCACCAAAAACCTCGGGAGAAAAGTAATTACCAAAACACAACCAAGGGGAATAAACAATCAAAATAGTGGTCAATACCTGGCCCAAGATGTGCAGTGTCCTCAATCGCTACGCACGTTTCGACATGTAGTCTTTTTCCAAGGCAGAAGTGAGTGAAGGACCTTTGTAATTGCCGCTTTTAAATAATGCGGTTCAACTACTGATAGGACCTTGGTCACATGTCTCAGAATCAGATGTCACTTTCTGTTGGCGCATAGCAACGCCGATGCATCCATCGTCATTGCCGGTGAGAGTGTCTCCAGGACCTGAGTGACATGCACGGGGACTCTGCGTCATCACCCAATTATGGTATAGACGCCGTCAGCTGCACGGACAAAGAACACATCAACGCACATGCGCACGAGTGCTGTCTGTAAGGAGTTACTGTATTCCATAAAAAATAAGGCCAACTAAGTCATATATAATGGACTGAGAGGGACAAAGGGAATAGATTGAATAGTAACAATACAACATGGTTGGGACGGTGTTCTTGAGTTGTACTGATCTTTCTTCTTCCACCAAAAATGGTGCGAGTGGAATTAATGCCAAAAAGTTCTATTTTGGTCTTCTCTGACCACATGACCTTCTCCCATGTCTCCTCTGGATCATCCAGATGGTCATTGGTCAACTTCAGGTGGAAAGCCCTGCTAAAAAGTAGGTTTTAATAGATTTAATTAAAAGATCAAGCCTATAACACAAACAATTTAAAAAGGCTGGGCAGAGTACTCCAATAGGTAGGCATGCATGTATAGGCAATAACAAAACACAGGGTGCAATTACTGATATGGTTACCCAGTTCTATTCATTATATGCAAATAATACAGCCACATACATCTGTAAAGGTACCGTCACACTTAGCGACGCCTCAGCGATCCCACCAGTGATCTGACCAGGCAGAGATCACTGGAGCGTCGCTACATGGTCGCTGGTGAGCTGTCAATCAGGCAGATCTCCACCAGTGACCCGTGTAACGACGCTGTGCTTGGTAACCATGGTACACATCGGGTTACTAAGCAAAGCGCTTTGCTTAGTTACCCGATGTGTACGTTGGCTACGTGTGCAGGGAGCAGGGACTTGGCTTCTAGAAGCTGCGGACGCTGGTAACCAAGGTAAATATCGGGTAACCAAGCAAAGCCTTTGCTTGGTTACCCAATGTGTACCTTGGTTACCAGCTCCCTGCACATTCAAATCGTTGCTCTCTCGCTGTCAAACACAGTGATCTGTGCTTCACAGCGGGAAAGCAACAACCAAAAAATAGTCCAGGACATTCAGCAACGACCGGCGACCTCCCAGCAGGGGCCAGGTTGTTGCTGATTGTCACACACAGCGACATCGCTAGCAAGATCGCTGTTGCGTCACAAAACCGTGACTGAGCAGCGATGTCGCTTAGTGAGATGTGGCCTTAAAGGGTAGATTCCCAGTAGGCTGATAGTCTGTAACAAAAGCAATCAATAGCCTATACAGAATGACCCTAGCTGTCCCTACCTGACAATGGAGGGTATGACGCCCTAACTGTTTTTGGCGCCCCCATTCACCGTTGGGAAGCCCTAAAGCGACTGTACACGGCCCTGCACATACTAAACACCTATCACATAGGATGATAAAAACTTTTGGGTGCTTAACTTCAAGGTCGTCTTCATCAATGTGGTGAAGCGACCAGTCCCATGGCACCCGACGCGTTTCTCCCCAGGTGCATATACATCAGGGTTCATCAGGGGACATGAACCAATGATCCGGAGTCTCCAATCCAAAGACCCCTTAGAGGGATACCTAGTGTCCATGCACCGCACCCTGAGCATGAACTTCTCAGGCACCTCTTATGTGTTTTCTGCCAGATTCAGTGCTGCAATTTATACACCAAATTTCTGCACCAAATCTGCAACAACTGGCAAATAAACCTCGGGCGTCTGCCAGAACAGCGGCTTTTTTAAAATGTTTTGATATTAATTATTGTGCAATAAACTTTATTCTTTTATCCCGGTGCCTGTCCTATACACTTTATACACAGGTGGAAGGCACATGGACTTATTTCCTGGAGCAATAGCAGCGAGTGCTGGCGATGTTTGCTTTGTATTCACGAGATGCAGGTCTCATTAAAGTCAATAAGATCACCTGAGCTGAGTTTACCTGGGGAGGGGGAATGTGGGAACCTCCAGCTGTGACCGTAGATAAACTCAGTGATGTCACCGCTGCGGCTCCGTCAGTCTCTGCCTGAAGTCGCAGCAGGAGGTCATATTTTCTAATGTGCCCGTATACCGTGATTCAGGGTGTAGCAGAGCAGAGATTGTTGTAGGACCTCATGTGGATTACGCCAGACCTGGTGTTTAGGGCGTTAATAAATTGGAGAAAGAGGGTGGTTTTTTTTGTATTTTATATCAAATAAAGGACTTTTTTTTCCGGTGTTTTTGTTTATTTCTTTTCACTTACAGGATTAGTAATTAGGGAGTCTCATAGACCCTTACACATTATTTATCTAACGCTTAGTAGCAGCTGTGAGCTGTCATTAACCCATTATTTTACCCAGATTGCCACCGCACCAGGGCAATCGGGATAAGTTGGATAAAGTGCCAGATGGATGCAACAATTTTGAGCAGCTACAGGCTGCTATTTTTAGGCTGGGGGCAATACCCATGGACTTCTCAGCTTGAAAATACCAGCACCATTTGTCAACTTTATCATGACCGGGTATCAAAATTGTGGGGGCTGCACGCCGTTGTTTAAAAATATTTATTTAAATAATTATATAAAAAAAACAAACATATAGGGTCCCTATTATTTTGATACACAGCCAAGGTATGCACACGGCTGGGGGCTGCAGCCCGTAAGCATCTGCTTTATTTTCACTGGGTATCACAATAAGGGAGGAACCTATGCCTTTTTTTGAAATATATTTTTATACCTCAACAGGGACACAGATAGCGTATGTGATACCAACCAATCACAGACGCTGTCACACAGGGTGGGGGCGCGGTCTGACTGCAAACAATCATAGTTGCCGGGACTGACGGTGGGTGGGGAAGCAGTGAATATGTATGAGAGTTAATGAGCGGGCCTGGAAACAATGTGACAATCACACGGGAGACT
The DNA here is from genome assembly GCF_048569485.1 of Anomaloglossus baeobatrachus. NCBI lineage: Eukaryota > Metazoa > Chordata > Amphibia > Anura > Aromobatidae > Anomaloglossus > Anomaloglossus baeobatrachus. The sequence goes on from NC_134358.1 coordinate 576,480,468, forward strand.
CGGTAAGTATAACTGCCCTGCTTTGCAGACCCCCTAGCCCTTTCTACTACCTTTTTACAGCCAATGTTCAGGTCCCCATAGACTTATATAGGGATCGGCATCTGGGCAGAAGTTCAGGTTCAAGTCCGATGCCAAACCAAGCTTTTTATTTTTAAGTCCCGCCGGACCCGCTGAATCTGAACATCTGCACATTCACCCATCTCTAGAGGTGACATATTTTCCCCCTGTGTGGATATCTCTTCTTGTCTTCGAATATTGTTTTTTTTGTAACAGGTGTAGGTGTGGTGCCCCTGAAACCATCAGGAGCTACAAGGTTCTGCATCCCCACAAGGATGCAGGGCCTACCCCCTTAGGGACCGAGAAACCCAGTGTTGGTACCAACAAAAACCCAGGTAATCACAGTTTTCCCCAACACATCCCCCAAACAATGGTACAGGGCTAGGGTGGGACCAATGGATGGCCGCCTAGAGTTGGAGCCAATCCAGTCCACTTGTTGACCAGGTGGGACGGGCAGACTGTGGAGAGTAGTCAGGACACAGGAAGACAGAAGACAGAAAGAGAAAGTCTGCAGTGAACGAGAGCAGATGTAGTGAGAACGTGTGTGACTAGTGGAAGTGTAAAGGTGTGACTGAGCACGTTCTGACTCGGGTTGACGGTGACCTGGTACCCAGGAGAAGTGGTTGCCGGTGGAGTACTCCCGGAACTACGCACTGACGGGGTACAGGACCCTAGGACAGGAAAGAGCTTCAAGCCGACCTGTTAAAGGCGGCGTTACATTGGACAATTTATCGCATGAGCGATCGCACCCACCCCCTTTGTTTGTGCGTCACAAGCAATTCATTGCCTGTGGCGCACAAAAGTTGTTAACCCCCGTCACACGGACTTACCTCCTGCACGACCTCGCTGGGGGCAGCGAACATCCTCTTCCTGAAGGGGGAGGGACATTCGGCGTCAGAGCGACGTCACACAGCGGCCGCCCAATAGCAGAGGACGGGCGGAGATGAGCGGGACTTAACATCCCGCCCACCTCCTTCCTTCCTTATTACCGGCGGTCGCAGGTAAGCTGTGTTCATCGTTCCCGAGGTGTCACACGTAGCGATGTGTGCTGCTTCGGGAACGATGAACAACTGGCGCCCAGATGGAGGAACGACATTATGAAAATGAACGACGTGTCAACAAGCAACGTTAAGGTGAGTATTTCTGCTCGTTAACAGTCATTCGGAGCTGTCACACGTTACGATATCTCTAACGATACCGGATGTGCGTCACGAATTCCGTGACCCCGACGACATATCATTAGATATATTGTCTCGTGTAACGCCGCCTTAACACCTGCACAGCGAGGGGACCATCAGGGACCTTACTGACCCTAAAAAATCCGAAGACTCAGTAGCAAAAGGAGAACCGGAGACAGGACCAGAGACTCCATACCCACAGGGTTCACGCTACCGTCAGGCAGCCAGAAGTGAACAAACCACAGAACGGGGACCCCTAGTGTTCTATACCAGGGGGACCCACTTACCAGAGACAGGTGCAGGGGAAGAGGGTACAAGAGAAACAAACTGGCACTGGGACGAAGGAAACCTGGAGGCGAAACCAGCCGACCTCGGGCAACCAGTCAACATCTACCAGCAGTGTGTAAACCAGTTGCACTGAATGCTTGTGTGGACTACCTTCTTCCGACGCCCACTGCACCATACACCTGCTGGGGCAATACCCTACTTGTGGAGGGACTACCATGCTAGCTGCTAATACCACCATCCCCAGTAGAGACATTCTGCAGCGGCAGCTCCCTACACTTAACCGCAACACCACAAGTGGTGTCGCAAGTAAACATTATCCTAATCTCCCCTGTAAATATCCCCATTGCAAAAAGGGCCCAGGGCACGGAACCGGCTAACAGCCACCATCGTGACATCCCCCAATAGAGACACTGCCCGGGACCGAGTACCCCATGTCCCTGGGTGCTACAACCCTTTTTCCTGGCGTCACGAACAGGATTGAACTGGACCTGGCTGAACCGGGTGACATAGGCCTTAAAGATTGTACTTTATGGACTGTACTTTATTGTTTGCAAAATTGCCGCCATTTTGCTGTGAAAAGTAACTGCACCACAGCAGAGCAAAAGGAGTGAAAATAAACCCCGCCCACGACTCCTGTAAGCGCGGGCGGAAGAGGGCTGTAACCTGACCCGGAAGTATCCGAGGTGCTCCAGTCCCGCGAGCGTGGTGAAGAAAAACCAAGGGGGACTGGAAAAATGCAGTCGCCTGATAGCGGAAATGCAGCGGGGTCTACACCGTTAGATCAAGCAGCAGCGCCCAGCGCCGGAGCAGTAGCCCCGATCATGCCGATCACCCTGCCGTATATCCCCGGAGAGGCGTGGCTGCTCCAATATGATGGCAAACCGGACGCCTTACCCGGATTTAAAAATAAAATCTGCACCGTGTTGGACATGTATGCAATGACCGGTAAGCAGCAGGCGTCTGTTCTGTTGGGACAGTTGACGGGTGCAGCAGAGCTGGAGGTGGAAACCTGGTCCGATGTGGATCGGGAATCTGTGCCCACTATTTTTGAAAAATTAAAGACTGCTTTTGAGACCCGCACAGAAGCAGAGCTGTGGATGGACTTTTATAATTGCAGGCAGCGGCGCCAGGATTACATGAGAGACTATACGTTAAGATTGCAAGCTGCACTACAGGCTCTGAAACACATAGATCCCATTGATAACCAGGCAGGAAACAAAATGATGGTTGAACAATTCCTGCAGGGATTACAATCCGTAGAGGACCGCAAACAACTGCGCCTGTGGGTCCTTGAACACCCAAACTTGGACTTTGATGTTTTAAAAGGCCGAGCTATAAAAGCCCTGCAATCCCCTACCACCTCAGACTCTGTTCCCCAGTCCTGGCCAACCAGTGCGAATGCAACCCCCTTAGGCAAGTTTCACACTTGCGTTGAACGGTATCCGTTGCATTGCGTTGTGTGACGGATGCAACGGATGTGTTGCATATAGTGGCACAACGGATGCAACGGATGCTGCAAAACAACGGAATCCGTTTTGATTTTTTTTTTTTTTTTTACAGTTTACCGGCGGCAGACTATTGTGAACAATCAGCTGATCGCTCACAGCAGCCGGTCGCCCGGTCATCAGCTGATTGCTCCCAGTAGCCGGCCGCCGGGTGATCAGCTGATCGCTCCCAGTAGCCGGCCGCCGGGTGATCAGCTGATTGCTCCCAGTAGCCGGCCGCCGGGTGATCAGCTGATCGCTCCCAGTAGCCGGCCGCCGGGGGATCAGCTGATCGCTCCCAGTAGCCGGCCGCTGGGGGATCAGCTGATCGCTCGGCCGCCGAGAATGTGTGCGGGGGGCGGAGTGAGGAGTTGGTGGAGCCGAGCGGGGCCATGCCACTGAGGACAGGCGAGTGTGCGTGTGTGTATGTATATGTATGTGTGTGTGTATGTACATACATGCGGAGTGGAGTGCGGGAGGGGGCGGAGCCAAGTGGGGAAGTGTCGGGCTCCCTGCACACGTAGCGAGGGTAAATATCGGCAAAGCACTTTGCTTGGTTACCCGATATTTACCTTGGTTACGGGTGCAGGGAGCCAGAGAGGGCATGCGCAGTGAAATCCTACGGATTGCGCTGCTCAAGAAAACGTTAAATGCTGCGTTCCTCCCGGCCGGTGCAGCGTCAAAATAATGACGCTGCGTCATCCAGTGGATGCAACGCTGACACTTGCGTTACAGTGCGTCGTCCATACAAGTCTATGGAGAATAGCGCAGTGCGTTAACGGACTGCGCTATTCTCCATAGTGACGGACTCCGCTGAACGCAATTGTGAAAGTACCCTTACTCTACCATGGCAGTAGCTCATGAGCAGGCTGTGCCCCCTGGTGTTCCAACTGACTTGTGTTCCCAGGTACAGCAGCTGAGTAAAGACGTTGCTAGGATCCTGAAAGTGATGCAGATCCAGCCAGAATCCCAGCCAGTGGAGAAGATCCTGCTAGCCGACTGCCCTGAGGATGTCCCATGGATGCGAGGAAGGAGGACCCCAACGTCCAGAGGGAGGAGCAGTGACTGCTACGACTCATCTGGACAACCCATCTGCCGTCGTTGCCACAAGTCCGGCCATTTTGCACGCAGGTGTCCTTTAAACCGGCAAACCCTGGGGCCAAGGGCCAACCCCCAGGATTAAGGAGACAAGGCCCAGCTGACTGGCGAGACCGGTATGTAGGAGGATGCCCGATTCTGTCCATCACCTTGGACGGGATCCCACTTCAGCACTGATGGATACCGGCTCCCAGGTAACCACCATACCATATGTACAGCACAAAAGGTTTTGGTCAGATACTGGACTTAACCGTCCGGACTCGGGCCTCACTATTTATGCTGTAAATGGACTACCAGTAACTCAAGTTGGGTTTAAGGAAGCAACCATAAAAGTGGGGAGGGTAGAGTTGAAAGGCCAAGTCCTAATTGTAGTCGAAAGTGATGTAAATAACAGAAATCCGCAGGTGATTCTAGGTACCAATGTGATTGAAAACTGTTTAGGAGAAGTGTTGTTTTTACTCCAATGGATTGCTGAAACTGCAGGTGTTGGGCAGCCGAGGGTCCTGCAGAGAGAAATCCGGGCCCTCCTGCAAAGACAACAGATAATACTGTCTGGTGGAGAAATTGGTAATGTACAGGTGATAGACCCTGGTCCCATTGTGATACCACCCAGAAGTGAAATGATTATCTGGTGTCGAGTAGCCATGGGTTTAAGGGGGCAGGACTAAAAGGCGGTAGTGGAGCCCATCTATTCAGAAAATTGGGCCACGGTTCTGACAGCCAGGGGAGTGGTTGATGTCCGCCGGGGAAGAGCACCAGTGCGGGTATTAAATTGTGGGAGGAGGAAACCAAATTGCCCAGGTACGCCACCATTGCCAAATTATTCACAGTAACAGATGACTCCATCTAGACAGTGGAATCCCTGGTACCATCAGAGCCAGCGGAGGTTGACAATCCCAAACATCAGTTAAAAGATTGGTGTCAAGAGTTAAGGCTGCTTTACTCGCAGCGACATCGCTAGCAATGTCGCTAGCGTTCGCACCCGCCCCCATCGTTTGTGCATCACGGGCAAATCTCTGCCCGTGACGAACAAAATCGCTAGGACGGGTCAAACGCACGTACCTTCCTAGCGACGTCGCTGTGTCCGGCAAACAACCTCTTTTTTAAGGGGAGGTTCGTGCGCCGTCACAGCGATGTCACACAGCGGGCCACCAATAGAAGCGGAGGGGCGGAGACCAGCCACATTAACGACACGCCCACCTCGTTGCCAGAGGAAGCATGGAGGCTGCTGTTCGTCGTTCCCGGGGTGTCACACGCAGCGATGTGTGCTGCCTCAGGAACGACGAACAACCTGCGTCCAGAACGAGCAATGATCTTTTGAAAATGAACGACGTATCAACGATCAACGATTAGGTGAGTATTATTGATCGTTAACGCTCGTTCGTAGGTGTCATACGCAACGACATCGCTAACGATGCTGGATGTGCGCCACGAATTCCGTGACCCCGACGACATATCGTTAGATACGTCGTTGCGTGTAAAGCGGCCTTTACATGTAGGTACTGATTCCACACCTACACACCAGAAACACGGGGTTTACAGGGTAGTGCAAGAATACGAGCAAATCTTTAGTAAACACCCGCTAGACTTTGGGAGAATCAAAGGGGTACACCATCACATACCCACTGGGCATCACCCTCCTATTAAAGAAAGGTGCAGACCTATACCACCTAAACATTACCAGTGTGCCAAAAAATGCTAAGGAACATGAAGGAGGATGGGGTTATCCGAGACAGTTGTAACCCCTGGGCAGCTCCATTGGTTCTGGTGAAAAAGAAGGATGGCACCATGAGAATGTGTGTGGACTATAGGCAGATCAACCAGATAACCCACAAGGACGCCTATCCACTACCCTGTATAAAAGAATCCCTGGCAGCATTGAAGTCTGTTAATTACGTTTCCACCTTAGATCTCACCAGTGGCTATTGGCACGTCTCTGTTGCAGAGGAAGACCGGGAGTAAACTGCATTTGCCACCCCAATGGGATTATGTGAGTTCAAGAGCATGCCATTTGGACTCTGCAATCCGCCTAGAACGTTTCAAAGGTTGATGGAATGTTGTCTGGGACACCACAACTTCGAGACAGTACTGCTCTACCTGGATGACGTGATCGTCTACTCGAAGACCTACGAGGACTATCTGGAACATCTGGCTGAGGTATTCGAGGCACTATCCAGGTATGGAATGAAATTGAAACCATCAAAGTGTCACCTGTTGAAACCCAGAGTCCAATACCTTGGACACATTGTCAGTGCAGAAGGAGTGGCACCGGACCCAGAAAAGGTAACAGCCATTAAGAACTGGCCAAGACCAACCACTGTCAAGGAAGTCCGTCAGTTCCTGGGCCTGGTAGGACACTACCACAGATTCACCAAAGGCTACACAAAGATGGCAGCGACCTTACAGGAACTCCTGGTAGGTCAGACCAAAAAGGGGAAAACTTCTGGTCCTCCATTCAAATGGGGTGAGGAAGAAGAAAACTCCTTCAGATACATGAAGTTGGCCCTGACTGGTGACGAGATTCTGGCATATCCTGACTACAATCTACCCTTTGTGCTATATACTGATGCCAGCAATGTGGGATTGGGGGCTATGTTGTCCCAGCTGCAGAACGGTAAGGAGAGAGTGATTGCTTACACAAGCAGGAAGCTTCGCCCTATGGAGAGAAACCCTGAGAATTACAGTTCCTTCAAGTTGGAGTTCCTGGTGTTGGAATGGGCTGTCACGGAGCGGTTCAAACATTACCTGGCGGCCGCGAGGTTTACCGTGTTCACGGATAACAACCCTCTGACCCACCTGAATACAGCTAAATTTGGATGCATTGGAGCAGCTGTGGGTGGTTCGACTAGCAAATTACGAATTCACCACCAAATATTGTGCTGGACGCAAGAATGCCAACGCAGATGCATTATCCAGGATGCCTCACCTCACCAGAGGAGGGAGAAGATGTGGATGAGTTGGAGGAAATCAAGTTACCAGCTTTCCACTGCCCTAGTGCCTTCCAATACCAGCAAGCCTATAACAAGTATCAAGAGGCTGCATTAAACCCGTTACCTCATCATGGTTGGAAAGAAACCCAGGATGGTGACCCTACTGTGAAATTGGTCAAGGAACTGATCACCCAACCAGGTGCACATCTAGGACCTGATTCTATTGGATTGGAATGAGAAACTCCATAGAAAATTGGTGCAGAAACTGTGGTCCCTGTGCACTGAGAAGAAAGTCAAAAGGCGCCGCTGCAGCCCATTGTTACCAAACAGCATTTGGAATTTGTAGCCCTGGATCATGTGAAGCTGACACCCAGTAGAACAGGCTACACTTATGCATGGTCTTTGAATATTGGGATTTTTGTGACTGGTGTAGGTCCTATATTTATGGGAGACACATTTTTGACATCATGACCCTGTGACAAATGTGCTGCCTGTTCTTGCATTGTGGTGCGACCTTCCAA